>NC_060145.1:432027349-432352055 GCF_021461385.2 Schistocerca piceifrons | reverse complement strand
ACGAACGCTGGTCCAACTGAGGCGCCAGGTGGAAATGGCATGGCAAGCCGTTCCACAGGACTACATCCAGCATCTCTACGATCGTCTCCATGGGAGAATAGCAGCCTGCATTGCTGCGAAAGGTGGATATACACTGTACTAGTGCCGACATTGTGCATGCTCTGTTGCCTGTGTGTATGTGCCTGTGGTTCTGTCAGTGTGATCATGTGATGTATCTGACCCCAGGAATGTGTCAATAAAGTTTCCCCTTCCTGGGACAATGAATTCACGGTGTTCTTATTTCAATTTCCAGGAGTGTATAATATGACTGGTGGTACAGCGCCATTACATCCAACGCTGGGGTGCTATTCCAATGTCGGAGAGCCCTGGCAATAGTGACAATTTAGGAGGAAAATAAGTTGAAGATATGAACTGAAGTTTGTGTAGGGGAGGGCGCTCCATTTCAGCAGTTCGTGCAGCAACATCGACGACAGTGCTGTGGCAGTATAATGGTTATAATTTCTGAGTAACCAGTAAAAAGACCTGGGTTCGAGTCCATGGCCGTTGCACAAATTTTGATTTATTTCTTCACCTTCCGTCATTATTTCCGATGACGTGTGCCTAGATAATATTTTGTTGAATGACAAGGCATTTTTTACGCTAAAGGGTGCAGTGAATACATAGAATTGCCGAATTTGGAGTACAGTTAAACCGCGTGTTGTACACGAAGAGCCATTGCACTCGCCGTATGTCACAGTGTGATGTAGATTCACAAGCATATTTACTCACCGCCCAGTCTTCTTTGAAGGGAATACATCAATAATGCCTGTCAGCTGTATAGTGACGCTTGCACGTTATCAGAACCTCCTTGTACAGCATGTGATTCGTGCTTTGGAGGAGCACAACTGTGTGGAAACCAATGTTTTCAAGCAAGGTGGGGCAATACCCCATGTCGCTCGCCCAACGAAAGATTGCTTAATAGTGTCGTGCCTAGGAATCCTAAATAGTTCACTAGACAAACAAACAACTCGTATTAATGAGTTATATTACTAAAACATGTGTGTCGCAGGCAAAGGGTGACATACGAAATAATCAGTCTTTGCAGTAACTGCTGATATCTGACAAAAGTCTTTCCTGAACTGCTATCGAAGTCCCTAACGTTGACGCTGCTATCCAAGTGGGTCGCCACCAGTCGGGCGCGTCGCTTATGTCGTCTTCATATAGGGGGCGCTGCTGTCGCGTTGTCGTCCTGGAAAGAAGGTCGGTCAGCTAGCGTTTGGCTGACTTCTTCTCACAGCCGACTGGCGTGCCGGAGCTTGACTTCACGCCGTAACAGATAGTAAGGAATTTTTTATTCAACACTATTTTATTCTCTACCTATGATAGTGCTATTTCTTAACTAAATTAGCGGCCGTTTTACTTGTTGCTCTGTAACCGTCGAACGCTACAGGGATAGCAACTAACACAGGCAAGACGAACTCCCTGACTTGCCTCAAAACGTACTTCTCATTTATTTAAACTGAAATATTGCTGCCACAACCTATCACAGGATAAAGGTAAAACGGGGGTACAGGTAAGACGGCAATTTCCGAGTGGTTGGGAGAAGATGTAGAAAGACAGCCTTCCAGTGAAGATCACTACCAAACACTGTCAAAAGGCACCTACGAGAGCCGCGGATTTTGAGACTCAATAGGGAGCTCGCAGGGGTCTGATTAACACTGTTCACTAGCAATGAGTGTACTACACTGAGGTCTGATACTAAACATTAGAAAAATCGAGGAGGCAACTGGTTGAACAACGGAAGACGGTGTTTGAATCTGTGGGGTGAGCGGTAACGGCAGTAGCAAACTGACACACACACAGTGGTTACGGTTACTACAAGCCACTCCACAAGCTGGGAAACGGGGCCAAATTTCTAGTAGTTTACTGTCGAGTTGAGATTTTCACAAATGTTTTATTCATATCTTACAGAACTTGCAGTACGGCAATAAACCGCCTTTTGAAACACGCCGCTAACGGCAATCAAGTAATTTATAGCAATACAACAATTTAAAAAATGTATAGAACATTAGTAAACAGGCTACTAAAATAAATACAGAACTTTGTTAATAAAGTACCGTGAGGTAGTGAAGCTACCAACACCGCCATTAAAAAAATTAAACAGGTCTCAGAAAACACACGATTAATGGCAATAAAAGGAGTTTACAAACTTGGAGGAATTTAAAAAAATTTTAAACAAAAGTGTCCTGGAATATCATTAGAACATAACAGATATGACGGACCCGTATAAGGAGGCCACAAATCACCCACTCAGGGATGCTCAGGCTAGGCAGAATACTGACCAATTTAAATACGCCCGTAAACACAATTGCCGCTTCCAGGCTGGTCACTGCACCGACCTTTAGCCAGCGAAAACTTATTATAAGATGCCTTAACTTGCTGACAGAATTGGAGCTAACCTCGTGCAAGGAAACATTACACCACACAATCCTGAATGAGCGACCACATGATCAACCAACAGGAGGCATGAATTTACTCATAACCCACGACACGATAGCGAAATAGCTAAACTGCCAAAATTACACCTCCCATCGGAGAGGAGGAGGAAAGATCACTGTCTTCAATTACTCCTGTGCCAGGGAATGGAAACCCGGTCGCCGGAGGCCACAAAGCGGAAGAGACGCTGGTTACACAAAATTATTACTTAATGATTAAACCTTCCACGAACTTAATTTGCAATTATGCTCGAACAGGCAGTACACGACCTCCGATGGCAAGGATCCACACATCCGACCGCGCACGCGTCGCCAGCGTACCCAACACGCCACGGTCACGCGACAACACGCTCTGTCACCCGAGTTCAAGTCTTCTCTGCAACATTGACGGGTGGTGACCGCTCCTTCATGTTAGGTGTCTCCTTTTAAACTCCAGTGTTGAAACGGAGGATTTAAAGAAGTTTGTTAACGTCCCACCAAGGCGAAATGAGCAGCAACTAATCGTGGGGCGTTCTGTATACAACCAACGCGCGGGGAGCTCTTCCATCAACTGGACCCGCTCGTTACACACAAACGACATACATCACGTGGCGACTCGGTACAGCCGACCACGCCTGCTTCGCGCTGGAGAGCCACACTCCCTCCCGTGTCCACCACACTCTCTGCGTGCAACGCCCTACTTCAGCGCCACCACACGAGGTTACAACTGGTCAAAGATCTCACTTCCTCCATGGCAGTTTCCCGGAAGCAAAAACGCAGATATCGACAGCAGAGGGAAAAAACAACCAAGCAGCCACTTAATGACAGACAACATATCAAACAAACATGTCAGGGGAAGAAAAGGAAAAGCAATGAAATCGAAACACAAGGTGTAGCATGAGTCGACACACGGCTCACAAACACTAGCACGATTTGAGGTACGAACTTTGAGAGTAGGTCTCTAATTAAGAAAGAAGACTTGTCGGAGCTTACCCGAAGCTTGCAACGGCCAACACGGAGTTGGCGCCCCACTGATCTGATGAGGAACTCTGTTTTTTTAAAGGATCGTGGCGGCGCCCTGTTTGTCCCTTCCTGTCGTCGGCCCGCCGATCCACCCGCAGGTTACAGGCTTCACCCATTCTGACGAGAGACTCTGCACCACCAGGTCGCCTGTGGCCAACCACATTCAGATTCCTGCCCTTCTCCTACGCGGTAGGGTTGTTTCTGGACTTTGCGTTAACCAACTCTAAGTTTGGCAGCAGCAAAAGCTAACCGTCACCGCCCTTCCTATTATGGCCAGCAAAAACAGTGTTTTACGGCACTTGGCCTAGCCGTGAGACCTGGGGACTGTTGTAGCACCATGATCAGTGTAAGTCCACTGATGTTGCTGTTCTGAGAAGCAAGTATCAAGCTTGCTGCTTGTGGTAGGAAGTGCCATTTTGAATTTACCTTCTACTGGGACGCCTTTAATAGCGTCTAGACGGTGGATGGAGCTACCTGTTAATTCTCTGAACACCCCTGAGACAACTGCCCAGAACGTCTGCAGTTCGCAGGATTCTAGCGTTACCATGTACCTCCGGTAACCTAAACGCTAACACATTTGCCTGCTCTCTGCGTTATGTCTCTGGTTTTGTATGTTCAAGTGCCCCAGCTAGCTTCCCTCAGCCTTAAACTGAACGAGCTGCAATTCATTACATCATCAGTATAGGGCGTCGCATACTCCTTACAACAGTGATGCGTTACAGTATTGAGTATGCTGTGTGCTTCAGAAGATACGGGACACAGCCTACATAGAATACTCCCGAGCTGCCTACGACTTATCCAAAATAAAAGAGGGCGCACGATGAGGACTATATTACTCCTCTGCCCTACGCTACACAAATACTTCTTAATTGGAGATCCATCCGCTAGACGTGGATGTAAGCAGATGCACGGCTCCACTTAGGGAGTGGACATTTCAAGGACAGTACCTCTACACGGGCTGGTGTCTCAGAGAGTGCCTAATGGCTAATCGTCAGTCACCGCCAAGAAGAACCGAACTTGTCATGATGCGAGTCATGTTGGTCATCGTTCTCTGGATCTAGGTATATACGAAGGTTTAAGGACATATCGTGCAAATGATACACAGTTTTCGTACTTCAGTCAAATATTGTAGAACTTTGTATCAATAAATCATTGTGAAATGTTGCTAATCATTGTTGCCGTATATTTCTGGCGTAGCTGCGGCCTACTCCTATTTGGTTTTGTGATGAATCTGTATAGCTGCTGTCTGCAAGTAAGTCACATTATAAAATCAACTACTGTCGGTGACAGGGGGTTCCCTTCCAGCCATATTTATATCTTTGGAACAAAGTGCATTTGGTAAATACAAGCCAGTATCTTTTTACGGTGTGAAAGTACTGGATCCTAACCGCCCTGACTTTCGATCCATGATGAAACACCCATATTGGTGTGTGGTGTAGCTTCCACGGCCGCGGGAACTGCAGGTGCAACTCTGACATCCAGTCGATCACACAAATGGCGAGCACTGTCCTCGGACACGGTATGCCAGACCTGCTCGACCATTCACGTAAGGCTGTAAGAGGGTCGAAGAGTCGTACGATTCGCTTTTCGTCTCATCACATCCCACACGTGCTCGATTGGAGGCAATTTCGGAGATAGTGGAGGCTAGGGAAGTTGCTGCATGTCTTGGAGAGCACGTTGAATTTCATGGGCAGTGTGTGGGCGACCATTATCCTGTTGGAAGATTACAAACGAACGATTCTGTCAGCATTCTGCATGTACTGAGCGCTGGTCAGCGTTCCCCCCAGGAACACCGAAGTTCAAGGAGAGTTGTAGCTTACCATACCGCAGACCACAAGGCCTGGGGTGGGGCCAGTGTATCTTGGAAGAATGCCGCTACAGCCCTCACCAGGTCTGCATCGCACACGCAAGTGACCATCAATTGCTGCTAATAACCTGTTCGCAGCAGTTCGTGTTGACACATCTGGGCTCAGAGGCCTTCTCATCTGCGCTGTGGTAGCTGCACGGTCTGCCACTGGTGCACTGTCGGGGTTCTGTGGACCGGGGACTTCCAGAACCTCATCTACTGGTATGAGGATGTTTACGTGAGCACTAATACCGGCATCGTTGCACAACTGACGCATCGCGTCCAACCTTGGTAGCAATGCTCCGAAGGACCATCCCACCACTCGGAAGGCCACAATTTTAAACTCGCTCAGTTCACAGTAGGAAGTGCGTCTCCGTGGCATGATTGCCTACTTGCTTCACACATTTACATCACAGCACGCCTCCTTGTTGTGAGCATTCCCTTACTGAAGGGTAGACATAGAGGGCGCTCTGGTAGCCATGCCGCTACGCTATCTCTTGGCGGATGACGTTCAAACCATTGTCATAACATCTACTATCCTCCAGTGACCTGTGCCGTCATCGGATCAAAATCGACGTCGTCTTTGCAGGTGCACTGATCTTTTTTTCTGGCAGCATATATTAACACAAGCATTATCCCCAGTGTCATATTTCCCAAAGTAGACGTGCTCTCTTGTACTGCGAGCAGAGCCGTATTTGAACAAAGATTGGCCTCCATACATCACGCCCAGTGACAGTCAAAACCGAAATAAGATCAAAAAAATATTGATCATGCTAATAAATTTATTTTTCTAGCACTTTCAACATTGCAGCTCAGTCAGCAATCGTGATAATCTATAATAATCTAATATATCTAATAATCTAATATAAATATAATATATAAAACCTAATATATAAAACTGGAACAGCCTGTTTTAGTTTTATTTCTAGACCACGCCCTCATAGACATATTATAGAATCAGGTTTATCTTTTGAAGAAGGCTCAATCACTTGGGCTGAACCTAGGCAAAGCTTTGTTTCATTACCGCAATCGAGGCTCATAGTTTCTTATATATTAATTTATTTTTCTGTCTATTTCGACAAGGCTATGCAATAATTCACTAAATCTTTCATTTCTTTCTGTGTAGCGACCAGATTTGTATTGTTAATATCTTTTGACAGTCTTGCGGCACCAGACGTTGAGAGTTTAAATTTTGCCTCGGCACCAAGGCATAATATCATCTACGTCGTAATCAAGTGTCATAAAGTATATCTTTTTTTCGGCACTTTTACTTATCTGACTCTCGCCAGCAACACGAAAGAAATATTAAAAATTCTGCGCATAAAACACCAAACTAGTACCTTTCCAACACATGATACCCGGACTGAATAAAATCCCTCTCTGGAGAAAAACAATTAAAAGGAAAGACCCCGTTCATTTTAAGCTGGAAGCCCACTGGAAAAGAAAATTTATGAAAAAGCGTTAGAAACAATACAGCTCATAGAGAAATACACTGGGCATTAACACTCATGTAACAAAAAGACGAAGTAAAATATGAAAACCAAACTAAAGAAAAATGAAAATAGAAAAAGTACACAAGCAGAAAAAAAATCTACACGAAGAACACGGAGACTGCGTCACTAACAAAAACACACAAACAGGAACACGTATTACGTGGCTAACAAAAATTAACGGTACACTTTACCGTACAAACACAAACTGACTTACAGAATATCAAATATGCTGAAGAAAGAATTATTACACATAGCATACAGAAGAAGAAACACACACCAGTAACATTTGCAAACAGCAAAGAAAGTCAGATAGAGACCAGGAAGTTATTATGTACCAGTTACAATGCATTGTAAATCAGTGTATCTGAGGATGACAGGCAAAAGTTTCAAAACATTATGCAAAGAACACATAAGAAATTGGAAGTATAGAAATATTCTTTCTGTCTATGGTGAACACCAGATGAAACAAGGGCATGAACCATTTAACATGGAACAGGACATGAAAATTATTAAAATGAACAATTGCAACATAAAATTTCCAACACTTCAAGTAAATTTTCCCACACAAAGCACCTATGCAACTAAGAAGAAAGTAATTAATGATCCATTCTACATAAGCAACAACTCACTGATCATGTCATCTACTCAAACAATAACAGAGACATTCAACATAGACTAAATAACAAGTTAGTCTCCGACCACAAACACTTAAAAAATTCTTACGATTACCTCCACTTAAAATTAAATTTTTTTCCAGAGCATCACCCACCACACACAGTAATAGATATACACATATAACAAACATAAAATAACGAACTATACACAGACATCACAACACAAACAAATACGAAGACACACAACGACAGTTGCCAACGCCATATACAGCAAACACACACACAGTAAAGAGTTAATGTGATGTGTTCATTTGAAATGTATTCGAAAATCACAGAAGTCGGACATCCTGGCGTACACAGGCCAACTAACAAGAACTCCAGGACTACATATACGGAATAATAACGTCACAAAATCATCAGTACAATCATAGAGTAATTTAACCATGCGAGGCTTGCGATCTTTGTTTCCTACCGAAAAAGAGTATAACAAAAAGCTGTGATATAGCAACCTACCTGGCATCATTACATGACACAATTATTGTATACTGGTACATATAACAAGCATTAGGTTTGTTTATAAATAAATAAATCTTCTGCTACCAGTCACGATTTTTCTTTATTTTACTATTCGCACGACGCGTTTCGAGAAATAATTCCCATTTTCAAGTGCGTTTTTTTGATGTGTGTTAAGCCATTTCTTTTGATGTTGTCAGTGTGTGAGAGTCTGCTTCATTTTGTTGATTGTTACTGTAATACATAAGAAACGCGAATTTTTAGATGGGTATCAATTCTTTCTGTGAGGTTAGTGGCTAAAGTTTGAGAACAATTTGTACTTACAGTTTTCTAATGGTCCATTTGTGTAGAGTCTCACACACACTTAACATCACACACAACTTGTACACTTTACACATCGAAAATATCTTATATAAACAAAACAGTTACAGAGATCTTCTTACAGGTAGTTCACAGAGATAACATTATAGGTCTTCCACAGATTATGATATGCTTTTGTACAGAGGTTATTTATCTTAACAATTTGGCTCATGAATTACTTATATTGATTTTACAATTGTGCTTATTTCTATGTTTTACTACTTTTATTTAAGTATATTATCGAAACATCTGAAGAAATTCACTTTCAAGCTTTTCATTTAATATTTTATCTTCATATTTTCTGTAATGTGAATATATCTCCAATTCTTCAAGCAAATCCATTTTATGTCCTTTATTTAGTCGGTGGAGTACTTTGACATTTTGCTCTATTTTTCCAAATAGGTGTCCTGTATTATGTATGTGTGTTGCTATTGCTGATGTAGTGTGTTTGTTGTGTGTGTATGCTCTAATGTGCTCTGTGTACCTGGTGTTGATATTTCGGCCTGTTTGTCCTACGTAGAACTTGGACCATTCCTGGGATGTTACCTTGTATATTCCAGAGTCTGAATATGGATCATGATTACACTTTATTATGGAGCAAATATATATATATATGGGGCCATAATATGACGTTGGTTTTTTGTTGCTAGGTGGGGTCGCGTCAGTGATATGAAGGCCAACTTACTTTATATAAATGGGATGCCATAGTTTGGAACTTATTTTCTGATAGCGACTATCGAGACGAATCAAATAATATGTAACAGTAAGGTCTTTGAAGGTCAACGAACGTCACCAAAGTGGCATGAACGACCATTTACAGAACATGTTCGAAGTGATGACCATTGGTATCAATGAAATGCTGCAATCTTCTTATCATGGACTGAGTGGTATTCCTTATCATGTCGGCACTTATCGAAGCACATGCTCTGACAATTCTCTCTCGCATACCTTCAGGTGTAATTGGAATGTTTTTATAAACAATGTCTTCTACGAATCTCTACAAGAAGAAATCCAGAGGCGTCAAGTCTGGCGAACGAGCCAGCCACGACACATCACCTCCGCGTCCAATCCAACGATCTGCAAATTATCTCTGCAACTCATTTCTAGCCATCAGTGAAAATTGCGCCGGACATCCATCGACCATCGTGTTGATACCACATTCTGTTTCTTGTTCCTAAAGGTATTTCTTCCAATAACAGCCCTAATGTTTCTTTCAGGAATGTGACGTACTTTCTACCATTGAGATTTCCTTCGATGAAATAGGAGCCCATCACTCTGTCCTCCAGAACCCCACACCATACATTCACCGACCACGGTTTTTGGTGTGCAACTTGCAGCAGCAAACATGGATTTTCAGTTGCCCAATAATGCGTATTATGCAAATTAACATTTCCATGGTTCGTGAATGAAGCCTCGACAGTAAATAAAATCAAATTAATGGATGTGTCATCCCTCTGAATCTGAAGTTGAGCCCATCGGCAGAATTCAATGCGATGCAACAATCAGTACCAGTTAATTCTTGGTGAGACTGATATGTTAAGGATGATATTTATGGCAATGCAGAACACGAACAACACTGCTCTGGCTCACACAACATTGGATTCGTCTCGATAGCCGCTATGAGAAAATAAGTACCAAACTTTAGCATTACATTTAAAAAAACAATGTTGACCATATCTCTGACACGACCCCACCTAGCAACAAAAAATCGTCATATGATGGTCCCCGTTGTCCCATGCAACATTTTTCCCACAAGCTTTTCAGCTAGTGTCATACTTTCGGAGTTATTTTAGGTGGCAATAGTTGCTGACTCATCTCCCCATTGGAGAACGATAAGCAGCTGATTTTCGATCTTTCTTAAGGTTCTTATTTTCATGACATGTATTTCATCATTTTCTCTCCAAAGGCCTTCTTTCTTTCTTCGGTCCACTTTGTTGGCTATTGTTTAGGTTGCGTCTCCGAAGTGAACTTCCACTTATCGGTTTTGCTTCTGAATGTATCCCTGTCTGAAGTGTCTGTTACGTCAATTTTTGCTTTTGTCAAATCGTTCTTAACTTCAGTTACCCAGGGTATTGACGGTTTAAGTGATGTTACATAGCCCAACAGACGTTTAGCTACTCTGTTTCCAGGTAATCTGTCTAGGTGTTCATAGAACTTCATTCGTCTCAATTTCGATGTCTGATTCTTCTTCTGTTGTCTCTTGGTTTGCAGTCTGTATGTATCTGGTGTATATCGTGGTCCCAGAATGTTTCTAATAATCTTTCTCTCTACTCTCTTAATTTCTTGTAAACCTTGTTTTCGATTCAGTGAGAGTGTTTCGCTTGCATATGTGAGTGTCGCTTTGATTACTGTTTTGTACTATCTGATTTTAGTGTCTTTTGACAGGCATTTTTGTTATACAAATTTGAAATAGGTCTGGTCATTTCCTTGACTTTCTACAATCTGTTTTTGTGATATTTTTTCGAGTCCTGTTGGGTCAATAATTTCACAGATATACTTAAACTGTTTGTCTCTGTTGATTTCTCCATAATTTGTTTCAAGTTTCGGAATATTTACCTTGGAACTCATGAATTCAGACTTCTCAAAGGAGATTTGCAGGCCAATCTTCTCTGCACATCCTTTCAGAATCTCGTTTTGTTTTACTGCTGTTTCTTCACTGTTGGTTATAGTCGCTAAGTCACCCGCAAACGCTAAGTATGGAACGTTCAGTTTTCCTTGACCTGTCCCTAGTTCGATTGGCTTCCAAAAGTTTTTCTCCGTCCTACTTTCCATCCTTTCATTCCTTTGTCTAAACTATGTAGAATAAGAGTGGCGAGATCCTATCTCCTTGTCGTACTCTTGTGTCAACTAAGAACGGCTCCGAAATTTCATCTATAAATTTAAGTTTTGATTTGGTTTCTGTCAGTGTTTGTTCGATTCTATTTTGTCTAGTCTGCGTTCTTCTAGAATACTGCATAAAGACTGTCTATCTATAGAATAGTATGCTTTTTTTTTTAAATCAACGATGTGCATACTATTGGTTTCGACCTGATTGCTTTAATTTTTAAAATAGTTTTAAAGTTAAAGATCTGATGCGGGCACGATTTACTAGGTCGAAAACCTGATTCGCAATCTGAAATTGTATGTTCTAGTCTTCGTGCCATCTTTAGGAATATGTGATCAACATACTTGTTTGGTACAATAATGTAACTCAATTTCTGCAGTATGTGTGTCAAATTACCGTTATGCTGTTCTGGGTTAAGAATCTATTTCTCTTTTTACAATCTTTCTACTTACTTAGACGACACTGAGATTACTTTCAAATTTTGTTATTTTCCAAACATCGGATTTGAGGTCTCGGTGCTCGGTTGGCTCACGTCCCGACATCTTTCCGTAGTCTACAGGAAACCATCAAAATATGTCGACAGGACGCTGTACCACGGAATTTCGTTTTGTTCTGCATTGTTTTTGTGTTTTTTGCAGAGGGAGGAAGTCAACCAAGCAAACAATTTGTCAAACGAGAGCATCGTCAGTTGAGTGATGAGTAGCAAGATTGTAGTTCAGCTTCAGCGCAGTAGCTCAGCAGTACGCCATTCATGAAACAGACAAAATAGTGCAACCAAGATTACTTTTATTATAGTATTCTTGTTGCAGAGGAAATTAACCATTAGCACATAGTGACCATAGTTTTCTGCGGCCAGAGATATGTATAATAATAATAATGATAATATACTTCATACATATATCCTGATTTGTGCAACGGAGTTCTCACGATATTCCAAGAAAGGTTTATACTGTTCGTTGAAGGCGTCTTTCTGCAATTAATCCTTAGTTCATACCTGTCAGCTGACACGTAGGCAAGGTCCATGTAGGAAGGATAACCTGCACGTAGTTGTCCCAGTCTTCATCACTCCAAAGTTTGATGTACGTCGCGTACTTCATGACAAGACTGTCCATTTTTTATGTTTAACACTACAAGTTTACGTAGGATCAATATGCCACTAACAGTGCGCCTAAATCAAATCTCGATAATGTGAGCCAGATTAATATATTCCGTCGTTCAGACGGTGAACCTTGATAATTGTTTGATCAAGCGATTATTTGACACCGCAAAAACGGGTATTCTGTTTGAATAAGCGCACCGATGTAGATTTCACACAGTAGTCTAAAGTGTCACGTCCAACTTAGTCAGTGCTGTCGAAAGTTTTGTACTTCTCAAAATGTAGTTTCCCGTCTTACTTGCTCCATTGATCCAAGCAGTCTTGTGCGCTGTATTAACGAACAGCATAATACATTAGTTATCATATAATCTTCCACCAATGTCATAAGTTAAGAAACTGTACCTCCTATTCGTATCTGACTTATTTCGAAACTGAGTGAATAAACAAGAAACGCATCTGAAAATAGTGAAATTACCCATGAGAAATATTTTCCTCTGAATACATATATTTACAAAAATTATCAAATTTAAATTACTCATGTCCTACCACAGTTGACTGAACTTATACACACATTTAGCACATGACGTGGATCACTTATAAAGCACTTAGACCTCCTCTCGTCAGTACATCATTATAATCCCTGCGAGAGCTAGTGTACGTCTGTCAGAATACATACGCGTCGTGATAGAGAAATTTTGGTTCTGTGTGGGTTCAAAATCTCTAAATATTTTACAAATGAAAAAAACCTTCCTTTTTAGGTTGTATATCAATGTTATTTATTTAATTAATTTAATGTGACATGTAATATGTGATGGGTTAGCTTTATGATTTGGATTGTGTCGACATGTATTCGTGGATTATGGCGTTTAGCCATGTATGTGTAACATAAATCCGGTATTTACACAATGTAACACGTGATAGTTTGCGTCATGCATGTGCTTGAAAATGACGCAGAGTAGAAATTAGCTAATCGTAAATTAATATACAGCCCACAAAGTACCACATTTTTATTTGTAAGACAGAGAAAAGTTCGTCACATTTGAAGCAACAGAGTGATTGTGTGTACATACTTCATTGTATCAACTAATCCCTTCAAAGAAAAATAAACGAATCAGTGAAACATAATAATTATCCATTAAGTTATCGTAAACCGTATGAGCAATCAAAGAGCACAGTGTTTGTAGTTTCACGCCTAGTATTCATCAACATTAAACTGCGATGGCAGTCAGCTCATTGTAGTTGAATTGAGGTTTTTCCTTGGTGGGAGGACCAGAACGGAGTACGCTTGGCCTCGTGAGACCATCTGAGGATCTACCTGACCGAATAGCAGCGGTTCCATGGTAACAAAATCCGACAATGGCTGGGAGAGCCGTGTGATAAGCACATGCCCCCCACACAGCATCCAATGAAGCCATTATCAGGAGATGAGATGGTAATCGGTCGAATCCGACTATTCCATTGAGAACAAGTACATGTTGCATACAGTCAAACGTATCTAAAAAGAGCCACACCAAAGTACCACAAATCTAGCTCCTGCTAAATTAATGACGTTAGTGTCAACTGTGATACTACGCGATCAACCTTGTCACGTTTAAGTCAAAGAACTTGCCTACTCAGTGGACAACCAAATTCGGCTTTAATCAGTTCAGACACAATGCTTTCATATGGAGCATTTCAATTCACTTCGATTTGGCAGCGTTATCGCTTCCAGTTTGTTATGGATCTCGTTTCCAACTCAAGTTATCTGGTCAATAAAGCTATTGTGACTTTGTCATTGCTTGGGAAACAGAGTAATTTTTATCAGACGCGAAATATTTTCTTCTGCCTCTTACCCATCATTACACTCTGGTGTGTAATACAAACGCAGCTTCCTCTACTGAGCAGATTCTTTATTTCTTTACGTTTCATTAAATGGTCCCTTAATTATGTCCCTTGCCGCATTTTTACATTTTTTTATGATCATATAGCTTTTCTTTCTCTGATTTGGTGTGAATAAATTATAAGTAAATTTACATTATCGAAGAGATGAGTCTGGTAACACAATTCTCTATATGAATCAATAATGTACAGAAGTCTCTCAACAGATTTTAATGACTACCTTCAGTCTTTATGTATCTTTTCTCTCATGTACGAGACTGGTATTAAATAATTTCGCCTAAATATTAATATTACATATACCGCCACAATTTTACGCTTGCACGTAATGGCAGATTATAGCCTCCAATCGCTAGATTAGGGCTAATGGATGGCGAATAGACAATTTCGTCCTATCTGTTGGAATGTAGCCTTGCTACCGACGCTACTACACGGAGGGTTTGGTCAATGCGTTCGGTAGCGACAGGGCGTTTCTGCGTGACGTCATTGCCGAGAAGAGGTAACAGTATGAGACGTGTAGTAATGCTCTCGTAATAACACTCATTTACGAAACACGAAGGGCGATGTAACGGATTATGGATACGATAGAAACGTAGGTACACGGGAACTGAATGTTGCTATTTGTTCTGCCTACGCATCTCATGCTCAGTTTTCCATATGCAACACTCGTAAGAGTTTTCACTTCAATAAAATCGTTTTGTGTCTCACAATGAGCAATAGTGTTTAACTTCTTTTTCATGCAGATATGAAGTAACAAGAAAACGCCATAGCTCCAATTACTCCATATTCGCATAATTATACAGAAGTTTGAGATTAATCGACACACATCAGTTAAATAGTCGGCATAGGCACGAAAAGAATTAGAAATACACCTTTTTAAGCTGAAAATGCCAGTAATGGTACTGTCATTATGTAGCTTACATAAATGTATGTTTTCGTGAACAAAGAGCTTGAGAACCAGGTTGGGATTATATCTTTTCGACTCCGATGTGTCCTTTTCTTGCATTTGATGAGACAGTTGAATGCGGGTAGAGAGTTTTGTGGAATGCGGAGTGTTTCAGTCATAAGCTAAGAACTGTGTGGAAACTGAACGCTGTGGCATTGTCTGCATGACTCAGTAATTTGTGTTCTATTCTCAGCAGGGCTATACTTTCTCGAGAGTCTTAATATCGTCCGCGACTCTACTTTTTTTCTGTTCGTGTGCTTCGCTCAACTTTTTTCTTCTTTGGTGACAAGGAAGCTGGTTTGTAAAGTGCACGTTTACAGGTTTCACAAGCTTTCTTCCATCACTACTTTGTGCTACCTTTTGGCTACAGGATGGAACAGCAACAGAAGTGGCTTTAATAAGTCGTAATGTAGGCACTGCAGTCGGTTTTAAGATCTTCGTTCGTGGAAGTTTCAAGAATTCGGCCTGGAGATCTCGTAAATAAGCGTCCTCTTTAAAGTTATTCTACGGACAGCAGTATTTTTAATGTCTATGGCATCACTTCTTCTTCAAAGTTGGACATATTAATCAGATGATTCTGGAGTTTTGGGAAAATTATGATAAATTTGCTGATTATAGTTTTCTCCCACAGCCAGCGTTCGGTTCGGCGTTATTAATGTCAAACCAAACGAACAAATTCTGTAGAACAGGATAACAATGAGCAACATTGCGAAGCTCATTCGCTTCAACACGTAGGAGCGCTCACCAACTCATCGGACCTTCTCGACAGTGACGTCCAGAATGGAGAAAAATGGAAAATATGGTTCCGCGCCTGGACATTGGGCTACCTCCGACTAGAACTATCATCTTTCGTTGTATTTGTCTTCGGAAAGAGGGAGACAAGAGAGAGGAGGCCACAGACGAATTATTATTGCTATCAAAAACCGCCCTCAAGCCCGATTGTTTCAAGAATCGAACTCGCATGTATACTCTGAGGGAAAAAAACGCTCGAAAGAATTATCCGAATGGGGCGGAAAGTGGTAGATGTATAGGTATAGACAAACAAGTGATTACAGTATCAGAAAAACTGGGTGATTTAATCAAGGGAAAGAGCTTCACAAATTGAGCAAGTCAGTAAAGTGTTGGTCAGCCTCTGGCTTTTACGCAAGCAGTTATTCGGTTTGACATTGATTGATAGATTTGTTGGGTGTCCAATCTGGGGAATATCGGGCCAAATCAAGTCCAGTTCATGTGTTAGAAGGTCAAAATCCAGAGCTGTTTCGAGGATCTTCTCCGTAATGGTCCAAATGTTGTCAACTACGGAGAGATCTGGCGATCTTGCTGACCAAGGACGGTTTGGTAAGCACGAAGAGAAGCAGTAGAAACTCTCGCCGTTTGTGGACAGGCACTATCTTGCTGAAATATAAGCTCAGGATAGGTTGTCATGAAGTGCAACAAAATGAGGCGCAGAATCTAATCGACCTACCGTTGTGCTTTAAGGGCGCAAAGAGATTCTGCTAGGATGTGAAATGGCTCTCCAGACCATCACTCGTGGCTGTCGGGCAATCTGGTGGGTGACAGTCAGGCTGGTATCCCACCACTGCCTGGGGCTCACGACTGAAGACAGTTCAAGCCAGTCAGTGATATTCCAGGCTGAGGACGAGGGGGGTGTCAGCGAGAAAGAGATTTTAAGTTCGCTGGAAGTCACTAATCGCCTTCATTCTCAAATACTGGATGAATAAAGTGTAAGTTGAGGCCGTTAGTTATTCTACTTTAAGACACATACACGCTTGCTGACTTATTGTGTAACGTTAAATTATCCTAAAAGACGACCGCTGTTTCTTAACTTTACAAAAAATGCAAATATTGGCATCTGTCTAGTGGGACAATCTTTCGCCCTATAACAGGCGATTTTTCATAGCTGCTAGCGTCCTATACCTTTCTGTAGGTGCTAAGTCTGAATCCCTACCACAAAGAAAAAATCGCAACGGAACTCTAATTACGGGACTTCCGATCAGTCGATCAGTCGATCGGAGATTGGACTTTATTAACTAATTTGCGGTAACTTTTTCTTATAGGATGCATGCGGCTGAAAGTGTATTTACTCTTAGTTATTCAGCAGGGATTAGTCTGGGTCGGAAGAGCAACATGGATTCTCATACGTTCACACGCAGAGCCTCAGACATTGACAGTGTTACCAAAGATAATATTCTTCGTTTCTAGTAGAAGATGATTCGTCGAAAGTGGTTTGTACCTTGCAGCTGAAAGGAAACACGAACATTATCAGGATCATGATGTGTGAGGTGAATCGTTACTGGGTAAACAATAAGTCCTGCCTCATCTGATTCAAATGGCTCTAAACACTATAGGACCTAACATCTGAGGTCATCAGTCCCCTAGACTTAGAACTACTTAAACATAACTAACGTAAGGACACCACACACATCCATGCCCGAGGCAGGATTCGAACCTGCGAAGCGCCTAGAACCGCTCGGCTACCGCGGCCAGCTGCCTCATCTGAGTTCAATGAAATGATAGCAAAGTTAACTCTGGCGGGAAACCCGTGGTACTCCTAAAATGTTTTTAAAGTTACAGGGACTTTTTAATTCCTAACTCGAAAATCCTCAACTAGCGTCCATCCATAATCACAGTCAAAATGGGCAGGGAAGCGGCACAATATACACTGAGGTGACTAAAGATGACGTTAGTACCGCGTACACGAGGCATAAAAGGACGGTGCATTGGCGGAGTATTGGCCGCGAGGAAGGAATTCACATACTTTGAACGCGCAATTATAGGTGGTGCTAGACGCATAGGACATTCAGTTTCACAAATCTTTAGGGAATTCAGTATTCCGAGATCCACATTGTCAAGAGTGTGCCGAGAATAACAGATTTCATGCATTACCTCTCACCACGGACAACGCAGTGGCCGGCAGCAAAAAGAGGTCCGACACGATATTAGGAGGTATCCATGTCTCGAGGTCGTAGTCAGGATTTCGCGAAGTGGTGGGTGGAGGGGGGGGGGGTCCAATTTGTTAAAGAGTACCTTAGAAAGATTCATGTCTTCCACTTACTCTTAAAATTTCCATAAACAACTATAAACTATTTTATTCGACAGTGATCTTGTAGTTTTCATCTTACTCATGATTGCTGTATTTTGCAAACCAATAAGAAGCATTCATGCTCCAATTTCCGTTCACCCTCCTAGGTCATTCTTCTTTCAGTCTGGATTTGAGCTGAGGTAATGATCATAAATAGACGAGTCTGGGGATTTGAAATAAAGAGATCTATGTTCGACAGAGTAGCGACAAGAATTTTTGATGGCGAAAATTCAAATAATCCGTAATTATTCAACCTTACATTTTCCAAAATTTCTTAATTTAAGTATGCATCTAACACTTCTTGCAACGTAAGGAAGTTCATTTTCTGGATTAAAGAATGTCCCGGCAGACAAATCCATGAGCCTAAATGATGAAACTTCTGACTTATATTTTTTTATCATGAGGCTTTTAGTGTCGGGAGTCTCCAAAGAGATGCTCGGCTCGCCTCCAAAGCTGCTCTTGTCATTCAGTCAGATGGGCTGTATTTTTAAGAGGATCGGAGACTTCCAGGAAAGAAAGGTATTCGGAAGGAACTGACTGTGGCCTAGCTTCATTGTTCAGAAGTGAATAAGTAAAGTTACAGATTTACCACTCCTTTAATATTTCAGTAATTAATTCCATGCCAGAGTCATATTTGTATAAGAAGTAAGTCTTGTAAAGAGGGTTGTAATTGTTCAGGAACGAATCAGTATTTCAATATACACTCCTGGAAATTGAAATAAGAACACCGTGAATTCATTGTCCCAGGAAGGGGAAACTTTATTGACACATTCCTGGGGTCAGATACATCACATGATCACACTGACAGAACCACAGGCACATAGACACAGGCAACAGAGCATGCACAATGTCGGCACTAGTACAGTGTATATCCACCTTTCGCAGCAATGCAGGCTGCTATTCTCCCATGGAGACGATCGTAGAGATGCTGGATGTAGTCCTGTGGAACGGCTTGCCATGCCATTTCCACCTGGCGTCTCAGTTGGACCAGCGTTCGTGCTGGACGTGCAGACCGCGTGAGACGACGCTTCATCCAGTGCCAAACATGCTCAATGGGGGACAGATCCGGAGATCTTGCTGGCCAGGGTAGTTGACTTACACCTTCTAGAGCACGTTGGGTGGCACGGGATACATGCGGACGTGCATTGTCCTGTTGGAACAGCAAGTTCCCTTGCCGGTCTAGGAATGGTAGAACGATGGGTTCGATGACGGTTTGGATGTACCGTGCACTATTCGGTGTCCCCTCGACGATCACCAGTGGTGTACGGCCAGTGTAGGAGATCGCTCCCCACACCATGATGCCGGGTGTTGGCCCTGTGTGCCTCGGTCGTATGCAGTCCTGATTGTGGCGCTCACCTGCACGGCGCCAAACACGCATACGACCATCATTGGCACCAAGGCAGAAGCGACTCTCATCGCTGAAGACGACACGTCTCCATTCGTCCCTCCATTCACGCCTGTCGCGACACCACTGGAGGCGGGCTGCACGATGTTGGGGCGTGAGCGGAAGACGGCCTAACGGTGTGCGGGACCGTAGCCCAGCTTCATGGAGACGGTTGCGAATGGTCCTCGCCGATACCCCAGGAGCAACAGTGCCCCTAATTTGCTGGGAAGTGGCGGTGCGGTCCCCTACGGCACTGCGTAGGATCCTACGGTCTTGGCGTGCATCCGTGCGTCGCTGCGGTCCGGTCCCAGGTCGACGGGCACGTGCACCTTCCGCCGACCACTGGCGACAACATCGATGTACTGTGGAGACCTCACGCCCCACGTGTTGAGCAATTCGGCGGTACGTCCACCCGGCCTCCCGCATGCCCACTATACGCCCTCGCTCAAAGTCCGTCAACTGCACATACGGTTCACGTCCACGCTGTCGCGGCATGCTACCAGTGTTAAAGACTGCGATGGAGCTCCGTATGCCACGGCAAACTGGCTGACACTGACGGCGGCGGTGCACAAATGCTGCGCAGCGAGCGCCATTCGACGGCCAACACCGCGGTTCCTGGTGTGTCCGCTGTGCCGTGCGTGTGATCATTGCTTGTACAGCCCTCTCGCAGTGTCCGGAGCAAGTATGGTGGGTCTGACACACCGGTGTCAATGTGTTCTTTTTTCCATTTCCAGGAGTGTAGTTTTTGAATGCTAGTTCTTTTACATTATCCAGAAAATACACTATCTTTTACCGTCTCCTTACGAATTTCATTTCTGCTGAGTGGAACATAGTTGTTTAAAAGCGAAGCACCACCTGCTTGGCACAGTTGCACCGCTCACACACTGCGCTGCACGAGGCTTTCTTTTATTCAGCTGGGTTGCTGCTGCGGAGTGCTTTACTGTCCATCACACTCGAGCGGTACCGGGTTTCCGTTGTCACAGGTAAGCTATAAAAGAATTTTACGGCCAGTTTAACAACAGTTAGGAGACAACAACATAATACACTTATCTTTGCATTTCAAGATTACTATTAGGTTCGGTTAAGGTAAAGTTACAGTGCAGAAATTCACCTCCTCTCTCAGACACACTCATTATCACACTAAAGCGTCACATTTGCGTGTCTATCATTCACTGTTTGCGAGTTTTGTTTAGCCACTTGGTTACGTAGAATCATAGCACATTTTTCTGTATACATTTTGGTTATTTACTCTTTCAAAATCCGTTTTGTGCTTTTATGTAGCGTTTTTATTCTGTTAGTTTTGTGTCATGGGACTGCAATTCACGTATTGCGCTGGCACGCACTATAGCATTGTTCACTGAACTGCACGACAAAGAATCCCACAGGATCCTTTCTTTAATTCACTGCTTTCGTTTCCTAATCAGTTCGGTTATAATTAATGGTAACAGCCATATAGTTTCAGATAGTTTAAACGATGCATTTAATTTTCAAAATTACACCTTGAAATCCCTGAGCTAGCAGGACAGTGCGGATGAGCTTATATTTGTGGAAGGGGGCCAAAATAAATTACTGTCAGTTGCACTCAACATGTAAACTTTATTTCTTAAAACACATAATAACACAAACAAGAATCAAAACTCTCAAGGTTTTAAGGAAAGACCTCCTTTTTTTAAATTCAGATCGGCTGAAGGCCACATCAAAAATCCGAGGCACAAGGTCTAAACAAGGAATTGAGGTACAGGAGTTCTTCTGCAGGTTTCACTTCCATATAAAATTTTTTTTTATCTTCAATATAAATAGGCTGCAAGCCTTAGCTTAAATTTTTCACATAGAACTCGGCTGAAGGCCTCACATTAATCAAGAACAGCGTTACGGCTTAAGACCGAGACAAAGATTTTCAAAGTTTAATCTAAATAGGCTGAAACTCGGCTGAAGGCCGCATATCAACAAAACAATTTAACGGCTTAAGGCCTAGGAAGAAGAGCTTTCAATTTGAAAAGGCCGAAGGCCTTATCTTAAAATGTTTCGTATAAAACAAGGCTAAAGGCCTCATACTAAAGAATGACAGTCTTATGACTTAAGGGCAAGACAAGGATTTTTAATTTTTAATTTAAGAGAGATTAAAACTCGGCTGAAGGCAATGCAGAAAGCAATTTTTGGCTTAAGGCCTAAAGGGAGGAGCTTCTAAATTTCAACTACAATAGGCTAAAGGCTTTATCCTAAAATGCTTCACATAACTCTCAGCTGACGGCCACATACGAAACCCAATCTATCTCACTACTTAAAGACCAGACAAATTAATTTCCAGTTTTTAATTAAAGCTGGAAAACTCGACTGAAGGCCACATAAAACTAGAAAATATTTCTTACGGCTTAAGGCCTAGAGAAAATTTTTCAACTTTTGATTTGAAAAGGCTGAAAACTCGGCTGAAGACTACATACCAACTTGAAACCAATTTACGGTTTAAGGCCTAGGCACAAGGAATTTTCAGTTTTCATTTTGAAAGGCTGAAACTCGGCAGAAAGCCACATACCAAACATGAAACATTTTTTTTTTTTTTTTTTTTTTTTTTTTTTTACGATTTAAGGCCTAAGAAGAAAAGCCTTGCAACTTTAATAAGCTAAAACTCGACTGAAGGCCACACAGAGTAATTAAAACTAAAACGGAAATCACTGTGTAAAACACAAGGAGCGGCACTCAGAAGGTTCCAAGGATCGGCCTGGGAAGGTAAGACTAACGCACGTTTAGGTGAGACAGGCAGCCAGACCGACAACCTCTTAATTGGAAGGCAACCCAACCGAAAGCCAGCCGACGATCCAACCAACAAGATCAGTTCTGCTACGCCTGACCAGCAAAACGACAACAAGATGTCACTAGCACAGCGTTCTGGATACTGGTGCCCAATCCAGCGAAGTCAGAATAAACGCCCAAAACTACCAACAACACCTCAGCTGTCGAACTACACGCCGTGCTGGACAGCATCAACACGACGAGGAAAATACACTGCCAAAAACTACGTCAACGACCAGGGCAGGTCACCGGAACGTCAACGGCCACAAGACAGAAGATAATCAATGAAGGAATGAATTGGATTAAGTTAAACACCACACAGGCTGAAATTCTAGCCGACTTTAATGCAGACACGTTGTCCGCGGTATCTCCCAGAAAGTGGCAACCAGGATTAAACGAAGAGATGTGATGGCAGTTGAGGCTTGATAGTAGGTTAGCACTCTACTTTTAGCGTCCATGTCCAGGATCGGTGGGGGACCTACTTCGTAACCCTCGCAAGAAGCGCCCCACAACTCCAACCGCGTGTGCACGCCGCGAGCGACTCTGGCCTCACTATGCGCCACGGAGACTTCCTCGCTGCTCTGCCACAACCGACCGACTGCCTAGGCCCGGAAACGGTCAAAGAACCAAATACACGTCGGCCGATGAGACGACCGACCGAACGACTAACCAACGGTCGTTCCCGCTCCACTCTCCTTGCGTTGGCTAGTTCAAGTGTGTCGCCAGCGGCTCCGGCGAGCACTAGCTGTCCCGACTGAGCTCCCGACCCACGACGACCCGGAAACGCTGATCGCTCCAAAGATGGTACGAGAGTGTACTTATCGATAAGCGCTGCTGCTGCCACTCACGGCAGGTACCGTAAGAGAAGATAATCAACGGCACGAACTCGAGCCGCGCACGGGTCACACCTGTTGTTCACTATTACAACACAGACACACACGAGAAGTTTGAGAATAGGAAACCACTTCAGCCCAGTGCTGTTGAAGTTAATAATATTGAACGTATTATTTATTTTTATTCAGAAAAGTTACGTGCTTCACATGCAGCTGGGCGAAGGTGACCGGGAAATGGCAGTACATGGGCGGAACTGTCATTTGACTCAGGTGATTCATGTTAAAAGACTTCCGAAGTGATTATAGCCGCACAACAGGAATTAGCAGACTCTGAACGGGGAATCGTAGCTGGAGCTAGATGCATGGGACATTCTATTTTGGAAATCGTTAGGGAATTCAGTATTCCGCGATCCACAGTATCAGGAGTGTGACGACAATAGCAAATTTCAGGCATAACCACTCACCACGGACAAGGCAGTGGCCGACGGCCTTCGTTTCACGACCGGCAGCAGAAGACCGACGCGAGTGTCGTTGCTAAAATCACGACATCGCCTGCAGCGCCCCTCCTGGGCTCGTCACCATATTGGTTGAACCCAAGAAGACTGAAAAACGGTAGCCTTATCTTATGAGTCCCGGTTTTAGTTGGTAAGGGATGATGCTAGTGTTGAAATGTGGGGCAGATGCCACGAAGCCATCGACCCAAGTTGTAAACGAGGCACAGTGCAACCTGGTGGCGGCTGCATAATGGTGTAAGCTGTATTTACATGGAACGGGTGGTCTAACGCACGGCTTCCCGGGCAGAAAGGAGCGCCTGGCACGAATCCGCCCGGCAGATTTTTTGTCTAGGTCCTGTGAACCGGCCAGTCTGTGGATGGTTTTTAGGCGGTTTTCCACCTTCCTCGGCGAATGCGGGCTGGTTCCCCTTATTTCGCCTCAGTTACACTATGTCGGTGATTGCTGCGCAAACAAATTCTCCACGTACGCGTACACCACCATTACTGTACCACGGAAACATAGGGGTTACACTCGTCTGGTGTGAGGCGTTCCCTGGGGGTCCACCTGGGGCCGAATCGCACAATAACCCTGGGATCGGTGTGGGGCGGCGGTGATGTGGATTGCGTTAGACGTCGTGGGGTTGTGGAGCACTGCAGCTGCGGCTGGGACGGAGCCCTTCCATCGTTTCTAGGTCCTCGGTTAACATATAATACAATACAATACATGGAACGGACTGGTACAAACGGACCGATCATTGGTTGGAAATAGTTATGTTTGGCTACCTGGAGACCCTTTACAGCCATTAATGGACTTCATGTATCCAAATAATGATGGAATTCTTAAGGTTGACAATGTGCGAAGTCACCGGGACACAACCGTTCGCGATTGGTTAGAAGAGCATTCTAGACAGTTCGAGCTATTTACTGGCCCACCCAGATGGTCCGACATGAATCCTTTCGAACACTCATACGACATAATGGAGAGGTCAGTTCGTGCACAAAATGCTGCACCGGCAAGGCTTTCGCAATTATGAACGGCTATGGAGGCAGCATGGCTCAATATTTCTGCAGTGGACTTGTTGAGCCCATACCATGTGGAGCTGCTGCACTGCGCCAGGAAAAAGGAGGTCCGACACGTTATTAGGAGCCAACCCATGACTTCTAACATGTCAGTGTATGCGGGCTACGTAATCGTAGGCTGTATTTGCACATTGCTTACAGCTTTATTTATTTTACAATTTCTGGTTTGATTCATAGCTGCGCTGGAGACCTGAAACAGATATTATTCCCCGACGCAGTTCGAGTCGGTAACTGCCAGCACAGTGGTGCTGTGTGCTGCTATGTGGGACGCGCTCCTCCAGTGCCCGTGACCCCCGGCTGCGCCTGGCCGCCTGCCAAGGCCCGGTCCGCCCGGCCGCCTGTTATCGACGCGCCGCCCCCGCCGCCTCCGCCGCCCCCGCCGCCGCCCCCCGACACACACACACACACACAGCGGCGGCGCTGCGGCAGGAGCCGCATCCGTGACGCACCGCGGCCGGGCCACCGCCGCGCCGTGCAGTGTTCTGTCGTCATACGCGCCTCGGACACCCCACCCACCAGGCCGTGACGCCGCGCCCGATAAACACCAGCCTGCCTCCTCTGACGCCGCGGAATATTTCAGCGGCCCGGCCGCCGCGTCACGCGCTATTTCGGGCGGGGAGAGCAAAGCAGGTGTGCTGCGGACCCGCCTTGGCACACTCCTGTCAGCGACTCGTGCTCACCGGACACAATACAAACTAATTATAAACTCTACGAAGCTTTTCAGAAGAACGCTACAGGTAAATGGCCATGGATAACACATGAGACAGTATGTGAAAGACTAACTCTCAAAGCTCTTTTACAATCTTTGCCAATGTTTTATGTCTATATAGTAGAAGAAATATTTCAATTGATCAACGAAAGAAGGAAGTACAAAAACAGTTAGAGAAATTCAGGAATGCAGAAATTCGGGTCACTTAGGAATGAAATAAATAGTAAGGGCAAGGAAGCTAAGGCGAAATGTATCCATGAAAAATATCAAGAAGTCGAAAAAGATGTGGTTGTTGGAAGGACTGACTCAGCATATAGAAAAGTCAAAACAATCTTCGGTGAAATTAAAAGGAAGAGCGCTAACATTAAGAAGGCAATGGGAATTGCACAGATAAATGCAGAGAAGAGAGCGGATACGTGGAAACAGTACACTGAAGGCCTGTATGAGGAGGAGCACTCGTCTGACGACGTGATAGAGGAAGAAATACGAGTCGTAGGGCAGAAATAGAAAATCCAGCATTAAATTCAGAATTTAAAAGAGCTTTCGAAGATCAAATAATGCACAACGGGTATGTAACATTCGATTAGAATTTCTGAAGTCACTGCGCCATGTGGCAACAAAACTACTCGCTTTGGTGTGTAGAATGTATGAGACTGGCGATATACCACCAGGCTTTCCGAAAATCACCATCCACACAATTTCTAAGATAGAAAGAGCCAACAGGTGCAATAATTATGGCACAATCAGCTTAACAGCTCATGCACCCAATGTGCTGACAAGAATAATATACAGGAGAGTGCAAAAGAAAATTGAGAATCTGTCACATGGCGACCAGTTTGGGTTTATGAAAGGTAAGAACACCAGAGGGGCAGTTCTGATGTTGCGGTTGATAATGGAAACGAGACTGAAGAAAAATCAGGCCATGCTCATAGGATTTGTCGACAAGAAAAAAGTTCAATGTAAAACGGTGCAAAATGCTTGAAATTCAGGAAAAAATGAGGGTAAGCTGTAGTGAAACATGGGAAATATACGTACAATATGTATAAGAACCAACAGGGAGCAATAAGACTGAAATACGAAGAACGGGGTGCTCTTAGTAAGGAGGATGTAAGGCAGTGGTGCAATCTTCTGCCACTACTGTTCAAGCAATATATCTAAGAAGCAATGACGGAAATAAATAGAAAGGCTCAAGAGTGGAATTAAAATTGAAGGAGAAAGGATATCAATAATGAGGTTCGGTGAGGAGATTTACATCCTCAGAGAAAGTGAAGAAGAATTGCAGAATCTGTTGAATGGTATAAAAAGTCTAATGAGTACAGCATATGCATTAAGAGTAAATCAAAGGAAGACAAATGCAATGAGAAGTAGCAGGAATGAGATAAGCGAGAAATTCAACTCCAAAATTGGAGATCACGAAGTAAACGAAGGTGAGGAATTCTCTACTAGTAAGAAACGAAGGCCTAAAAATGAGGACGAAATTTGTGAGAATGTATCTTCGGAGCACAGCATTGTATGGTAGTGAGACATGGATTGTGGGAAAACTGTAACAGAAGAGAATAGAATCATTTGAGATGCGGTGTTACAGAAGAACGTTGAAAATTAGGTTAAGTGAATTAGAAGGTTCTCCACAGTATCGGAGAAGAAAGGAATATATGGAAAACACGGACAAGAAGGAGGGACATGATGATAGGACATCTCTTAAGGCATCAGGGAGTAACTTCCATGGTCTAGAGGGAGCTGCAGAGGGTAAAAACTGTAGAGGAAAACAGAGATTCGAATACATCCAGCAAATAATTGGAGATGTAGGTTGCAAGTGATGAAAAGGTTGCCACAGGAGAGGAATTCGTTGCAAGCCGCATCAAAGCAGTCAGAAGGTGGTGTTGGTGGTCGTGATGGTGGCATGTATAAGGCACTCTGCAACATGGTCATCAGTGCCTGTGCTCAACTAAAAGAGCACAAGTGTGGTTATGAGTTCTTAGAAGCATGTAACAAAATTTAAATTAAAAAATGGAATCCGCAGCGATCCTGGGACTCTCTCAGCAAAAGACGGATGCCTCAGAGCAGCGTCTGGGTAAAACACATAGATTATAACCACACAACATCTAAAATAGTGGAACGATGAACTGTGCTTGCACGGTTGTAAAATAAACGATGAAGCAGCCATCCTAGAAACATATTGAAACCTTCTACCTGAGACACTATTGAGAAGACCAGACATCATACAGAATCTTAAGACACAAACAACATTCGATTCGTCATCACGTGAAACGGAGGGCAGATGAACTGGTAAGTGGATTGCACCCCTCATGGCTGTATATAAATCGCATTCATTTAAAATATGTCATAGAGTCGTTCAGAAACTTGTACACAACAAGCACTACATACCAGTTGCTATTGCTGCTGAAGGAGGAATCCATGCACCAGAGGACAGTGTCCTATCTGGGTGCGCCTTAATAGTACTTGCTCCGGTCGCACTGACCACGGTTGTGTCGTTGGTTTCAAGGGCCTCAGCTTGTTGTTCTCCAACCCTAAACAACCCTCCTCCCACAGATGCATGATGCTGAGTCTCAATAGCAATGTAACTACGTGGACAGGGGGAGTGCACGCAGAAATTGTGATTTCCAAACAGGCATCCGTAGCTACTACATCTGCTGCTTCATTACCCTGAATGCCCATGTGCCCTGGTACCCAGCAGAATGACACATCCTGTCCCAGCCTCTGTAAATGGAAAACGGTGTCATGAATCAACTGAAGATACTTTTGGCTGGATGTATGTGATCGATAGCCTGAGGTGTACTGAGGGATTCAGTGTAGATGAGGAATTTGTTAGCAGGAAGGCACTGCATCTTCACTAGTGCCCTCAAGACAGCATATAATGTACCAGGTAAGCGAATCTTGATGACACAGTCTGGAAATAACACAGCACGGCCGGCGGAACCATCCTGCTTGAACCCAGCAGTGTCAACGACCACACAGTCACATTGCTCGACTAAAAGTCTCTAAAACATCGATTTAAAAGCAGAAACCGGAGTAAAAATCTTCTTGCACACTGATAGATCTAAGACAATTCTGGGTCTCCGTATTAACCGGGGCGGCGAACAACTCGAGCTGCAATGAAGCACAGAAATACCGTCTGCATTAAGAGCCACTAAGTCCTGCTGCACGCGAACGCCGAATGGCTTCACTGCTCGTGGCCTATTTCTAAATAGTCCGTCCAGTGGAAGACGTGCAAGAGTATCTAATGCCCGTGACTGTGGCGTGGAGTGCAGGCTGCACAAATGATGCATCATGGGGACCTGCCGACAGGTGACGTGGTTCGCCAGCCTCAATACAGAGGCTAGGAATTGGACGCATTTACACTCCTGTAGCCAACGGAATCCCCTTATGATGAGCAGCATCAACTATCTAACCGTAGTCAAAGCGGCATCGCACGAACGCCTTGTAAAACTGAAGCAGACGCTTTCGGTCTGCTCCCTGAAATCTGTGACAGTGGCATTTTAAAACATTCAGTGCCTTTAAATGTTTAGCCTTAATAGCCTTCAGACGTGGTAATCAACTGAGGCGGTCATTGAAACTGAGATACAGAGACTTCACTGAACGTTCAAAAACAGCTAATTTACTGTGCAGTTGCAAGTTCGCTCTGCTAAGCATCCACCACGGCGGTTTTCGTCCAGAGACTGACGTATCTAAGAGGTGAATCCAGATACGGATGTGATCACTGGCCTGGAAGTTAGGAATCACTTCCCACTGAGCAGCACCCACAAGGGCAGGAGAACAAAAAGCAAGATCTATGGCTGACGATGACTCCATGGCAGTGCTAAAGTAAGTGCTGTCCCCAGCGGTTAAGAAGGCATAACCCCTCTGACGCAATAAAACTTTCTACAACCAGACACCTGGGGCACGTTTGTGGAGACCCCCATAGCACATTGCGTGCATTAAAATCTCCTACAAGTGGGAAGGGTGGAGGGAGTTGTGAAAACAGGTCAAAAAGGCCTGCTATATCCAAACTTTCGTTCGTCGGCAGATACACATTACCGATGGTAACAGCACCGTGACAGCAACTGCCTGAGTAGCTGTTTTGAGGGAGACAGAAGTTGAGTGGTACATGTCATTCACAAAGATAACCGCTCCACCTTCAGCCCTGTCTCCATTGAGATCATATTTACGATGAGGGTTGTATCCCCTGAACACATGGCCATCACTACGTTTAAAATGCGTTTCCTGTAGACACAGAGAGAAGGGTCTCCCCTGGGCGGACACTTTCAGTTCCACCACAAATGTTCTGTACCCGTTCCTGTTCCACTGAAGCACAGCTGCCATTTATCTGGCCCCTCTGCGTGTAGGAGAATCCAATTTGGGAGGAGCAGATGTGAGTGGACTCAAGGGCTCAAACAAGCAGAGTTATAAGTTCAATGCTGAGTCGTTATTTGAGTATTTCTAGATATGACCAGATACCTGCGTCGAGACTGCCTTTTGGCTGTTTTCGGCTGTTCTGATATAATTCTAAAAGGAAATTTCTTGATTAGAAAAAATTGTTTATTAATGTGTTTGAATTATAGTTGTCCTTCAGACGTGTAGTGTAGTTCTTCAGCCGCTAATTATTTGCCCCCGCATGTTTTATTTAAAAAATTTTTTGCCTTCTATTTTTAATTACTTTTGATTACTAAGCTAGGCCTTCAGCCGTCCTTGTTTTTGGTGTCGTTTTGGACCTTCAGTCCAGAAAGCAAGTATTCTTTGACTAGGGCTTCAGCCATGTTGTCTAATTGTGATCTTTTAAAGCAAGGTGTAAATAAGTGGTTCTTAGAAAAACAAAATTGTGTGTTTGATTGTGCAACTCACAGTAACTGTTTACGTCCCCATCCACAATCGTTACCTTATCCTGTGCGCTCTCTGAGTACCTACCAACCAGGTTTCATAATGCTCCAGTTTTTCACGCTTCTCAGTTTTTATGACCTCATGTTTCCCGAACTATGATAGGCAGGTGATTCTCAACCCTAAAGCGATTGTTACCTGACAATAAGGGATGTGGGTATAAAGTTTGGCAGAAATCGACCCAGTGCTGTAGGAGGACATATGGAACATACACACATGCAAACATCGCTTTTTATAATATGTATGGATATTGTAGAAAGAGAAAAGTTTGGGCTATAAGGATCGGAAAAAGTGGTGTAAGGGCTCCATTCAAATCAACGACAGTTTTCTGTGCGCTTGGGTTCGTATCGCTCGTTGTGATGTATTCTTTCTTTTTTTTTGGAAATGAAAGCTGTCGTGACATCTAAATAACGTCATTTTAAACAAAATATATTTTATTGCGAACTAGGAAAAAAAGTGATCTGCCAGTATCATCACGAGGACCTCACGAAGACACGATTTTCAGCGCAGCTACTTGTTTTTCTGTATTTGTATGATGTGTACTTCTTTCACCAAGTTAAAAACTTTATTATGAAGTTGCAAAAATGTCAGACATTTCTTGAAACACATCGAGAGCTGCATCAGCGAACTGACGCGTCTTACATGGGCAGTTGTCAGCCCCAGTATTTCTCTGAAGCTAACAGAATTATGTCGTACGCTTAAACCAAGATGGGCTATCTTTGCACATATTACGCACGAAATACATGTATGTGCGTGCAGGACAGTTGTATTCCTCCAGTCAGCTTGGTGTAGAGAATTCCCCTGCATTGATTGTTCTGCGGCGCCCACGCTTTGAGTGCAGTCAAACAAACCTGAATTATGTGCAATTAAGTGACAGCTCGTCTCTCTCTGAGGAACCAGGAATCGCAAAAGAAGTGAGTTCCCTGGTGTTAAAAGGCAGTTGAGCTGAAAATGAAAAACACTGTAAATCAGCCATTAATCAATTTTCAACGTCTTGCACCTTATTCTGAACATGACTACTCACACCAAACTGAGGCAACACTGGGAACGTTGTAGCCGTGTCAGGCCATCCACATTACTTCTTCAGCTGTCTATCACTACAGACTAGTGTTAGATGTATCACTATGATCTCGAGTCAAAGGAGAAAAAGCAGCAGTGAAAATGGGTAGCTTCACCACAACCGAGGAAGGTGAAGTTCGAACCATCATTAGGTTAGGTGATGACGACTGTTTTTTGGGACTGTCATTATGTGGTGCTAACAGAATGTCCGCGTAAATGAACAAACTGTCACAAACAGTAGTACAGTACCGACGTCTCTCGATGAGGTTACAGCACCCAGTTTACCCCACCTCCCATATTCTCCTGTCACAGCACTCAGTTACTTCCTCATATTTTCTCGTACAAATAAGTTATTGTGTGGCATGATTTTTCGAATGACAGTGTGTATGTTTCCAAGGTGTGGCATTTTCTGTGTGGATAAAATCTAAACTGCTTCAGCTAAAGCCTCCGCCAGCTGAATGCAGGCTGTTGCAGCTGTAGCAAGCAAATCCATATGACTTCTTTAGCCACCTGTTGGAATAATGTTGCACGGCTTAATAGGTATCTAGAAGTTTCATACTGTTGACGAGAAAAATTAAAACAATTAGTTACTTAGCTGTATGTTCTATAGATCATTTGAACGATTCATTTGTCAAAAATAACGTGGAATGAGTGAATTTATAGGATATGATTACGCAATTAGTGTTAAAATTAATTATTACGTTATTTTTCAGTCCTACTCACGCAACTATGCTTAAGACAGATGATTTTTTTTTCAGGCTACCACTTTTTAAATAAGAGGTCATCCACGGAATAGAACGAGTTGTGCAGGAGACATGAGTTTATGTTAGATTTAAAACTTGCTTTGCAACCTGTTCTTACTTGGCAGTTTATGCCCAAACTGTCAAGCAACCTACTTTATACTGCAATATGCTGATCCCAGTAGTCGGTGTAGACAGTCCTTTAACACTTCGTGAAAGCTGCAGACAGTATTCACTACTGTCAATGACTGCACTGCTAATTATTTCTTCTTCTCCTTTCGTTTTATGACAGTGAGGGAAACCTGTTATTTTCTGTAGCCTTGGGGGACTTCTTTAGCTGGCTCACAGCAGGGAAGTTAACTTAGAAGGACCGGAGTGTCATAAAATTGTTCGGTGCTGAAAGTCACCACCGAGCAGGTGTGGAATGATGAAATCACAGTATCCTGTGTCTGCCCAGCAGGCGCATAGGAGTGCAGCCTGTGTTCCATAAAAACCTACATTGTGTGAGACACTAGAAGGAATCTTTAGTGGGATAAGATCTGAAAGGCAGGCGAAAACAGAGCTTGAGACTGTGGGACTCGCTATCGGTCGCAGCTGTGCCATTCACGAATGTTTGTACATATCTGAGTAAGAAAATCGGTGTATGGTTTACAGTAATTTTTTCGGTGTAATACGTATTTTCCCGTGCGTGTCTACATGCAAGACTTTTGGTTGGTCAGGGTTGGAAATCTGTCGTGTAGCGGGAGAGATTCTGCACCTTCCTCCCACATCACACCACTGTTGGCTAATCATGACAAAATCGGCAAGAGTAGGAATTTATTAAACTTGTTTATGAAATTATTATTGCTTGGAACTCTCAGGTCTGCTGCAATTGGCCAGCAAGATTGCTACACTGCCAGAACCAGCCAGGTTTCACAGAGTTAAGTCAGAACATACCGACGGTAGAGCGGACAAAGAGAACGGTTGGTACAGATCGTTACAGAGAACTGCGGAGAGGGGTGTCTCTGACTTGAAAAAAATACATTGGTCGAGCTAGGCTCAGACTTTCCAGAAACTTCTGCTGCTGTCTTCCATACTCGCACCAGTTAATGGTGGTACGCATGGGCCAAGAGGGACGTGAAGCTAGCTAATTTACATCAGAATGTAATTGTGCACTTTTAGCATTAACACCCAGACAGTTCCACCCATCATGCACGTTGGTGAATGTATTGGTGTTTTTCCTTCAATATGTCACACTCACCCACACCAAGGCTGTAATTGATAATTACAACCTTTTTTCCATTTATTATTAAATGTTTATATATGTGATTCAGTGAGAAAACCATTTTGTTAGATGTTTTATGGTAATAAACCAAATTGTTGTAATGATCACCTCTTTACTTGTGTTATTAGATGTGTCCCTTCATTAAAACATCACTGTGTTGTACTCATCTTTTCATGCTTAATTGGACACCCCTAGTAATTGTCATTGAACAAGACGTTATCTATTGTACGACATTGTTTCTCTTATTTTTTTCGATCCTATGGGAAGCTTCCCTTCCCTGGAGGTCATTGGGGACCAGACTTGTAGCACGTTACGGGCGTGCTAATCAGCTCAATCAAGTTTTCACTATTAAGCAAATGATCAAAAATTTTTGTTGCTGCATTTGAATTCCATTCTGAGGAAGCGATAGCCTTAATGATGGGTGATACAGGTCATTTTTATTCTAATATTGCATGTATGGGTATCTCTGTTATTCTCAAATTTTCCTGGATTATTTATGATGGATCTCACTACGGAATGTATGTATTTCGATGGTTTAGTTAATATTTCTAAATACTTGAATAGGTGCCACATGATGACCGCATGAGAACACCTCATTGACCTCTTACTGCTCGATTTTCTACATAAATACTTTCTTTCTAAGTGATGAGTTACCCCAGAAAATTATTCCATATGACGTTACTGAGTGAAAACATGCAAAATAAACAAGGGAATTGATTCATTGTTCCTAAGACTAAAAACTATATTACGAGCAAAAATAGCCGAAATTAACTGTTTGAGCAGCTCAGTAATATGCTTCTTCAAGCTTAAATTTTCGTCAATATTTACAACAAAAATTTGGAGTCTTCTATCCCGATTAATCCTGTGCAGAACTCAATCCTGTTTGAAAAGTTGTTCTAACTTCACAAGTAATGTTCTTACTGATATAAGATATGCATCACCGGCACATGGAATTTTTCTGTACAGTTTAAAATATGTAATTGTTAAACGTGTTTATAAGAAAGGTATCGTCCAATTTCCTTGCTGACATCTTTTTCGAAAATATTTAAAAAACTTGAAGGTTCAAGAGTAGTCTCATATTTAAGTAGTAAAAATTTACTTAGTGTGTCAGAAATTTCACTCAAGAAGGATTGCTCAGCTCACTGCTATTTATACATTTACTCATAAAAACACAGTAAGAGGAAAAAGATGAATTATTCAAAAGGTACGGAAATACGTACGTGTGACGTCCATCTACAGAAAAAGAAATGATTACAGTTTCAGGAAAAAGTGGATGATTTATTCAAGAGAAAGAGCTTTACAAATTGAAAGCAGTTATTGAGCTTGGCGTTGACTGGTAGAATTGTTGGATGTCATCCTGAGGGATATCGTGCAAAATTCTGTCCAATTGGCTCGTTAGATCGTCAGAATACCAAGCGGGTTGGAGGGCCCTGTCCATAATGCCCCAAACGTTCTCACTCGGGGAGAGATCCGCTAACCTCGCTGGAGAAGGCAGGGCTTGACAAGCATGAAGAAAGCAATAGTAACTGTCGCCCTGTGTGGGCTGGCATTATCCAGCTGAAATGTAAAACCAGAACGGCTTGCCACCAAAGGCAACAAACCGGGGAATATCGTCGATGTACCATTTTGCGGTAGGGGTTCCGCGGATGACAACCAAAGGGATCCGGCAACGAAATAAAGTGCCACCCCAGGCAATTGCCCATGGCAGTTCTTTGGCCTGGGATCTCATTAACTGGACTGCAATTGTCTTCAGTGATGAGTCTCGCTTCGAATTAAACCCAATGACTAGCGACGATGCGTTTGGAGACGTTGAAGACATCAGTGGAATACCAACCTGATTGTGACACACCTTACAGCTTGACGACCAGAAGTGATGGTCCAGGGTGCCATTTCTTTTCGCAGGAGGACCCCTTTGGTCGTCATCCGCTCCACCCTTACAGCCAGCCGTACGTCGACGATATTCTATGCCCCATCTTGTTTCTTTTCATGGTATGCCATCCTGGGCATACATTTCAGCAGGATGATGCCTGCCTGCACACGGCTAGTGTTTTCAGTGCTTGTCTTCGAGCTTGCTAAACCCTACCTTCGCCGGAAGGTCCCTGGATCTCTTCTCCCAAGTGGAGAACATTTGGAGCATTATGGGCAGCACCTTCCAAACACCGCGGGATTTTGATGATCTAATGCGACAATTGGATATAATTTGGCACAATACCTTTCGGGATGATATCCAACAACTGTGTCAGTCAGTGCTAAGCCGAACAACTACTTGCATACGGGCCAGACGTGGACCAACGCATACCGTCTTGCTCAGTTTGTGAAACTCTTTCTCTCGAGTAAATCATCCACTTTTCTGAAATTGCAATCTTTTTTTTTTTTTACATGTCCGTCATATCTGTCGATGTCCATCACATACCAAACAATCCTGCACTGTACATCGTTTTCTTTGCCTAGTAATGTATCATAAATAAATACCCCCAACAGGTAAACAGGAAGTTTAGTAGAAGGACAGGACGGATTCGGGTTCACATCATTCATCACTGTTTATTAAAACAAATTTCTGTAAGTGAAATCAGATAGATTAACATGATTACAAGCAACACTCTGAACTTTTCAAGTTCAAGAAATTACACACCTTAGCTTAGTGACAATTTAAATAAGGCAATAGTTAAAGACAAAAGTTGTGTCTGACAACAGTTCTTAAATTTCTGACTCAAAATTTCCACCTTTACGAATCACAACGCAGAAAATGCTTCAACAAATGAACAAACAATTAATGTTTGGAAGCAGATGACTCTTTAAGGCAAATAGAAGCATAAATCACAAAACTTAAAAACTTAATAGGTATACCGGAAGACAGTGTAAATCACCAATATGTGGCCATCCTAACGCGGCTCGCACTATGTCCAATAATAGCACTAGATCCAGCAGAGCCCCAGACATCAAAATGCACACAAGTTTAACACAAATTTCAAACAAGGCAGCCAAAGCGTAACCGGCGGCGGTGCATTCCGTGGAGCCGATGCGCAGAGGTGGCGCTACCAGCCACAATACGATGAACATGCACTGAGTCCAGTTTCAAGGCTGTCAAAGCGTGCCACAATATTAGAAAACTGAAACAGACTAAGGCAGCGCCTCAGTTCCACTGCCATTCTTACTTAATATAACCCGGGGGGCAGATCGACGAACACTTCAGATGATCCTCCTCAAAAACTTGGTGTAAGGCTAAAATCCTGCTTCCCCATGGTGGGAATTGGTGTTATCTATTGTCAGCTACCACCTTTTAGACAGTTGCAGTTCTAGACCCAATCTGACACATTCTCCAGTTCACTTGTGGGAATTCGATACATCGTGAGTGCATCTTATGATTAGGATCCGGATAGTTTATCAGCGTGTCAGTGCTGTGCTTACTTCTCTATACAGTTTAAAGGGAAATGGTATGATGTTCTTACTAGAGACGCATTTTGGTGTTCATGGAGTTTGATGATGTTACTCACTTTGTGGGCTTCGACTTTCATAATATCGCGGTCTTCACACACTCACATACATTTCATCTTTTTCCATACCCACGTTGTTTATCGCGACACAGCTTGCTGTGTCTCATTATTTAGACGGGTTCTTAATCTGTAGATAGGTCGTTAGGAAATAGTATGACATTGCCGGCTGAGAAATTGGACGACTCCCATCGGATAAGGAGGGTCAAGCGCTGGTACGCCAGTCGGAAACGAGAGAGCAGAGACGGCTGCGAAGGAGACGCCAGCCAGTCGCACGCTGATCGACCTCTCTCCAGGACGACAACGTGACGGCAGCGACGACTACGCGAAGAGGACATAAGCAACCTACTTCCACAACAGCATCAAGATTACGCACTTCAAGGCCAGAGACTTAGGAATTGTATATGCTGAAAAGATTTCTTATTTACATGTCGCTCTTTGCTTGCGACACTTCTGTGTTATTGGGAAAATTAAGTATTGTCATTGTTCATTTCGTAATAAAACCCATTAATACCACTTGTTTGAATTGTTTGCCTAGCAATCCGAGAAAGCAGGTTTCCTAGACACCCCATGTTCGACGAGTAGGCAGGATTCAACACATTTGTTTCACTATGGTAATGCCGACCTGTTAAGCGGTTAAAGGAAACCAAGTCATATTTTTTTTATTTCGATTTGCTGTATAACGTAGGCTAAGGTTTTTTGTGAATATTCTTGGGGTGCTCTTTGCATTCCGTTTTTCTCTTAGTATCTCGACTGCCGTTAGGTTTGCGTGCAGTTGTTTTTTGATGCTATGACAACTAATGATATCACCCGTTGTGATAGTATCTAGGCCGATATACAGGGTTATTACAAATGATTGAAGCGATTTCACAGCTCTACAATAACTTTATTATTTGAGATATTTTCACAATGCTTTGCATACACATACAAAAACTCAAAAAGTTTTTTTTGGCGTTCACAAATGTTCGATATGTGCCCCTTTAGTGATTCGGCAGACATCAAGCCGATAATCAAGTTCCTCCCACACTCGGCACAGCATGTTCCCATCAATGAGTTCAAAAGCATCGTTGATGCGAGCTCGCAGTTCTGGCACGTTTCTTGGTAGAGGAGGTTTAAACACTGAATCTTTCACATAACCCCACTGAAAGTGTCCTGTAACGTTTTTTTCGCAGAAGAAAAAGGGGCCGTAAACTTTAAACCGTGAGATTGCACAAAACACGTTAACTTTTGGTGAATTGCGAATTTGTTGCACGAATACGTCAGGATTCTCTACCGCCCAGATTCGCACATTGTCTCTGTTCACTTCACCATTAAGAAAAAATGTTGCTTCATCACTGAAAACAAGTTTCGCACTGAACGCATCCTCTTCCATGAGCTGTTGCAACCGCGCCGAAAATTCAAAGGGTTTGACTTTGTCATCGGGTGTCAGGGCTTGTAGCAACTGTAAACGGTAAGGCTTCTGCTTTAGCCTTTTCCTAAGATTTCCCAAACCGTCGGCTGTGGTACGTGTAGCTCCCTGCTTGCTTTATTCGTCGACTTCCGCGGGCTACGCATGAAACTTGCCCGCACGCGTTCAACCGTTTCTTCGCTCACTGCAGGCCGACCCGTTGATTTCCCCTTACAGAGGCATCCAGAAGCTTTAAACTGCGCATACCATCGCCAAATGGAGTTAGCAGTTGGTGGATCTTTGTTGAACTTCGTCCTGAAGTGTCGTTGCACTGTTATGACTGACTGATGTGAGTGCATTTCAAGCACGACATACGCTTTCTTGGCTCCTGTCGCCATTTTGTCTCACTGCGCTCTCGAGCGCTCTGGCGGCAGAAACCTGAAATGCGGCTTCAGCCGAACAAAACTTTATGAGTTTTTCTACGTATCTGTAGTGTGTCGTGACCATATGTCAATGAATGGAGCTACAGTGAATTTATGAAACCGCTTCAATCCTTTGTAATAGCCCTGCATAAGCATCGTTTCAACGGAGCTTGTGATTGTATACCTTCTAGTTCTCATCTTTTTAAGGTTTTTAAATGTGCTCTTGTAAATCTGTGGTATTAAACTTTTATGACGGACAAATATGTACATACGTTTTAGTCTCTAACATTCTGCGTGGTGTCTGTTGTTCTATGTCGTGTCTCCCTACCACTTCCGCGCAACGATGCACTGAGCGTGTTTTTTTAGGGAGTTGACTAGTTTGACCCTGGGACCTGTTGCTGATAAGGAGACGCCAGACCACACATGACATGTAGAGTTGAGAAGAGTTCAGTGAGACTAGCGATGATAGAACCAAATACTTAATGATTTCAGCGTCAGCTCCACTGCACTCCCTGTAAAAGAATCTTAATACAAACTAAATTTAGTGGAAGGGATTCAAGGCTTCCCTATGTTTAGTTAGTTGGTAAAATAACGTCGAAAAAGCAGTTAAGTTTACCGTTGGAAATTTTATTCTACTCACAAAACATTGTTTATAAATTTCACTATTGATAAAAGGAAATATTTTAATACAGGATGATAAAAACCAACTGCATTCAACAAAAATGTGAACGAATATTCCCTGCGTGGGTTTCCAAGTTCTACAATGGATCGAAGGATGACCTATGCCATATCACATCTACAATCTAGGATTAAATTAAGTTTCACAAAAGAGAAAACTATCAAAATGGTCTACAGTGACCCTCAATTATCTTTAATTACTTATCTAACTTGTCGCAAATTACAGTGGCTGATGTGGCTTTTCAATAATTATATAACAGAAAAATCATTGCGTTTCAGATTATAACTTACGTAGCAAATGTGAATACCATGAGCTTTAATTGACGATCGACACTAGTATTACGCAAAACGGGGATGTAACAGATGAGACTTCTGCAGTTCTGAGAGAAGCCTTATGCGCTCAAAGATTCGGCATCACGTGTGTTCATTACCTTGTCGTTGGTTATGCAGCGTCAGAGGGCGGCGGGCGACGCAGCTCCATACAGCTCGCCGTCTCGGAAGCAACTCTTTCCTTAACTTCTCCTTACTACAACTGACCGAAGTTGGTTTAAAAAAAACTATCTGGCTGTGTTTTCATCTGACAAATCAGGGTCTCAATGTTAACCTTACGCTCCGCCTACAAAAATACAATTGACCGAAGTTGGTTCAAAAAAAAACTATCTGGCTGTGTTTTCATCTGACAAATCAGGGTCTCAATGTTAACCTTAAGCTCCGCCTACAAAAATTCTGTCCATCCAATGAGAAACGTTATACTTTTCGTGGTGGGGCAACGTTTTTAAAGTTTGCAACGTTACAGAGACGCAAAAAAGTCTCACGCTAAAACTTGCAGCTGGTGTGGCCCTTTTAGTGTTATCGTAAGATCTATACTGTTCTTCTGGAGGGCTCTATCTTTTAACATGGGCTGGGGGGGGGGGGGGGGGGTGGTCCTGGCGGTTACTTTTCGTGGTGGGGAATGTTTTTAACGTTTGCAACGTAACAGAGACGCGAAAAAGTCTCACGCTAAAACTTGCGGCTGGCGTGGCCCTTTTAGTGTTATCGTAAGATCTATACTGTTCTTCTGGAGGGCTCTAGCTTTTAACATGGGCTGGGGGGTGGTCCTGGTGGTTAGCTGGTGACGTAAGTGTCCGTCCCTTATCGTAGGGCCTTCTAGCTTAACACGGTTCTGCTCTCGGCTTCTGTTCTCGTTTCTCCCCTCGGAACTGCGTCTGTCTCACGGTGGGAAGGTATGACATGCATTTAGGCATTCTTGTGTTAGTCTGTGGTATTTCATTTGCTCACTCGTTACTCGTATTACTTTGGTTAATTTAATGTCACTATTTATTCGGAGCTATGTGACATACTACTGGATTTGCTTATCGTGTCAGGGTTTTCATGGAAGGTGTTGGATTTCCCTGACACCTCACAAGTCTATTGTACTGGATGTACACAGGGATTTGGTTTAACGCCATTACTTTCATTTTTAAACTTTAAGTTCTGTTATGATTACCCGGCATTTTCTGTGAGTTTGCTTTGTACAGCCTTGTATACACTACATGTGTGCTTTTTTATTATGCAGGAGCATGAAAATGACAGAGTGAAATCGTGGAACTGGTAGCATTGAAAATAAAATAAAATAACATCTTCAGTTACACGGCTGTTGGTGAATTTAATTGACGTTAACAACTACTTAACCAGCCGATGTCCCCTGTCCATGAGGGACCAACAGAGATTAAAACATTGGTGTGGTCTTGGCTATTTCAATTTACTGTTGGTTGCTCTTGGTGGACGTCACGTTATGCAAGGAGCTTTCTGATCCGATAAATGGTCTGCTTTGCGCCACTTGTTATAATGTTGTGATGTTGCATTGGAAGGGGTTAGGGTAAAGTGTTGCAAATGGAGACACTTGTTATTGCAATTTCACACGTTCAGCACTGGATTCGATGACTTGGTAATCCTATACATGGTTTTTGTGGACCTTTCATTGTCCCAAGTAAGCGTAAAAGTAGTTGCTGATACAACATTATTACTGTTGTTGTTGTGGTCTTCAGTCCTGAGACTGGTTTCATGCAGCTCTCCATGCTACTCTATCTTGTGCAAGCTTCTTCATCTCCCAGTACCTACTGCAACCTACATCCTTCTGAATCTGTTTAGTGTATTCATCTCTCGGTCTCCCTCTACGATTTTTACCCTCCACGCTGCCCTCCAATACTAAATTGGTGATCCCTTGATGCCTCAGAACATGTCCTACCAACCGATCCCTTCTTCTAGTCAAGTTGTGCCACAAACTTCTCTTCTCCCCAATCCTATTCAATATCTCCTCATTAGTTACGTGATCCACCCACCTTATCTTACATTATTACTACCTTGACGTATTTGTTGAGCAGATCGTTGTTCCTCAGTTTTCATGTCAGCAGACGCAGGAGTACTGGGAATGTGTAATCCTTGATCTTGTAATTCGTTGCCTATTAAATTCGGTTGGTTGTCGGATATTGAGGATGGATCTGGTATAGGTTCGTTGTCTTGACGAGGACACTTCGTGTCTGATGGATTCTCGTTAAATAAATCATTCAAATCACGATCTACCCAAGCGTCAAAAAAACTCTCGCTCACCGGCAGATAATTCTAAACTCTCGTCTAAACTACCTGTCTTACGTTTTAGTTATTCTCTAGCTTCCTTACGTTTTCTATTAATTTCTCTTATTGCTGCCCACGCTGATTGTTTTTCTTCTCCACATGCTGTATACCTTTTAAACTTTGAACCGCTTTTATCGCGACGTGAATCCATTACCCTTCGTAATAGGAGCTGATACAGATACAGAGAACGCAGTCCTCTTATATGCACGCTCAATATCCAATTATCATTGTAAAGCAATTCAAGATTAACGCAAATTTGCCTAACATTATTTTCCAACGACCCCAGAGACTCGTCGACGCCGGCCGTTGTGACCGAGCGGTTCTAGGCGCTTCAGTCTGAAACCGCGTGACCGCTACGGTCGCAGGTTCGAATGCTTCCTCGAGCATGGATGTGTGTGATGTCCTTAGATTAGTTAGGTTTAAGTAGTTCTAAGTTCTAGGGGACTGACGACCTCAGATGTTAAGTCCCGTAGTGCTCAGAGCCATTTGAACCATTTGATTCGTCGACCCTCAGCTCACATGAAGGTGACATATTGTATGCCTCAGCCAAACAAATCAGCACGTTACAGTAAGGTTGAAAAAGTACATTCATATTAAGATTCTTAGACAGCAAAATTATAGGTGGTTTCGCAGGACAGAGCGAATGAGGTTATGGTTGTGGAAAGGGGCCAAAGACAGTTACTGTCAGTGGCACAAAACACACAAACTTCATTTTCCTAAAAAATTTAATCACACATGCCCTTAAAAGGATTCAAAAACAATACGGCTGAAAGCCTGAACATAAGTTGTTAAATGGCTTTAAGGAATACACACGGCTGAAGGCCTTAGTTAAAAGAAAATACATAAATACTCGGCTGGAGGCCACTTACTGAACATGAACACAAACTAAATTAATACACGGCTAAAGGCCTCGCAGAGTACGTGAGACTAAAAGAAAGTCAAATCCAAAACAACAGAACAGTGGTGACGAAAGATGCTCCTAGGGTCGGCCTGAGGAGGTAACTCTAAGATACGTTTAGGTGAGACAGGCAGCCAAGCGTAACACTAAATAATCGGTTAGCAACCCGACCGACGGATGGCTGAAGGACGGACCAACAACCAAATCAATTCCCTTTCGCCGACCAACGGCACGACAACGGAAAATATCAGCAGAAGTCGAAGATACCAGCAGCACCACGTCTTCAAAATTGGCGTCTACATACAGCCAATGGACAATAACCACTCAAAGACATAAAGAAGCACCAAAGGGTGTCGAACCACACGCCGTGCTGGACATTATCACGACCACGAGGAAACACACACTTGCTACTCTGTCCAAACCGACCGACTGCCTACGCAGACAGCATTCATAACTGCTCAGTGAAAATCACAGAAGCTACACACAGGAACTCCGACCGTCCTAAAACCAATCACTGTGGAACAACAAGGAGAAATCACAAGTCGGCACACACACAGAGTTTCCATAAGCGGTCGGGGACCAAATACACGTCGCCCGATGAGACGACCGACCGAACGACCAACCAATGGTCGTTCCCGCTCCAGTCTCCTTCCGTCGGACAGTCCATGTGTGTGTGGCCAGCGGTCGGCGAGTCCTGGCTGTCCGGACCTCACTGGCGCTGCGTCCCGACTGAACCCCCGACACACGGAAATACTAGCGGTCGTTGCAGAGATAGTACGACAGTGCAATTATCGACAAGCGCCGCTGCTGCCACTCACGGGCAAGCAAACCAGCAACTTAATGACGCCAGTAAATCTACATCTAGATCTACAGCTACATCTACATCTACATGGATAGTCTGCAAATCACATTTAAGTGCCTGGCAGAGGGTTCATCGAACCACCTTCACATTTCTGTATTATTCCAAACTGGTATAGCGCGCGGAAAGAAGGAACACCTATATCTTCCCGTACGAGTTCTGATATCCCTTATTGTATCGTGGTGATCGTTTCTCCCTATGTGGGTCGGTGTCAACAAAATATTTTCGCATTCGGAGGAGAAAGTTGGTGATTGGAATTTTGTGAGAAGATTCTGTCGCAACGAAAACTGTCTTTCTTATAATGATGTCCAGCCCAAACTCTGTATCATGTCTGTGACACTCTCCCTTATTTCGTGATAATACAAAACGTGCTCTCCTTCTTTGAACTTTTTCGGTGTACTCCGTCAGTCCTATCTGGCAAGGATGCCACACCGCGCAGCAGTACTCTAAAAGAGGACGGACAAGCGTAGCGTAGGCAGTCTCTTTAGTAGGTCTGTTACATTTTCTAAGTGTCCTTCCAATAAAACGCAGCCTTTGGTTAGCCTTCCTCACAACATTTGCTGCGTGTTCTTTCCAATTTAAGTTGTTCGTAATGGTAATACCTAGGTATTTAGTTGAATTTACGGCTTTTAGATTAGAATTATTTATCGTGTAACCGAAGTTTAACGAGTTCCTTCTAGCACTCATGTGGATGACCTCACACTTTTCTTTATTTAGGGTCAACTTTCACCTTTTGCACCATTCATATATTTTTTTCTAAGTCGTTTTGCAGTTTGTTTTGATCTTCTGATGACTTTATTAATCGATAAACGACAGCGTCATCTGCAAACAACCGAAGACGGCTGCTCAGATAGTCTCCCAAATCGTTTATATAGATAAGGCACAGCAAAGGGCCTATAACACTACCTTGGGGAACGCCTGAAATCACTTCTGTTTTACTCGATGACTTTCCGTCAATTACTACGAACTGTGACCTCTGTGACAGGAAATCGCAAATCCAGTCAGATAAGAAACGAGGCGACAGTACCGTAAAGACAAGATGACAAGCAATAAACGGCATGAATACGAGCCGCTCTCGGCTCGGTAGGTGAAGACAAATGTATATGTGACAAACACCACTGTTCCGTCTTTTGATGACATCCGAGAGCACAACTATTAAATAGCCATAACTTTTACAAGGCTACCAATCACTTTATAGCGCGTCAAGTTCGCCCGAACGGTACATACTGTCCAAGGGCCCTCCGCGACCCGTCCTGCGGTCCGGCTCCGAAACACCGACAGCCCGTACACCTGCTGCCGCTTCTCTCCATCACGCGCCCTGGCTCACGAGCTCCGAGCCGCGAGGAGCGACATACGCCGGGTGCGAGGGGCGGCAGTTCAAAGAGAGAGCCCGCTACGGCTCAGTAAGCCATCATTATGGATACCCGAGACAGAGACTTAACTGACGCTTGATGTCTGACTGGTAACAGCGCTGCGAACGTTGCCCGTACGGCAGCCGCTGCCTGGGAGCACGGTCGCCCTTCGTTGGCCACCAGTGTTAAACGGCTGCACTGAGGCACATCACACGCAGATGCTATGTGGTTGCTTCGACCGCCGGGCGGACACGGCAGGTGAGGCTGAGCGTTCCCAGGCGGCGACTGCTGCCGCCCCTCGTAGCAGCGGCGGCGCGTGACGCCCCGTCGATGTGCGCGCTTTGTGGCCGGCGGGCGGCGCCCGAGCGCCGGAAGCGGCCGCTCGCCAACAAATTTCCGGTCTCGCAGCCGCCGACACTGCTGCCTGTCTTCCGGCGCGCCGCAGCTGCCTGCACAGGCCGAACTGACAGCGACCAGCTGAACGGACTTCCCTGGATCTGCGTTGCGAAAATCGTATTCCATACGCCGGACGGAATGACTGCACGCGCCAAAGACGAAAGAACTTTCTCGGTGAAAGTGGCCAATTTTTGTTCTTTTTAGTGTTCTGACTCAAAATGATGTCACAATCAACAGACCGGTAAAAGATGGTAGCAGCGAAAGTATACGATAAGATGTAAAGCATCCAGACGCCTATTAATTGACGTTAGTATGGCGTGTGCGCCCTTCCTCCTTATGACCGTTTCACATCTACTGGAGAATGTTCCAGTGAGCTGTCTCGGTGTCTGAGAAGGAATGGCAGCCCATTCTGCATCAGTAGCGGAAACCAGAGAAGACAGTCTCGATGAACACTGTGCTGGGAATGTTCAAAAAAATGGCTCTGAGCACTATGGGACTTAACATCTGTGGTCATCAGTCCCCTAGAACTTAGAACTACTTAAACCTAACTAAGCGAAGGACATCACACGACACCCAGTCATCACGAGGCAGAGAAAATCCCTGCTAATAGCAAAGGTGCGACATTGGACGAAGGTCGCGATTACGGGCAGACCATTGTACTACACGAACTTCAGTGTTCACAAACCACTGCCTCGCAGATACTGGTTCACGACAGGCTGCATTGTCATATTGATAAATGCATTCATCGTCTATAAATTGTTCTTCCACTGCACGCAACACACAATACTGTAAACTGTGTTCATATCCTTCCGTATTTAGCATTTGCATAAGCTTAATAAGTGTACCACACCTTCTTGTTGTTGTGGTCTTCTGTCTGAAGACTGGTTTGGTGCAGCTCCCCATGCTACATTATCCTGTGCAAGTCTCTCCATCCCCGAGTACCTCCTGCAGCTTACAGCCTCCAGAATCTAACAATGGTTCAAAAATTGGGTCAAATGGCTCTGAGCACTATGGGACTTAACATCTGAGGTCATCAGTCCCCTAGAACTTAGAACTACTAAAACCTAACTAACCTAAGGACATCACACATATCCTGCCCGAGGCAGGATTCGAACCTGAGACCGTAGTGGTCGCGCGGTTCCAGACTGTAGCGCCTAGAACCGCTCGGCCACCCGGCCGGCCAATGGTTCAAATGGCTCTACAAACTATGGGACTTAACATCTGAGGTCATCAGTCCCCTAGAACTTAGAACTACTTAAACCTAAGGCCATCACACACATCCATGCCAGAGGTAGGATTCAAACCTGCGACCGTGGCAGCAGCGCGGTTCCGGACTGAAGCGCATAGAACCACTCGGCCACAGCGGCCGGCCTCCAGAATCTGCTTACTGTATGTATCTCTTGGTCTCCTTCAAAGATTTTTACACCGACACTGCCTCGCATACTAAACTGGTGATCCCTCGATGTCTCAGAATGTGTCCTACCAACCGACCCGTTCTTCTAGTCAGGTTGTGTTCTTTTCTCCCCTATTCTTTCCAGTACCTCCTCATTATTACATGATCTAACCATCTAATCTTGAGAATTCTTCTGCAGCAACACCTTTCAAAAGCTTCTACTCTCTTCTGATCTAAACTGTTTGTCGTCCATGTTTCACTTTCATACATGACTACACTCCATCAAAATACTTTCAGAAAGGACTTCCTAACACTAATACCTATACACGATGTTAACAAATTTCACTTTTTCAGGAGCGCTCCTCTTGTCATTGTCAATCTACGTTTTGTACCCTTTCCACTTTGGCCATCATCAGTTATTTTACTTGCTCAAATACCAAAATGGATCTGCTACGCTGTCTTGTTTCCTAATCTAACTTCCTCCGTATCAGCTGATTTAATTCGAATACACGCCACTATACTTGTTTTTCTTTTGTTGAAGTCCATCTTATATCCGCCTTTCAAGACACTGTCCATTTCTTTGCACTAACCTTCCAAGTCATTTGCTGTCTGTCAGAATTATGATGTCATCGGCAAACCTTAAAAGCTTTTAATTCTTCTCCACCAACTTTAATTCCTTCTTCCAATTTTTCTTTGGTTTTCTTTACTCCTTGCTCAACATCCATACTTCTCTGTTTGCACTACACGTGCTGGAACGTAACGTTCTCCAGGCATTTGTCAAAGCCAGACCTTTCCATCGGATTGATACATCACTCCAAACCACTCGTTTCTAGTCATCCACTGTGCACTGACGTCGCTCTTCACATAAGCTGAACATAGCTTAGTACTGACTATAGGAATGTGTGCCTTACACGGTTCTACCCCATTATTTTTAACTTCCTACGAGCAGTCAGTGTGCTAGCTGGACTCCTGGTAACACTCTGGAGCTTACGAGTGATTCCTCCCACGGATTTCATGCGATTAGCTACAACCACCTTCCACAATGTTGGACGGCTCTTGTCCATCTGTACATGAGCTACACCTGTCCTTGTTTTAGCCATGTCTGTTCTGCCGTGTATACACTTCACAATCACAGCACCAACAGTCGAGTTTGGAGTCTTCTTATTTTTTTATTTTTTTATTTATTTATTTTTTGAGTCACCAGTCTTCTGACAGGTTTAATGCACGTATCCCTTACCTGTGCTAACCTCTTCATCTCAGAACAGCACTTTACAACCACGTCCTCAATTATTTGCTCGATGTATTGGTGTCTCAGATGTCTCAGAATGTGTCCTACCAACCGATCCGTTCTTCTAGTCAGGTTGTGCCATAAATTTCTTTTCTTCCCAATTCTTTTCAGTACCTCCTCATAAGATACGTGATCTTCCCATCCAATCTTGAGAATTCTTCTGCAGCAACACACTTCAAAAGCTTCTACTCTCTTCTGATCTAAACTGATTGTCGCCCATGTTTCACTATCACACATGGCTACAGTCCATCAAAATACTTTCACAAAGGACTTCCTAAAACTTAAATCTAAACACATTGTTCTACTACTGTTTTTACCCTCTAGAGCTCCCTTTGATACCTTGGAAGCTATTTCCTGATGTCCTAACAGATGTGCTATTATCCTGTCCCCTCTTGTCAGTGATTTTCATATATTCTTCGCTGATCCTGCAGAGAACCTCCTCATTTCTTACCTTATCAGTTAACCTAATCACATCTCGAATGCTTCTATTCTCTTCTGTTCCGGTTTTGCCACAGTCCATGTGACGCTGCCACACAATTGTGTGTTCCAAATGTACACTCTTAGAAATTTCTTCAAATTAAGGCCCATGTTTGAAACCATTAGACTTCTCTTGGCCAGGAATGCCTTTTTTGCCAGTTTGGTAGTCTGCTTTTCTTGTCCTCCTTGCTTTGTTCGTCGTGGGTTATTTTGCTGCCCGAGTAGCAGAATTCCATAACTTCATCTACTTCGCGATCATCAAACTATGGTGTTAAGTTTCTCGCTGTTCCCATTTCTGCCACTTCTCGTTACTTTCGTCGTTCTTAGATTCACTATCAGTCCATATTCTGTACTCATTAGAACGTTCATTCCATTCAGCAGATCCTGTAATTCTCCTTCACTTTCGACGAGGATGGCAATGTTATCGTCGAATCTTATCAGTAATATCTTTCATCTAGAACTTTATTTCCACTGTTGAACCTTTCTTTTATTTTCATCATTTTTTCTTCGGTTATTAGACTGAGCAATACGGCCGAAAACCTTCATACCTGTCTTACAGCCTTTTTAATCCCAGTATTTCGTTCTCGGTTTTCGACTCTTATTATTCTTTCTTGTCTGTTGTACATGTTGTATATTCCCTGCAGCTTACCACTATTTTCCTCAGAAACTCGAACGTCTTACACCATTTTAGATTGTCGAACGCTTTTCCAGGTCAGCAGATCCTATAACGTGCCTTGATTTTTCTTCAGTCTCGCTTCCATTATTAACCGCAACGTCAGAATTGCCTCTCTGGTGCCTTTATCTTGCCCAAAGCCAAACTGATCCTCACCCATCCTCAACTTTCTTTTCCATTCTTCTGTATATTATTCTTGTCAGCTACTTGACCCGTTAAGCTGGTTGTGCAACAATTCTCGCATTTCTCGTCTCTTGCAATCTTCAGAATTGTGTGGATGTCAGATGATATGTGGTCAGACTCATACATTCTACACACGAACGTGAATTGTCGCTTTGTTGCCACTTACCCCAATGATTTTAGAAACTCTGATAAAATTTTATGCATCCCATCTGCCTTAAGTTCTTCTAAAATATGACTGTAGCACTGGATCCACCGTCTCTTCTACATCGACTCCTGCTTCTTCTCCTGTCACGTAGTTAGACATGTCTTCCGCCTCATACAGGCTCTCAGTGTACTCTCTCCATCTATCTGCTCTCTCCTCTGCATTTCACAGTCGAATTCCCATCGAAACTCATTTTGATATGAAAATTACGATTTGCGTCCAAGATACAAAGTAGCCGCCTTGTAGGTAACGTAGCCTCACAGGTTTTCCCCCTTCTCATTTCATACTACTTGACATTAAATTTCTGCTTATCACTCTGTTTCTGTTTTAGAAGGGTGGCTCCACGCCCACGTACTACCCTATATAATACCGATCTCTGATTTACAAAGAGGTAGGAGTGTTCTAGAGATTTGTATGTCATAGTACAGGACGTCACAGAACTGACACATCCGCGCCCTGGACACCAGACAGCGTCACAAAGCCTCCAGGTAGCTGCCTAACATCGTTCCTGTACCGCTGTAAAGTAGATTACTTCATGGAAAAGCCACTACAAGCCGATAAATAGAGGTATGCGGCGTAGTGGGTCAAACCGTCACCGAGCGAGGTGGCACAGTGGTTAGCACACTGGACTCGCATTCGGGAGGACGACGGTTCAATCCCGACTCCGGCCATCCTGATTTAGGTTTTCCGTGTTTTCCCTAAATCGTTTCAGGCAAATGCCGGGATGGTTCCTTTGAAAGGGCACGGCCGATTTCCTTCCCAATCCTTCCCTAACCTGAGCTTGCGCTCCGTCTCTAATGACCTCGTTGTCGACGGGACGTTAAACACTAACTACCACCACCACCACCACCACCGTCAAACCGTCACAGCTGAACGAGAGAACTGTCGCTAAGAAGATTTCGCATGCTGAGGTAATTTGTCTGTCTGCCAGAACACACTGTAAAGCTACTACGTCAGTTATAACCGCGTAAACCTGACTTCCTACGTGAAGTGAACGATGTACTGTTTTAAATAAACGGAATATTGTATCAAATATTCGCCCGCCGAGATATCAAAGGCCGATAGACTTGTTCGAGATAAACAGAGTTTGCTGTTAGAAAGTATAACATAAAACCTGAAATGATCGTTGATGCTGCGACTTACTCAACATACGTAAATACATATACTGATGCGTGTTTCACGAGAAATATTTCTTTCCCTTAGCATCTAATTGCAGACTGAAAAGAGAAGAAATCTGCTCGCAAGGTTCCTAAAATATTCAAGTTTAAATCTGGTTGTACCTCGAGCGTCACACACTAGGAGGCACCTACTTCTAGAAATATTCAGGCTATAGGAAGAACAATGCCACAACATGGGCTATAGTTCGAATCAAATCTCTTTCCTTGTGTTCGGAAAAGATAAGGACAAGCTACGCTGCTATCTGGTAAAAGCATAGATGGCCCCAATTAATGTCATTGCTGCACCCCGATTCGAAATTAATTGCATCCAATTTTACAGTCACTCGATGAAACAGACTTCTGTCATACAACGGCATTTTCAGAACTATTCTACGAGAAAAATTCCTTTGGTTCTCAAATGAATATGATCCAATTGCACTACACATAAAATACTACACTGACTTCTCAACTACAGGAAACATTATCATTACAAGCTGTAACTGCAAATTTTAAAATAGCAGGCAGCACTCTGCAAAATAAATATAGACATTTTCAATAATGTATAATATATTGGAGTGCAGAACAAATTATAAATTTGCAAGCCCTGAAATTACGTAATGGATGTTTGACTACAGAGCACGTGAATTACGCTTTGTTTTTACCTCTAGCAATTCCGACGGAAACAGTGTTTTATCAATGCTCACAGCCCCTTTACTGAAGTATTGTATATTATAAATTCAACGGCCATGTAATGAATGAAGAAACACACGAGGCTAGTACAATATTCTACAATATTTATTATTTTGCAGACAGATTTTCAGCTGTTACACCATCGTCGAGCACAAAGACAAATATGTGTGGCGATGAAATTTTTGTGCGATCAGAGATTCTGAACTAGTGAATTCTTGATCCCACAAAAATTTCACTGTCACGTTTATTTATCTTTGTACATGATGATGGCGTAACTGGTTTGTAAAATAATAAGTATTGTAGAATATTGCACGAATGTCGTGTGTTTTATCATTCATAATGCATAAAATATTCTACCAAAAATCAATGGAACGATCAATTAATGCAGTCAGCATATTCTTCGATGTAGATAAAATGACACATTTTTATAACATTCCGATGCCGCAAAATTAAATTGTCACTGATTCCCTTCTCTGCATAATGAGTTTCCACTGTTGACGGCCAGGTGACGCTCGTGTGGTTATCATCGACCACGGGTCTCATCAGCGTACAACATCTGTTTTTTCGGCAGGTTAAAAATAAAACAAAACAAATCCTATTTAATTTCCACTTCCCTGTATCTCATAAAATAGCTTCTAAAATAAAACATTTAACCTTAAAATATAACTTCTTTTATGTTCTCAAACTATATCTGCATGTCTTGTAGAAAATGGACGAAGATTATGACTGAAAATTGAAAATCATCAACAAAAAGAAGCCCACTGGTAAAAGTGTTACGTAAGAAGGGGGAATCTTTGCTAGAGAGTGCTCAAACTCAAATTCACAACTTAACGCAAATCTTCGTCCGATCATACTAATGGACTATTCAACGCCTGAGCTCTTCCCTTCTTTCCAGGTGTAGGCTGTATAGCTATTCTGGACAAAGAAGTTATTGCCAATGTTTCTTTGGCCCATCAGCATCACGTATACAGTTAATCTTGTTCGGTATTTTTCCCTCTTGCGTTCTGTAGAGGTGTGACATCTTTCTGTATTATCGTTGATCTTCCACTTTAAAAATACTCTGTTCCGCAGATTATAATTTTTAAAACTATCCAGTGCGTTTAATGTATCTCAGGGACCTCACTACCTTGCACTTTGGACGGCCCTGCTCTCTCCAATTTCTTTCACATTAACAGGATTTGAAAGACAGTGCCGGAGCAATAATTTCGTAAAGCAGTACAATACTGAAAAGAATTGAAAAATCGACTTTCAGTATTAGAAGAGTACCATTCACAGAAAACATTTACAGGCTGTAAATGAATTCTTCGAAAGATTGTCACGTAGCGTAAATGGACTATGTTCATGAAGTCGCAGGTTCGAAACTTACGAATAGCGTACTATTCTACTTTGTATGAATACCGTATTTTGTTAATAGTTGGAAATGTTAATTAACAACAATGGATCCATATTTTTCAATCGAAATTTTATAGTTTTTAATTACTATTCGCTTCAAAACGCCAGTATTGATCATAAAATTTGACTCAAAAATATGAAACATTAAATTAGAAAATCAATACTTTCTTATTTTCAGAGATTGAACAGTCTATTGACGCATATAAATTTTTTCATTCCAAAAAATACATTTGGCATGTCTGGATTAGATTTTAATTTATTTTCGTACGACGAATTATGATTCAATATTTCTTAATTAACATTTCCATTTGTTAATAAATAAAGAAATAACAAAGTAAAAAAAATACTTTAGAAGCAAGATTCGAACCAGTGCCTTCATAATCACAGTCCGACTACCCTATGCTTTTCCATTCTATTAAATTTACAAACATAATCGTATGTGGCTGAGCGCGTACGGTGAAAGTCTGATAGTGACAAACTTGCTAATAGCAATCGCGTTAGTAGCAAAAATTTTCTGAGCTGCCTACTGATTACTTAATAATCGCGATGTCACGTACGTAAAAGCGCTCGGAAATTTCCTACACTTCAAAGTCGATTTTTCTGGCTATTTTTGAGAACTGCGGCGTACAGATGCAGGTAAGCGACGTCCGGACGCCGAACTTCAAACCTACACTGCTATGCAGAAAACGACGAGGAAATAGAAGAAAGTGCAGGGGCACGTTGCCAGAGGTCTCCAATCGTGCTCAGGATGTTGGACGTAATACGACGTGAGTCAGCGTGACTACAGCACCAAATGGGGCTGTCCCCGCAGCACGAGGCAGCTGGACGAAAGGGAAAAAGAGTGTGTGTCAGTGAGCGGGCTGTTACTGTACACTGTGGGGGTGTCGTTCATTACAGTATGGCTCGAAGACAAGATCTGGACGACTACCTACGGAGAGCAATCACACGGCAACCTGAACCGTGATTTATTTTCAAAAGAATATTCATAAGAATTTATTTTATTTACTAGCGATTCATCAAGAACATTAACAAATTTAATCACACTATGTAAGCATGGAAGTAGTTGCCACGGAGTAAGTGATGAAATCATAACCAAATTCCTTTCAACAAATGGGAATTTTATTCACGTTAATAGTGCCTAAAAGCATTTTTTAAATGAAACGGATTTAAAATTATAATCAGAAAGCACCCTCTAAATATCAAAGTTACAATTTATTCAGAGGCAGAAAGAAACAAGATTTGATTGTATAAGCTTTCGGACAGAGAACCTTGGCGCTCCCTTTTGGCACGGCCGTAGTTACGACCGCTCACAACAGCCTCTGAAGGATTACACTGGTGCAAATCTGCAACACACCAGATAACTTTAAACTAAGACTTTTAACAATTTACACAAGCAGACAAACTATGCACCCCCAGTAGCAGGGATGGAAATAGTACAAAACTAACAATTAAAATATTAACCTTGCCACCAAAGGTGTAACTTGATTTTAACTTCTAGGAAAGGTCTTACGGTGAAAGCGTGGCAACATTATATACTAAAATGATCATTTAAATAAAAGCCCATGAAAATGCAATCTTATATAAAATTCTACAAGGTTGAACAAACAATAGTTAAGATGCTCTACAGTACACAGATACCGCCTCTCAAGATAATAGGCAATAATATCAAAGTTTCCAAAGATCAAAACATATTTCAGGTACTAGGCCGTTACACTCCAAGCAATAAATTCTTTAACACACCAAATCCGACAAACATGACAGGGGCAGCTGCTAATGTATGGTGGGAGATTACAGAACAACCCGAACCGCAAGTTGCTCTAACCCGCCCCTACTCCACAGCAAGGTTAAAAAAAAATGGCTATAAGCACTATGGGACTTAACATCTATGGTCATCAGTCCCCTAGAACTTAGAACTACTTAAACCTAACTAACCTAAGGACATCACACAACACCCAGTTATCATGACTCCACAAGGGAAAAACGGACGACCCAATTTATAAACAACCACCTTCCCGCGGGTGGGCAAACAGAGAAGAATGGTGGGACGACCCCAAAGCAAAACTGCTGGTGACCTCACCAAGAAAACAAGTAGAATTTAACAAGAGTAAATCAAACAACATATCACCAATCACTTAACTTCTAATAAACGGCGATTTCTCGAGAAGACCTGGCGCAGCACCCCCAAATCACTCTCCCAAACAGTCCGCTGCCAGCTGCTTCAACGGACGCAGGAAGGCGCGCCGATCTCCCGTCTCACGGCGTCGCAGCTCGCATCGGCCAGACTGATGTCGTGGGTTGACTCCTATTGCTCTCGTGTCGACCGTGAAGTCATTACCCCTCGCTATACGGCGCGGCCCACTGGACTCACGTGGCAACCTCGCATGCGCCGTCGCTCAAGACGGACAAGTCAACTTGTGTCTCAGTGCGCCACCGACCAACCGATCGATCCAACCGCCAATGACCATTGCCTGAGCAAACTCGAGCAGACTGGCGGCCTAACACGCAGACTCAGATGTGCGGTGTCACCGGTACTTAAAGTCCAATCCTCGACCGGGCGACTACTCGCTGAGTTCTCTAACTGGCGGAGTGGAAAGACTCTCATTTTGCCGGCTTTAAAGGTTGATCCGAACGACAGACATACTAGCACTCCGAACGACAGACAGACACTAACTGCCTAACAAATGAGGACGAGAGACAGACTAGCAAACTGGGGACGAGAGACTGACCAAGACTGGCCGACTGGCGAGCTCATAGCGCCCTGTAAATCCACGTGAACAGGCGACCTTTCTCCTTTCCCACCAGAGGGAGACACCAAAGCTGCGATTGCCACAGCGGCGCCACCGCCAGAAACGGAGGGCGACTGCTTCACACTACGCGCTGCGTCGCGCTCTTCAAAACTGCAATTTTTACCACGGCTCACAACCGTTAAAAGGACGAAGTGTGACGAGTGTAGTCTAGCAGTTTGGTACTGCTTGCAGCATTGTTTCACGCGCGTGGCGGGCGTTCAGAACCACAGGCAGCGCTGTGTGAAGGAGACGAGGTGGTAGACAACGGTCAACTACAAGACAGATGGCCGTTGCATTGTGCAACAGGTAAGAAGCGACCCGCGCAAACAGTGGGAGCAATTGCAGCCACACTTAACAGGACTGCAAGGCACGCGAACTCACGCTTCACAGCGCCACGGCCGCAGTGTGGCTGTGTTCTCTTTGCCCAAAGTCCAGTACGTTAAGTTCCGGTGACACCGCACGTCGGCGACGTCTTATGTGATGGTGCGCAGTGCATAGGGGTTGTATCGATGAGGAGCGGGTTCGCATGCTCGTCTCGAATGAGAGCAGTTTCAGTCTGAGTAGTGATTCTGGCCGTGTCCTCATATGAGGAGGGGTGGGAACAAGTAATGCAGCTAAGAACATTGTCGAACATGATTCTTTTGGTGGTCGATATGTTGCGGTGTGCGGAGGCATAAACTTAATGCCTGTACTGACGTCCAAATCTATGAACACGGTACACACACACTGGTCAACGTTACCGTGACACTGTATTCCTTCCATCTACATCTACATCTACATCTATACTCCGCGAGCCACCTTACGGTGTGTGGCGGAGGGTACTTATTGTACCACTATCTGATCCCCCCTTCCCTGTTCCATTCACGAATTGTGCGTGGGAAGAACGACTGCTTGTAAGTCTCCGTATTTGCTCTAATTTCTCGGATCTTTTCGTTGTGATCATTACGCGAGATATATGTGGGCGGTAGTAATATGTTGCCCATCTCTTCCCGGAATGTGCTCTCTCGTAATTTCGATAATAAACCTCTCCGTATTGCGTAACGCCTTTCTTGAAGTGTCCGCCACTGGAGCTTGTTCAGCATCTCCGTAACGCTCTCGCGCTGACTAAATGTCCCCATGACGAATCGCGCTGCTTTTCGCTGGATCATGTCTATCTCCTCTATCAATCCAACCTGGTAAGGGTCCCATACTGATGAGCAATACTCAAGAATCGGACGAACAAGCGTTTTGTAAGCTACTTCTTTCGTCGATGAGTCACATTTTCTTAGAATTCTTCCTATGAATCTCAACCTGGCGCCTGCTTTTCCCACTATTTGTTTTATGTGATCATTCCACTTCAGATCGCTCCGGATAGTAACTCCTAAGTATTTTACGGTCGTTACCGCTTCCAATGATTTACCACCTATGGCATAATCGTACTGGAATGGATTTCTGCCCCTATGTATGCGCATTATATTACATTTATCTACGTTTAGGGAAAGCTGCCAGCTGTCGCACCATGCATTAATCCTCTGCAGGTCTTCCTGGAGTACGTACGAGTCTTCTGATGTTGCTACTTTCTTGTAGACAACCGTGTCATCTGCAAATAGCCTCACGGAGCTACCGATGTTGTCAACTAAGTCATTTATGTATATTGTAAACAATAAAGGTCCTATCACGCTTCCTTGCGGCACTCCCGAAATTACCTCTACATCTGCAGATTTTGAACCGTTAAGAATGACATGTTGTGTTCTTTCTTCTAGGAAATCCCACATGTGCATCTAAACGGCACTTCATTACGGGATGGCTGACTTCATTTTTATGGATGACAATGCACGGCCGCTTCGAACAGTGCAGGTGGAAGAGCTCTTGGAACACGAGGACAGCGAAGAGACCTGGCAGTTGGCAGGACTTAAATCTCATCGAGTACTTGTGGAATGACTGGGGAAGACGTACTGCAGCACGTCCACATGTACCACCGACCACTTAGCAGCTCTCTACCGCCAGGGCAGCCGAGAGCGCTAACGCGCTGTTTCCTGCACTCGGGTAGGCGCGCAGGCCACAGATCGAATCCGCCCGGCGAATTAACGACGAGGGTCAATGTGCCGGCCAGCCTGGATGTGGTTTTTAGGCGGTTTTCCACTTCCCACTAGGTGAATACCGGGCTGGTCCCCACGTTCCGCCTCAGTCCCACGACTCGCAGACATCTGAACACGTTCGCACTATTCCATGAATTACACTAGACACAGATATCAGGGGTACACTAATTCCGTACCGGGGGTACGGGGTGTGGGCAGGATGGCCATCCAGCACCCCCTTTCCACTAACCTTGCCAAATCCGTTCCTAGCAATGCCGACCCTGCGTCAGCGCGGGACATGGCACCAGTGAAAGAAAGAAAGAACAGTGCTGGTGAAGGAATGGAACGCCTATCAGACGAACTCACTACCGACCTTGCAGCCAGCCTGGTGGTACGTTATACCAGCATGCATTGCCGTCCTGCCGTCCACGGTGATCACACACCCTGTTGAGATCCACATCCTGCCTTTTGTCATGTCCAAGGGACCATCGTAAATCGCAGTGACTTGAGTGCAGTTATTGTCTTTGAATAAAAGTATCATATCTGTTCTTCTTGTTGCACATTTCTTTCAGTTACGTTCTGCACTATACTGCAGCGGCTCTTTCTACGTATAGTGAAAGGTTCATCGAGATATGTTACTTGGCAGTGACATATCAAGTGAAACTTACTTTCGTCCTCAAGTTACTCTGTTACTGTGAAGAAAACAGGACAGGGCAGGGCAGCTCGTGAGTTCCGCTAGTGAGAGGCACTTTATGTGTTGATTAATATTGAGACACAGTGTTCAGAACACATAAGCTCGAAGGGCTAATTTATGTGACTATATTATTATATGTTTATGAGACAGGCGCTGAATAAATTCCGTAGCATTGGAGAGTTCTGTCGACCAATCGGTTGAATATGTATACATATTTCAAGTAATTCCAATTTCCAGATAAGATTTATATATGACATTATGAGCCGTTATCTTCAAATTAATCAGTATTTTAAACTGTTGTAGTTTCTTTAAATTAGTCTTGAAGTTTCTGTGACGTAGTGAATCATTATTTACGATTAATATTTTAGTTTCCGTAAGGATGGCCGCGCGGGGTACCCGTGAGGGCTAGGGCGCCTTGCCACGGTTCGCGCGGCTCACCCCGTAGGAGGTTCGAGTCCTCCTTTGGGCATGAGTATGTGTGTTGTCCATAGCGTAAGTTAGTTTGAGTTAGATTAAGTAGCGTGTAAGCCTAGGGACCGATGACCTCAGCAGCTTGGTCCCATAGAACTTACCACAAATTTCAAAATTTTCCGTAAGGATAAGAGATAAATTAAAAGATTGTACTAGAAAGCAATTTCATCCCCAAAAATATTCCAGCGTATTTTAAATCTCTTATTTACTATACGTCATAGTTCAATATTTAAGCTCTTCGCTTGACTTCCAAGCGGCTCTGAGCACTATGGGACTTAACTTCTGAGGTCATCAGTCCCCTACAACTTAGAACTGCTTAAACCTAACTAACCTAAGGACATCACACACATCCATTCCCCATTCAGGATTCCAACCTGCGACCGTAGCGGTCGCGCGGTTGACTTCCACTTACGCGTACTACAAATCTGTTTCGAAGTGCAACTGCTGCATTATTTACAAAAACGGAGAATCGGCTATACGGCCAACTGCAACACAGAAGCTAAAAAATGAAGGCACCTACTTTTATTTTTATATAACAAAACAAAGCCATATCTGAGCTATGACACTTGTCGCAAACAAGCGAAAAGCTCTGCTCAAAGCTGAAAACCGAGTTTATTCCAGGTATAGAATGAAAATTTTTTGGAATTCTTTAAGAAACGAGTGTGAGAAAACCGCGACACTTCTGAAAGCGACCAGCCTGTGCTAGTGATGTAATTACATTCGGAATCTGCTGAGCCCTGACGAGCAAACACTTCTGCGCACCATACTCACGTGACTTTTGAAGACAATGTTTCTCGGCACCAAAAATCCTGTTCTGCGCAACTGAGTACTAACTCCAAAGCTATTTATATTGTGTGGCTCAAACCAACGAGTTGGGGTGTATGTACAAGTAAACTTTGATCAGAGAGGTTGTAGGTGAGTCGAAAATGAATTATCGATATTGGTGTCTCTGGCGGAATTTCTGACGGTACTGCGTGTCTGCTCGTGTTTCTTCGTGTACTTTGACTCCGGTGTGAACTGGGTCAGTACGGACAGCAGGAGGAAAATGGGAAACGATAAATAATTGCCGAAGTGTGACGTTCAATTGAATACACAAACGCGGTTTCGTGAGTACTATGTACAACAGCCGCACACCGGCAGTCGAAGCATCGTGTGAACGGCATTAATACGAGCAGCATTTGGACTGCAATTAAACTTGTAAACTCTGTTACATAATGAAATAGACAGTTACGGTGTCGTGATTGTTACGAAGTGGATCAGTGTCGCGCAGTTGTACTCTGCAATTAGCTACGTGATGCGTTCCCACGCTGTACACGGTTGAAGACCGAAATCCTACGATATTAAGGTTTAGGCGGTGGAAAAAGAAACAGTCGCAACATCACATACAATGGACGGGTAAACAATCCAGAGTCATCTTCAGATTCCAAATCGTCGTTACCCCATTGTCGTTATCAACATTGGAATCCAGCGACCAAGTAAAACGTTACGTACACACAGACTTTCGTGACGGACTCTTTTGGAAAACAAACTTTCAAATGCGCAAGTTTATTAATTGCTCTCTATTTAAAAATGGTAAATACCGACCGTGTAATAAATAAAAAATAGTTTAAAATTCAGTTCATGTATTACTAAATTAATTAACATGTATTACTCCAAGCGTATTAAATATAGTCTATCATTGAATCGAGTGTCACAGTAACATACGTATCACTCTGGCTACAATTTTTTTTTACTAATCTGAAACTGAGTAGGCCTAACTGATTTGGTGAGTTCATGAACATACACTCCTGGAAATGGAAAAAAGAACACATTGACACCGGTGTGTCAGACCCACCATACTTGCTCCGGACACTGCGAGAGGGCTGTACAAGCAATGATCACACGCACGGCACAGCGGACACACCAGGAACCGCGGTGTTAGCCGTCGAATGGCGCTAGCTGCGCAGCATTTGTGCACCGCCGCCGTCAGTGTCAGCCAGTTTGCCGTGGCATACGGAGCTCCATCGCAGTCTTTAACACTGGTAGCATGCCGCGACAGCGTGGACGTGAACCGTATGTGCAGTTGACGGACTTTGAGCGAGGGCGTATAGTGGGAATGCGGGAGGCCGGGTGGACGTACCGCCGAATTGCTCAACACGTGGGGCGTGAGGTCTCCACAGTACATCGATGTTGTCGCCAGTGGTCGGCGGAAGGTGCACGTGCCCGTCGACCTGGGACCGGACCCCAGCGACGCACGGATGCACGCCAAGACCGTAGGATCCTACGCAGTGCCATAGGGGACCGCACCGCCACTTCCCAGCAAATTAGGGACACTGTTGCTCCTGGGGTATCGGCGAGGACCATTCGCAACCGTCTCCATGAAGCTGGGCTACGGTCCCGCACACCGTTAGGCCGTCTTCCGCTCACGCCCCAACATCGTGCAGCCCGCCTCCAGTGGTGTCGCGACAGGCGTGAATGGAGGGACGAATGGAGACGTGTCGTCTTCAGCGATGAGAGTCGCTTCTGCCTTGGTGCCAATGATGGTCGTATGCGTGTTTGGCGCCGTGCAGGTGAGCGCCACAATCAGGACTGCATACGACCGAGGCACACAGGGCCAACACCCGGCATCATGGTGTGGGGAGCGATCTCCTACACTGGCCGTACACCACTGGTGATCGTCGAGGGGACACCGAATAGTGCACGGTACATCCAAACCGTCATCGAACCCATCGTTCTACCATTCCTAGACCGGCAAGGGAACTTGCTGTTCCAACAGGACAATGCACGTCCGCATGTATCCCGTGCCACCCAACGTGCTCTAGAAGGTGTAAGTCAACTACCCTGGCCAGCAAGATCTCCGGATCTGTCCCCCATTGAGCATGTTTGGCACTGGATGAAGCGTCGTCTCACGCGGTCTGCACGTCCAGCACGAACGCTGGTCCAACTGAGACGCCAGGTGGAAATGGCATGGCAAGCCGTTCCACAGGACTACATCCAGCATCTCTACGATCGTCTCCATGGGAGAATAGCAGCCTGCATTGCTGCGAAAGGTGGATATACACTGTACTAGTGCCGACATTGTGCATGCTCTGTTGCCTGTGTCTATGTGCCTGTGGTTCTGTCAGTGTGATCATGTGATGTATCTGACCCCAGGAATGTGTCAATAAAGTTTCCCCTTCCTGGGACAATGAATTCACGGTGTTCTTATTTCAATTTCCAGGAGTGTATTTTCATCAGTAGCACAAATAACCAACTGCTTGTAATTAATGTCAGATTTCAAGAGCCATGATTTAAGAATGAATTTTCTGTATAGATAGATGCTAAACTATTATTGACAAACTGCAAAAAAAAAAAATGGTTCAAATGGCTCCAAGCACTATGAGGTTTAACATCTGAGGTCATCAGTCCCCTAGACTTAGAACTACTTAAACCTAACTAACCTGAGGCAGGATTCGAACCTGCAACCGCAGCAGCAGTGCGGTTCCGGACTGAAGCTCCTAGAACCGCTCGGCCACAGCGGCCGGCTACAAACGGCAATTACTGTCATTAACGACACTGTTACCACGCACTGCACCAACAAAGCTAGCCACAAACTCTGCGTTATCTTTCCTACAATAATATTGGCAAATTTTATATACGCACGCACACACACACACGCACACACACACACACACACACATATACACATACACATACACACACACACACACACACACACACACACACACACACACACATAGAGAGAGAGACAGAGACAGAGAGACAGACGAAGTAATATTCAACGCAGATGACTAAACAGCAAGGTTGCAATTTTACTCGTGGTAAATACAAGGTGTCTCAAACCTGGTGGGTCAGAGTGAAACAGGTAATAGTGGAGACACTACCGATTATACTGAGACAGGGAACCAATTGTCGGAAACGTATATTTATTGTGTTGTGGACATACACGGCGTACACTACACAGCAAATTAGTAGCTTACAGTAACTGTTCAAAGTGGCGACCGCGAGTCTCAGTTCATGCATCATGACGGCGCATGAAGTTCTGCCGTACTCTCTCAAAGATCCCTGGTGTCTGTTGTACCCATACGGGGATTTCATACAGCAACGTCTCGACGGAACCCCAGAGGAAAGAGTCCAGAGGTGTGAGATACGTCGATAGTGCTGGCCGTGGAACAGGATTGCTCTTCCAATCCAACTGGGGGGGAGGGGGGGGGAGGCGGGGTACATGTTGTTCAGGTGCTCGCTGACATAAACATCGAAGTGGCCTGGTGCACCATGGTGCTAAATGTAAATGTCATATGACTAGGGGTTCCCGTCAGGTAGACCGTTCGCTGGGTGCAAGTCTTTCGATTTGACGCCACTTCGACGACGAACGTCGATGGGGATGAAATGATGATGATTACGACAACACAACATCCCGTCCCTCAGCGGAGAAAATCTCCGACCCAGCCGGGAATCGAACCCGGGGCCTTAGGATTTACATTCTGTCGCGCCGACCACTTAGGTACCGGGGACGGACACCGCCGTGCTGAAACCACATCATTTCACGGACAACAAATGGTAAAGTCTCCAAGAGCTGTGGGAGCACGTCGCGTAGGAACCCCAGGTAACGTGGATCAGCCAAACAGGGATGTCCTGTCAGGTGGTCTTGAAGAATACCCGCCCATATGCTGTCAGAGAATCTTTGCTGGTGGCCCCCCAGTGTGCTTGGCACAGGGATAGTCCTCAATCCAGAGGTGGCTCTTGCTGCTGTTGAAAACACCATTACAGGTAAATTAGGCGTCGTTCGTTAACAATACAAACTGTGTGTAGTCCGTCACCACAGCACTGCGGTGGATAATCGATTGAAAGGAGTGAACGCAGGGCTCAAAATCCGATGCTCACAGTTTTTAAACACGTTCCTTATAGTAGGGATGTAATAGCTGTTCCATCAGTACTCTCCACACTGCATCCTTCGAAGTGGGCGTTTCAGGGGCGAGTTGACGGGTGTTTATTCCTGGGAGGTCGGCCACACGATACAACACCGTTTCCTTAAAACCTGACGTCTGGACATGTCTTTGGTGGCAACCTCAGCCGGCTCTCTGTGGCGTGAGCGACCCCGTCTCTCGTAAGCTGCTACCCACGGAGATAAACTTCTTCCAGTTGGGATGACGCCTGTTGGGAAAATGTTCTCTGTACATTGGTGCTACTTTACGGTCACTGTATCCCGCTGCACCGCAGATTAAGTGCATGACTGCCGACCTTCGTGAAGAGTATCGTTCGATCTTTGACTACGGTTCATGCACTGTACACTGTAGCACACATCACAAGCTGTCTAGTGCAATGGACGCCGACACCAGTCGTAGTGGTGAGCGTGCGGTGTTGGTTAATGCGCTGCTACGATGCATGCGGTCGTCACACGACATACACTACCGGCCATTAAAATTGCTACACCATGAAGATGACGTTCTACAGACGCTAAATTTAACCGACAGGAAGAAGATGCTCTGATATGCAAATGATTAGCTTTTCAGAGCATTCACACAAGGTTGGCGCCGGTGGCGACACCTACAACGTGCTGACATGCGGAAAGTTTCCAACCGATTTCTCATACACAAACAGCAGTTGACAGGCGTTTCCTGGTGAAACGTTGTTGTGATGCCTCGTGTAAGGAGGAGAAATGCGTACCATCACGTTTCCGACTTTGATAAAGGTCGGATTATAGGCTATCACGTTTGCGTATCGTATCGCGACATTGCTCCTCGCGTTGGTCGAGATCCAATGACTGTTAGCAGAATATGAAATCTATGGGTTCAGGAGGGTAATACGGAACGCCGTGCTGGATCCCAACGGCCTCGAACCACTAGCAGTCGAGATGACAGGCATCTTATCCGCATGGCTGTAACGGATCGTGCAGCCACGTCTCGATCCCTGAGTCAACAGATGGGGACGTTTGCAAGACAACAACCATTTGCACGAACAGTTCGACGACGTTTGCAGCAGCATGGACTATCAGCTCGGAGACCATGGCTGCGGTTACCCTTAACGCTGGACCGGTCGGTGTGGCCGAGCGGTTCTAGGCGCTTCAGTCTGGAACCACGCGACCGCTGCGGTCGCAGGTTCGAATCCTGCCTCGGGCATGGGTGTGTGTGATGTCCTTAGGTTAGTTAGGTTTAAGTAGTTCTAAGTTCTAGGGGACTGATGACCTCAGATGTCCAGTCCCACAGTGCTCAGAGCCATTTGAACCGCAGCGCTGCATCACAGACAGGAGCGCCTGCGATGGTGTACTCAACGACGAACCTGGGTGCACGACGTCATTTTTTCGGATAAATCCAGGTTCTGTTTACAGCATCATGATGGTCGCATCTGTGTTTGGCTACATCGTGGTGAACGCACATTAGAAGCTTGTATTCGTCATCGCCAAATTGGCGTATCACCCGGCGTGATGGTATGGGGTGCCATTGGTTACACGTCTCGGTCAGCTCTTGTTCGCACTGACGGCGCATTGAGCAGTGGACGTTACATTTCAGATGTGTTACGACCCGTGGCTCTACCCTTCATTCGTTCCCTGCGAAATCCTACATTTCAGCAGGATAATGCACAACCGCATGTTGCAGGTCCTGTACGGGCCTTTCTGGATACAGAAAATGTTCGACTGCTGCCCTGGCCAGCTCATTCTCCAGATCCCTCACCAATTGAAAACGTCTGATCAATGGTGGCCGAGTAACTGGCTCGTCACAATACACCAGTCTCTACTCTTGATGAACTGTGGTATTGTGTTGAAGCTGAATAGGCAGCTGTACCTGTACACCCCATTCAAGCTCTGTTCGACTCAATCACCAGGCGTATCAAGGCCGTTATTACGGCCAAAGGTGGTTGTTCTGGGTACTGATTTCTCAGGATCTATGCACCCAAATTCCGTGAAAATGTAATCACATGTCAGTTCTAGTATAACATATTTGTCCAATGAATACCCGTTTATCATCTGCATTTCTTCTTGATGTAGCAATTTTAATGGCCAATAATCTAAATGCTATGGCCTAAGCTATATACAGTATGTCTGTTCGGTGGCCAGGCGTGTACGGTATCACCCGCTACCTGTTCTAATGTGCAACAGACACCCACGATCTTTGCGAGAGTGTGGCAGAACTGCATGGGCCATTGCAAAACATGCATTAAGACTGGTGGTCGTTGCTTTAAACAATTACTGTGAGTTTCGTTGTTATGTGGTGTACGTTGTCTATGTTCATAACATAATAAATATGCATTGCTATCATTGGGTCCCTATCTCAGTATTATCGGTTGTGGATCCACTCTCCCTGTTTTAATTTTATCCAAAAGGATTAGGATGCCATGTGTATTTAAATTTGAAGCGATTAAACTTACTGTTCACCATTACAGAGCGGTGCACGCTGTGGTAGAGTCGGCAAAAGACGGTACCTGTCAGTCGCAGTGGGCTAGGAGCGGTTGCTTCAGGGTTCTACCAAAACAAATCAAATAACACGGTTTTGTATACATCTCTGTGACAACGCCATTCCCTACAGACGACTACTGTTTCCGCCAGCAACCGTTTCCGCTTCGCGGTAGAAAGCTGGCGACAGCTGTGCCACCTGTCGGGGAAACTCGCCGACTCTACTGTAGTCTGACAAGCAGAGGCCACGACTGTGGGATCGCGGATTTACTTCAAACTCTGTACACTTTTAGTAGACCATTAGGACAACAGGATGTGCAGGTAGTAAGGTGCACTACTCTCGCAATTCCGAAAAAATTGTAAGAGAAGTTTTACGCGTATGTTACGTCAATCTGTGCAAGGATACTTTCCGTTAGAAACCGTCGTAATCATGTGGTTAACGTACGCGCCTGGCAATAAGGTTATGGACGAGGCGATTGTTCGAATTCCCGACTCTTTTTAACCTATATTTTTTTCTTCACTGGTCTCATTACTTAATTTATACGACGTTTGAAAGGTAATATATAGAAAAAACACGTGTATTTGCTAAAATTTCATTTTATGTTTTCCACGTCTATATGAGAAATAAGATCCTGCAAAGTGTGATATTGAGAGCACATCCGACAACTAATTCTACAATACTCTTTTGGTCCGTCACACTGTGACTTGCTGTATTACTGATTGTGAATAACGTCATTCGCATCATTAGTTATCGAGGTGTGACTTGGGCTTTCCAAGCTTGAAAACTTAATTACAAATTGTAAATAGTCGAATAACATACGAAATTCAGTACAACTTCATGAAAATGCATGTGAGTCTTTTTCATTATTTTACATCTAAAATGTCATCCAAATTAAATAATGAGAGCAGTGATGAAGAAAATATAGATTAAAAAAGAAGTGTCCACGACCTTCTTGCCATGCGCCAGAACTAGCCACATGATTACGAGGAATTCTTACTCTCATGCCCTTTGCACAGAAACATACGCCCCATAATAGACGCGTAAGACTTCTCTTGCAATTTTCTCGGAACTGCCAGAGTAGTGCACCTTATTATTTGTACATTACGTTATTTTAATGGCCTACTAAAGGTGTGCAAATTTTGAAGTAAATCTGTGATCCCAGCGTCATTGTTATATCCTAGCCAGTAATGCCACCCGAGCCCGCTGCCAAAAGGTTGGCAGCATCAAAGTCCGGTCGCCGTCCGCATAAGCAGCGCCAGCGAGACAGGAAATCGCCGCAAGTCTGCGCGCGCCACCGCTGGCTTCTGGTTTCTTAAGCGCTGGAGTCGCGAGCGCTAGGACAGTTCTGTATTCGCCGCTCAGTTGTATACTCGCCACCGAATTGTGTGCTTTCTAGTCAGTTGTGTGTTCATCGCAGCAGCGTTGTGTTTGTCGTCAGCCGACGCTGACCTAGCCGCTCCGACTCGAACTAGACAGATTTCTGTAGACACGGAGTTCACTACGGTGTTACTGTATCTTCGTTAATAAAGATAAGTACCAACTTTTATTTAATCCGAGTGTTTGGGTTTTCATCTTTCTGTTCACTGTTCCAGCGGACCGGTCGGCCCGCTATTAAAAGTGTGGCGGTGACTTCGTAAGCCGTTTCTACAGCGAATTGCTTGTCGCTACGAACGCCGCCACAAAAGTCATGTCCTCCCCTTGTGAGATAATTTGTGATCGACCGCGATCTACGTCAAGCGCATTATTCAATCTTGACAGCTGATGGACTTGTTTTACTGTGTCGTTTCCATTTCCGACTTCTTTTTATGTTTACACAGTCAGCGTTTATGTCACAGATCCATTGGCAGTTTGCTCAAAGAGAGCCAGCCGTGCGATCCATCGTCACAAGTATTTAAAATGAATGGGGAAAAAAATGGTTCAAATGGCTCTGAGCACTATGGGACTCAACATCTATGGTCATCAGTCCCTAGACCTTAGAACTACTTAAACCTAACTAACCTAAGGACATCACACAACACCCAGTCATCACGAGGCAGAGAAAATCCCTGACCCCGCCGGGAATCGAACCCGGGAACCCGGGCGCGGGAAGCGATGAATGGGAATGGCAGAAGAGAAGGATAACAGTTATCACTATCGCATAATAAGTATACAGCCGCATGTCCGACGCAACCAATACCGCAGATTTGCTATGGAATGACACTACACTAAGCAAAAAGAATTTAAATGTTTAGTTGACAACGGAAGAGCAAAAAATTACATCACTTTTCTGAAGTCATACGCGTTATTCCACTGTCAGCCGCAAAAGTTTTCGACGGAACTGAACGAAGCGTATTACTGCAACGTACGTTGGTTAAACTTAAGGGCATGCGTGGAACGATTTTTCGATTTAAAACCCGCTGTTGCTAATTTTATGAGGGAAAAAGGAGAGCAGGAATGAAAATTAGAACATCCGTAATGGATAGCAGATCTCGCGTTTTAAGCGGATTTGACTGCACACTGCGCACAGTTAAACATTTCTTTCTGATTTGATGGAGATGAATTTAAAAGTAATCGCTTTGTGGAAAGGACAATTCTGAAAGAAAACACCTTCCATTTCCCGAAGCTCACTGGCTTTAAGGAAAACGCGAGGTCTGAGGAATTCATTGTGGCCTTGAAACAACTTTAGAAGCTTTCTAAACGTTGTGAGGACTCTCCCAATCTTACATCTGTTTTGGAGCTGTTTTCGAGAGCGTTCCCTTTTTCTGTTGAAAGCGCCCCTGTGCATATGCGGATGGATCTGATTGATCTGCCGTGTAACTCCCGTTTAAAAGACAAATTCTATTACGTTAAAACATTCCAGGATTCCGCGCTGTTTGCCTCGGAAAGAGTTTCCATGTCTCCATAATGAGATTGCATTTTTAAACATAAACATTCATCGTGTGTATGTTTGTGCTCGCAAAACTCGAAAGGTAGCCGGCGTATTGACTTTAAATTTAGACACGACGTTGCATTCGAATGAGCGCGTGGTTTCATATATTGGAAGTGAAATCATTCTAAAATCAGAATGGGAGTTTCTTTGATTACCATTGTTGCACTGAGTTCAGATCATTACTTTTGTGTTCGATGTGTTCGATTATCTGTTTTCGAAAATCGATTTCATTTCTTTCCGTTCTTTCCAGCTGATTGTCAACTATGTTTTCGTGGATCATATTACGAGTTTTACATGCTCAAGAGGAAGAGAAAAGTTGTTGTTTTCGTTCACACGTTAGTAGTTAAATAACTGATGAACAATCTAATTGAAGGAACAATTATCAGTAAACCTCATAGACATGAAGACGTATTACTTTCACGAATACCATTCACTTCGACCGACATGGCGTTCGAGTTCAACGCCTTGGACTTTCAGTACGCCTTGCGTTTGCTATGACTATCAGTAAAGCGCCGGAGCAATCTTCGCAAGTGCCCGATACGAATTTATAATACGGCAGCTTCCCTCATGGACAACTGTACGTCGCCTGCTCCGGAGTCGGTAAACTGTCTGATCTTTATGTTTATGGAGAAAACGGAGAAACAAAAAGTATAATCAATCCACTAGCTTTACAATAGAAAATGATTTTATGTGAAAATATCTTTTCCTTTCCTTCCTTTCATTCCTCATAGCAACGGCAACGCAAGGCAGGGAACTGATCTGAATGATGTGAATCTATGTTCGCTAGAATACATTCATTTACTTTCTCATTCATTTCATGGCAGACTGAGCCACAGTGAAGAGTGGCCATGTTTCGCTAGTACCTGATAAAATTGTTCGAGCAGAATATGCGTGCGAAAGGATTTTTTTCTATTGTCACAACTAAGTGGCAACTTGAGCCCGAAAATCTGTGAAATGGTCAGTGTATGTCCGTATGTCGACAGTTCGTACCAGATAAAATTTATGTTATGTTTTCATAACAGTAAAAATTTGTAATACTAAAAATTGGTTTTATTTGTGATCTGTGTTCTGTGTGAGAAATATGAGATCAAGTCATAGGCAGGGTGACTGAATTGTTATCTGAATTAGAGTTGTAGTACTACCATAGGCTACTGCACACCATCATAAGTATGCACAGATTATTTTATTTTTTATTTTTATTTATTTATTTATTTAACCTGATCAGATTAGGGCCATCAGGCCCTCTCTTACATCGGACCAGTGTTCCACACATGCAGCATTTCACACATCAGAGTTACATCATGAACATAGTTTAAATGAGAAAATTAGCTTACTCTAGTGACAATATGAATAAAAAGTAGTGACTAAGACCTAATAAAGTAAATGCGGAAGTATTTTTACAACAGTTGTTATACATACAGATTATGATAAAAGCAATAATAATAACAGTGAAACAAAAAAATCAAATAATAATGATAAACATGACTAAGACCTAATAAAGTAAATGCTGGCAGTATATTTACATCAGGTGCTATACATACAGATTATGGTGAAAGCAATAATAATAACAGTAAAAAAAAAATCAAATAATAATGACAGACATGAGAAAGATTGGCAATAGTAATGAAGGTTTGTGCAGATGTAGATTAATATTTTGGTGTGTAAAGTAGATGTTTACTAGTATAGCGAGTTTTGGGTAAGGGAGGTTTAAGGAGGGGGAGAGAGGGAAGTAATGAGGTGAAGTGCACTCATGTACGGAGGAAGGCATTACTGTTGCTTAAGTAGATACGTCATTAACTGTTCTTTGAAGCCGGTCATGTTTTTAAGTTCTCTAACATAACGAGGGAGGTTATTCCAGAGTCGGGTTCCCGCTACTGTAAAGGACTTGGAGAAGGTGACTGAGCGATGCAGTGGAACGGAGAGGATTTTATTATGATGTGAACGTGTGTTTCTGTCATGTTGTTCCGACATGAGTGTTAGGGACGAGGAGAGATATGAGGGACAGTGTACATTTATAAGGCAGTAGATGAGACAGAGTGTATGGAAATCTCTGCGTTTGTCTGCACGCAGCCAGGACAATTTTGCATATGCTGGTGAAATGTGATCAAAAAGTCGAACGTCACAGATATATCGGACGCAGGCATTCGTGACCAGTTCTAGACGTCGGGAATTTTCCCGAGAGAGGCCTTGTAGGATAATATCGCTGTAGTCAATGATTGGGAGTATAAGCGTTTGTACTAATTTCTTTTTCAGATCGAAAGGGAAGAGTTTTTTATATTTTTGTAGGACATGAAGGGATGCTGATGCTTTTTTGCACACTGCAGTTACGTGCTCTGACCAATTTAGATTTTCATCTATTATTACTCCCAAACTCTTTGCTGAGGGCGAGAAGTTAATATGGTACGTTTCATAATAGCTTTGGTCACATACGATCTTACCCACGTTACCTGCCCGTAAGGTGTGTTCCAAAACTATAATGCATTCCATTATTTCGCTGGCTTTGTTAGTGAATGCAGTCAGTATCTGACTAGGTTCTTCTAGAAACGAGAAACAGTAAGTGGTATAGAAACCGAATGAAAATATATAAAGGGTCGAGTAACCTATCAAACATTTTTGTACACAGTTATCCTCCTGATTGTTACTTATAAATGAACAGTATTAATAAGAAAATTGAAACCGTCGATGTGTAATTCTGGTTTTATTTTAAAAAAATTATGATTTATAGTGTGAAACAGAGGGATGCTGTTGTAGCAAAAATAAAAAAATACAGATTTATCATATAGTGCTACAAAACGCAATTTTCTAAAGCAGGAAAAATTAAAAACAAAAAACCACAGCAAACATAGCGTCCACAATTTGTCGTGCTTGTATAAAACATGTTTCTGTTATTCATAAACAACTTACGCACTTGTCAACAGTCACAACAAACTCTTGCCTTTGATCATCTCGAAGAACGTTCTATTGAGAACAAAATAACAACACTAATTATTGGACTTCGGTACCGCGGAGCTGACGGAAGAGGCAGCACCTTGTCCAAGGCCAAAATGGACAGAGGGCACGACGGTTCCACATGTCAGTGGCAGCACCCTGACAGCGTCCGTTCCACATGTTAGTGGCGGCTGAGTAAGTAACATTCCAGGCTAACAACCTGGCCTTAATTTGGGAATTCAGGGATGAGTTTGGATTCCCTACTCTTTACGATTTACAGCTTCAAGCAGCAAAATGGAAAGTTCGCACAAGGGATGCTCTACGTCAGGTGGTGACTCTGATGAGGAATCCATCATTAGATCGTGTATTGCAATGGGACCTAGGATTCTGGGGAGTCCCAACATTTGCGATGAAGATGAGATGGAATATACTGAAAAGCCTTCCAAATTTCAGTTCAAGAAGAATTACTGCTTTGGAACATTAAATGTAAATTCTCTTCTGAAAATTGGGAAACAAAAGTAATTAGAATTATTTCTGCAGAAGTACGATATACAAACTATAGCAGTCCAGGAAACACGATTCTTAGATGAGAATGTAGTTGATACAAAACACTATAGAATTTATAAAGGGAAACCAGCAGTGAGAATAATGTAAAACATGCCGTAATTAGAATTATTTCTGCAGAAGTACGATATACAAATTATAGCAGTACAGGAAACACGATTCTTAGATGAGAATGTAGTTGATACAGAACACTATAGAATTTATAAAGGGAAACCAGCAGTGAGAATAATGTAAAACATGCCGATATTTGAAACAGCATCTTATGTAAAGAAAAAATCGTAGACAATGTAACAGAATTGAGATCGAATTCAGAATGAATATCCATGTTAACAATAAAGTGTAAGAATAAACTGTCATGAACCTATGAATGCTGACAACAGAAGAAATCTAAAGAAAGTAAATCAATTCTGGGATCTTTTAGAATCTGAAATTTGTATCATACCTAAATAGAACGTTAAAATACTTCTTGGTGACTTCAGTGCACAAATTGTGAGGGAAAAGAAATTTAGGACTATTGTAGGTGAATATCCAGCATGCTCAAGAACAAACAGAAATGGCGACAGACTGACCAATATGTGTAAAATGTTCCAGTTGAAACGCAAGTCCACACATTTCCGCAAACTACCAAGAAAGGCCAAAACCTGGAGACATCCAAATCCAAACCTAGGAGAATTTCAGCTGGATCACGTAGCCATATCTAAAAGGTATAGTACGGAAATTATGAATGTTAAAATAGAAATGGGGAATTAGATTCAGATCATTATCTCTCTAAGATCAAAATAAAATTTTTCCCATCTAAAACAAAAAAGGCGACCAAGAAAGTCGTCAGATACAACACCACTACAGCTAATGTTACAAAGGAAAATATAGAAAAATTTAGAGCCGAAATTGAGACAAGTAAAGAAGGTGATTGGTGTGAACTCCAGATGCAAATAATTCAAGCAGCAGAGAAAACTTTAGGATTGGCCAAGAATAAAAAGAAGACATGGTGGAATGAGGAGTGTGAAGAAGCACTAGTACAAAGAGCTCAAAAATGGAGAAAAAGGAGACGTTGGAAAAAAGAGCAAAACCTTAAATAATTCAAACAACAAAGAAAAGAAACATCAAAAATAATCTGGAAAATCCAAAGAAACTTTTAAAATTTTCAGCTTCGTGAAATAGAAGAAAATTTCACAAAAAATAATGCTAGAAATTTTTACCAAAGTTTAAACACATACTTAAAGGATATCAAGCACCAATTATGTGTTTCAAAGCTGAAAATGGCAAAATGGCATTAAATAACTAAGAAAATTGTGAAATTTTAGCAAAATATTTTGAAAAGCTGTTAAAATATCCAGTTACAACAGATAAATTAGAATTTCCAGTGACACCTCAAAATCTAGAGGAAGATTTCCAACCAACATAGTTAGAAATTCATGAAGCCATCAAAACAGTCAAAAACAATAAAACAAGTAGTGAAGAATCCATTACAGCAGAATTACTGATGTGGCCAGAACCAAAAATCATAAAGGATCTACAGCTGCCTTTTGAGAACATTTGGGAAACTGAGAAGATTACAGTTGAATGGAAAACACTATTAATCCACCCGCTACATAAATAGGGAGAGAAAATATCAGTAATTACAGAGGGATACAAAATATTATCAAAAATTCTACTGAACAGAGTGGTAGACACTTTAGACAAACAACTGGGAGGTAATCAGGGTGGTTTTCGAAAGGGAAGATCCTGTGCAGAACAAATTTTTAACTTAAAGTCAATAATTAGCCATAGAATGCTAACCAGAAAACCAATAATAGTGTCATTTATTGATTTCAAGAAAGCATTTGATTGTATACACAGAGAAACGACAGATAAGGTCATTACAGAATTTGGTGTTAAATCAAAATTAGCAAATATAATTCGTGAAGCACTAACAGGTACAATATCTAAAGTCAAATTTATGGGAGAAGTATCTCAGCCATTTGAAATAAACACTGGTGTCAGACAAGGTGATGATTTATCACCTTTACTGTTTAATTCTATTCTAGAAAAAAATTGTAAGGACCCGGAATTCGGAGCTAAAAAAATCACAAAATTGAACCAATAACTCTGGGAAGGAAAACAAATGGAATTACGGTAATGTGCTTGGTTTTTGCGGATGATTTTGCAATACTTTCAGAAAAAGTGACAGAAGCAGTTATTCAAATAAACCTTCTGGAAAAAATAGGAAACAGAAATTGTCTCAAAATTTCAGTTCACAAAACAAAATTCATGACAAATACAAAAAATGCGCCAAAATTCATAAAACGCAGATAGGTAAAATAGGGAGGGAGTAAATAAATTTAAATATCTTGGAGAAAGTATACAACAGGATGGACTAGAAAAATCTGCAATCGATATAAGAATTAACAAAATGGAAATAGCATATGGTTTGACCAAAAATATTTACAACAAGAAATGTATCTCTAGAAAAACGAAACTAGAACACTACACCACACTGGTACGACCAGAATGTTTATATGGATCTGGATGCCTAACGATGGATGGATGAACTAGAGGTACTGGAAAGAAGGATTATTAGAAAAATAATGGGTGCAATAAAAACTGCAGATGGTTGGAAAATAAGAATGAGGAGATCTAAAAAATATAGAGAAAATATCTGAAGTAATGGCCAAACGAAGATTAAACTTTTCGGTACATCACTACTGAGTGGATGGAAGTAGATTAATAAAACAAATACTCCTATATTTTTGTAAGAAGAAATCGACAATAGCGTGGATTACAGAAGTCAGGAAAGATCTAGAAAGAAACAACATCAAAGAATGAGAAATGGGGAAAATGATGGAATACTGAAAAAATTGGAAAGAACAACAAAGGAAGAAGAGGAACTGAAGTTGTTAACGTGATCCTAGTTGGTCAATACGATTGTAAAATAAAAATTATGTAATTTTTTGTTTATACATATAAACTGTACCTGCACCAATAGTAACTGCTTTGGTTGCATAAAAGTGCAACTGCTATGCGATGAATTAATCTTTATTACTTATAAAATGCAGTTTATATTTTGTAAGGTCGTAAAACACTCAGTGGACTAACACTGAACAATATGCAGTTCTAATTATGTGCTAAACAAGCATACAAGCTAAGAACATAGCTTTGGTAGAGCGCAGTTCTAGTCCGAATGCGGCACTTTCGCACTTTTCCCTCCTTCCCCTCCTCACGGTCAGACACGGTGGCGCGGCAATGAGGGAAGGGTGCAGCCGTGAAAGACAGCTATGGCTCGAGTGCAAAAGTACTGTTCACATGACGAATTCTTGGCTGTCCCTCCTTTATGGTGATGCAATATAAATGCAGTTTTAATTAAAAATTGGCAAATAATAGTACACAAATGTTGAGGAGGTGTAAATTGAAGTTATCGTCCATTCAAGTACAAAAATTTCGCCGTAAAGGTTTTATGCTCTTCAGTGAAATGCGAATTGCTCCTTCAGAAAATGTCAGATCGGCCTCACCACTTGTCGTGTTTAGTCTGGCTGGAGGCGAGCAGTGGAGATAATCCGGTGGCTCAGCACTCCAGGCTGAGGGTCGCGGCTTCTTTCCCGCGCTGTTTGCGTTAAATCCGAGCACAATAGGGCGGCGTTAACGAGCCCCCTCTGCCCGGGAGGAATCGATTCGCAGCGACAAAGAACTGCTAGATCCCCCCCACTCCCAGACCCCTATTACGGCGTCATATTAACACCGTCTTTTTCCTTGAAGACTGGCTGGTTCATTAGCTATCGTTACCAGCATCTTTCCAAGGGACAACGCTTACAGTGGCTATACAAATTAATGTGAACGCCGTGCCATAATCATGTCATTTCATCTCCATTACTTTCCAATAACTAGCTGGTTTTCAGATTTTCTTTGTAGGAGGATCTCTCTGAAACGTTACTGGATGCCTACTGTCCATTGAGACACTTTTTGCTAGCATTATATTGGCCCTATTACGCCAGCCTAGTATTAATGTTTCTTCTATTTACTTCATTTCATCCTCGCAGGGTTGAGGTATCATATTCCCTCTGACATCTAACTAAGCATTCTAATATAATACTTACAAATGTAACGAAAACTCTCGAATGAGTAACAGCAAAATAAATAAACAAAATAAGAAACAGAGTACACATCTACATCATACACCGCAAGCCAAGTAATGGTGTGTGGCGGAGGGTACTTTCGGTACCACTATCCGATGCCTCCACCATGTTGCACTCACGAATAGTGTGTGGGAAGAAAGATTCTCGGTAAGCCTCTATACGGTCTAATTTCACGAATTTTCTCCTCGTGGTCTATACGGGAGATGTATGTGGGGGGAAGTAATATGTTCTCCGGTTCCTCCTGAAAAGTGGTCCCGAAATTTCAATAGTAAATCTCTCCGTGATGCACAACACCTCTCCTGTAACTTCTGCCAGTGGAGTTTGTTTAGCATCTCCGTAACGCTCTCTCACCAGCTAAACGATCCCGTGACGAAACGCGTCGCTCTTCGTTGGATCTTCTCTATCTGCTCTATCAGTCCAACCTGATAGGGATCTCACATCTCAAGAATCGAACAAACAAGCGCCTTAAAGTCACTTCTTTCGTGGATGAGGTACATTTCCTTAAGATTCTTCCGATGAGTCTGGTGTCTGCTTTTCCGACTATCTGTTTTATGTGGTCATTCCACTTCGGGTCGTTCTGGATGGCAGATATTTTACGACAGACGCTGTCTCCAGCTGTTTGTCATCAATAGTGTAGCTATACAGTAGTGGATTTCTTTTCCTATGTATGCGCAATATGTTACATTTATTTACGTTCAGGTTCAACTGCCAGAGCCTGCACCATTCATCAATTCTCTGCAGGTCGTTCTGCAAATTCTTACTACCTTCTGGCGTTGCTACTTTGGTACAGACAACAGCATCCTACGCTTTCTACTAGAACATTTATATATATTGTAAACAGTAACGGTCCTATCACATTTCCCTGTGGTACTCCGGATATTACGTTTACATCTGTCGATTTTGTTCCGTTAAGAGCGATGTGTTGAGTTCTGTCTGCAAGAAACTCTTGAATCCTGTAGCAAATATACTCCGATACTCTGTAAGCTCATAATTTTTTTTTATTTAACGGTAATGCGGGACGGTTTCAAACGCCTTACTGAAGTCAAGGAACACGGCATCAACCTGAGCGCCGTTGTGCATTGCGCTGTGGATCTCATGGAGGAACAGAGCGAGCTGAGTTTCACAGGATATCTGTTTGCGGAATCCATGTTGATTTTTGTAGAGGAGATGTTCATTTTCCAACAACGTCATAATTCTTAAGCATAAAACACGCTCCGTAATTCTACAACAGGTTGAAGTCAACGATACAGGTCTATAATTGTGGGCATCTGTCTCACGGGCTTTCTTAAAAACGGAAATGAGCTGCGCTTTTTTTCAGTCGTTAGGTACCTTTCGTTGCTCAAGCGATCTACGATAAATTACTGCTAGAAGGGGAGCAGGTTCTTTCGCATAATATTTATAGAATCTTATAGGTATCTCCTCTGGTCCTGAGGCCTTTCCACTACCAAGCGATTGTAGCGCCTTTTCAATTCCGCGATCGGTTATCTCAATATTTGCCGCGGTGAAAAAACTTCGGAAGATCTACTTCAGAATTTCGACCTTCTCTCTGTGGTCACTGAGAGAATGAATAGATGATTTTGACCCACTTACTGATTTTACACACGACCAAAATCTCTTAGGGTGTTTTACTCAGCTCGGTTGACAACGTCTTACTTTCAAAATCATTGAATGCTTCTCTCATTTCTCTCCTTTCGCTCATTTTCGCTCCGTTCAGCTTTTGTTTGTCAGCTAGGTTTCTACTTCTCTTTAATCTGAAATGAAGTGTTCTTTGTTTATGTAGCGCTTTTCTAACGTGGCTATACATTGCATTCCGAGAGGTGTGTGAGAAAAGTAATAAGACTATTTTTCTAACTACCAAAATTTTTATTTTTCTCAAACAATAATACTTTCTCCTTTAAAGTAGTTCCGGTGGCTGTACACCGACGAAGTTGTTGTTCTCAGTCTTGCTAACAGCGCTGAAAGGCTGCAGCTGTTAGTCTCTTTAACATCTTGGTTGCATTCTTATTAATGTTCTCCAGAGTCCCAAAATGACGTCCTTTCAAGGTAATCTTCAGTGTCGGGAAAAGCAAAAGTCACAAGGACTCCGATCTGATAAATAGGGTGAGGATGGCGGCTGTCGAACAACAGAAGCTTCTTCTGAGGTCAAAAGTTCCGCGATAGAAGTGGCCGTGTGACATGGGGAGTTGTCATGATGCAGCCTCCACTTGTCTGCAATGTCCGGTCTCACTCGATTCACTCTTTTGATATGAACCTTCCAAGGACGTCTTCATAAAACACTTGGTTGACAGTTCGTCCTGGAGGAACAATCTCACCCAAGAGCACACACACACGTACAACGTTTTCGTTGGTTTTTGAAGTTGAAGGTTCGCCCTGAACTTGTTCCAAAAATGATTCTTACCACCGAAAAACTTGTGCTCTTCATAAGGAATGTTCCCCACACACTCGTTTCAACTCTTAAAAGATCACACTCGCAGACTCCCCAATATTTGATGGCATAAATGTTGCTGTGCCATTTTTGTAACATGCAGCAAAAACGGAACTTCACTGACGCCGTTCTCAAAAACCACGTGATAGTTGTCAGGAGCTGAAACTCAGACCGAGCATCTGGAAGGGATGAACACACCGGCCAATGCAAGTGGAATAACGCAACTTTGCAGATCGCACGCTACTTTTCTTACACTCCTCGTACAATCAGGTTGATTCAAACTGGGGGCAGTGGCACGGGTGAGCGGACAATGCGTCCGCTCTCCTGGGAACACAGCATAACGCTGAATATGGCGCTCCTGAAGCTACCGACTCCACTTGTAGGATCCCGATGAAGGCGAGCAGCAACACCGTGGAACAATAAACTGAAATGTGGATAGGTCTTGACGCTGTCGCTGTCAAATTCCAACCATTGGTGGACGTTTCCCCTTCTTACACGAGGAGTAACACGATCTTCTCACAAACAGGCAACCATCAAATGCGGAATCTGGCTGAGAACCTTTCCTTATACAGAGAATACAGATGACACTACTGTTAGTTACTCCGTGTGGTTGCGCTGAACCGCTTATCACTTGCATTTTCCAACACGTTGTTGTGGTCTTCAGTCCAGAGACTGGTTTGATGCAGCTCTCCATACTACTCTATGCTGTCCAAGACTCTTCATCTCCGAGTAAGTACTACAACCTGCATCCCTCTGAATCTGGCTAGTGTATTCATCTCTTGATCTACCTCTACGATTCTTACCCTCCGTGCTTCCCTCCAGTACTAAATTGGTGATCCCCTGATGCCGCAGAACGTGTCTTACCAACCGATCCCTTCTTCTAGTCAAGTTGTCTCACAAATTCCTCTTCTCCCCAATTCTTTTGAGTACCTCCTCATTAGTTATGTGTTCTACCCATCTAATCTTCAGCATTCTTCTCTAGCACCACATTTCGAAAGAAATAAGAATGGTATTAATACCATCAGCTGCTCACGGGCGTTGATATATATCAACGGGGACAGGTGAAAATGTGTGCCCCGACCGGGACTCGAACGCGGGATGTCCTGCTTACATGGCAGACGCACTTTCCATCTGAGCCACCGAGGGCACATAGTGCGACTGCAAGGACTATCCTGCGCACGCCTCCCGCGAGACCCACATTCTCACCTTGTATGTCCACACACTGCATTCGTAGTGTCCCACCCCAACACACTCATTACTCGTGGGTGACATTCTTACCAACTCCCGTAAGAGTTCGAGGAATATGTGTGCATTCACACAGAAGAAGAAGGTCATGGCCGGTATTGCCAGAACTATATGCTTATTTGGATATGGTGCCTGTTCTTTCGGACGTGTCCGAAAGACATATAAGTATATATTTTATATCCTCTCTACTTCGACCATCATCAGTTATTTTGCTTCCCCAAACAGCAAAACTCATCTGCTACTTCAAGTGACTAATCCTAACGTAATTCCCTCAGCATCACCTGAGTTAATTCGACCATATCCCATTATCCTCGTTTTACTCTTGTTGATGTTCATCTTATGTTCTCCTTTCGAGGCACTGTCCATTCCGTGAAACTGCTCTACCAGGTCCTTTGCTGTCTCTGACAGAATTACAATGTTGTCAGCAAACCTCGAATTTTTTATTTCTTCTCCATGATTTTAATTCCTTCTCCAAATTTTTCTTCTGTTTCCTTTACTGCTTGTTCAATATACAGATTGAATAACACAGGGTAGAGGCTGCAACCTTGTCTCACTCCTTTGCGAACCACTGCTTCCCTTTCATGCCCGTTGACTAATAACTGACATTCGGTTTCTGTACAAAATATAAGTAGCCTTTCGCTCCATGTGCTTTACCCCTGCCACCTTCAGAATTTGAAAGAGAACATTGTCAAAACCTTCCTCTAAGTCTACAAATGCTTAAGATATGCTGTAGGGTCAGTATTTCCTCGCGTGTAGCGGTCATCACTCAGAGGAGTGTCCTGAGCGAGGCGTGTCATCGACAGTTCCTGTCTCACTGCATCTCCTCCGTGTCCGAACAACATCGGTTTGGTTCAATCCGAGACGCCAGGACACTTCCCTTGTTAAGAGCCCTTCCTGGTACAAAGTAAGTGCGGACGCGATCTAACCGTGGTATTGACTGTCTACGCATGGTTTAACTACAGACAAGACGAGCCGTGTACCTCCTTCCTGGTGGAATGACTGGAACTGGTCGGCTGTCGGACCCCCTGCGTCTAATAGGCTCTGCTCATGCAGTGTTGTTTACGTCTTTGGGCTGGTTTAGTGACATCTCTGAACAGTCAACATCTATATTCAGGAGAAAGATTGCATCTTTCAACACGATCGAGCACCTGTTCGTAATGCACGGCCTGTGGTGAAGTGGTTACACGACAATAACATCCCTTTAATGGACTGGCCTGCACAGAATCCTCACCTGAATCCTATAGAACACCTTGGGGATGTTTTGGAACGCCGACTTCGTGCCAGCCCTACCGACGGACAGCAATACCTCTTCTCAGTGCAGCACCGTGAAGAATTGGATGCCATTCCGCAACTGATTGAGCGTATGCCTGCGAGAGTTGAAGTGTCATCAAGGCTAAGGGTGGGCCAACATCCTATTGAATTCCAGTATTACCGATGGAGGGCGCCAGGAACGTGTAAGTTATTTTCAGCCAGGTGACCGGATATTTTGATCACATAGTGTAAGAACATCCTGATTAAGCCGGCTTTCAAATAAAAAGAAACTGCGTTAAAATCGGACCTTTCGTTTGGGAACTACAATGCCAGATGCACAGTTTAAACTTATAAGACCTCTGTTTGCGTCGTGGGTTAAAAAGAACGTCATCAACATGTTATGCTCTTAGTGTTTTATTGTCAGTTTGTAACATCCAATGTCTTGTGGTGACATACTATGTACACTCAGTTCTCAGCTATGGGACTTTCTTTCTTGGGATCAAAGGGGTAAAGCATAGACTCAATTCTTAAGCTGCAGAAAATGACCCAAAAATAATACGTAGATGTAGTAGTCGTTGAAAGAGTTATTTAAAAAACTGGAGATCCTTCCTGTACCAACTGAGTACATCTATCGATGCGTGCTGTATATAAGCCAAAACGTTACTAAGACTTTCAGTAGTAGTTCTATACATGGTCATGTAACACGAGCCTGTTTGAACTTATATTTAACAAGAAAAAAAATACAAACAAAAGCTCATAACAGCATTTTCTACCATGGAATAAATCTGAGTGATGAATTCTCCAATTAAATTACAAATATTGATAAAACGCATATGTTTAAAAAAGTGAGTTAAAAAATTATTCTTGCGCAACTAAAAATTACTTGGAGGGCTCAGAGTAGGGGTTAATAATGTAAGCGGATTACGAGGATACTCTCCCAAATTTTAGTACATGGTTCACAAGAATACATATCTCATAATCTACAGTGGGTAATAGTAATATCTTGTCATTTACCTGAATTCAATATCTCACTTACGGTGGGGGGGATCCTGACTCACTTTTTCAGACGGGTTGAGGAAAGCAAATGAAGACATGCACTGACCATAGCTGAATGTTTTACAGGTCTGAAGTCAGTTTCCTGATCTGACAGTTTTCAGTGAAAGGTGCATAGCTGCATGTCCACGGTACCGGAGTCACCAGCAGTTATGAATTCACCATTAAAATTTTGACAGCCAAGGTGTCTTCACTTCGTACATCATCTGGCTACGCTCTCTGCGTATCGAGGCCGGCGAGCTTTCATCACAGGACCTCAAACTATCGCCTAGCCAAAGAAAGAAAAGAAAAAGCAAAGAAAGAAAAGAAAAAGGACCATGTCTATGCCACAAGTATTCTGCTAGCCGAATAGCTGCTTTCTGTTTCCATTACATGTATGACCTATCAACGTGAATTCTACAATTCTCTGTTCCATAATGCCGATCAGAAAGCTGCAGCTACCATGGATTCGATGGAACCTCTGGTTGAGGCCCTCGGCTCAGTTGGAAACCTAAGGACGCGGATCAGTTCTGGATACGATACTGCATCGTGAGATCTGCTTCTTCCTCCAGACCCGCGGTAGTCGCCGGACCAACGCCTTTTTTCAAACCCTTCAATGTCCGGAACTTCTGCACAGTCACCATTCTTGTAATACAGCTTTACAAGGAGAGCGCGATCCTGCATTCAGACAATCATGGCGAACGTCGCAGACGCGAAAGGAGGAAAACCCGTGTACCCGGTGTGTTTACACCAATTTCAATGGGTCGTGCACAAGGCAGATGTTTTCATTTACGTATTCTGGCACATACAGCGCCATCTATTGATCAATTTTCACACTATTTTTTTTTCTTCTGACTTACGGCTACCCCTTCTCCGGTAATATTCCGTTGCAATTTATTATCATTCTGACCAGTGGTGTTATTTATACAGCGTTTGAAAGCTTAACTTTAATTATAATCATCCGGCACATAACTCTCTTATTATTTTATATTATTAGTAACACACACGAATTACTTCTACGAAGAAATTCATAAATGGAGCAGAAGGAGTAAGTACCAAGAAATCTTTTAGGTCTCTGTTAACCTGAACTTTATTTGTAGTTAAGCTTTTGGGGGTTGCTCGCAAGTTACTTAAAGTGTGTGCTCCTAATTGATGGACACGTTTCTGGGCGAAGGTAAGTAGCTTTAAATATATGTGAATATTATTCTTATTTCTATTATTGATTCCATGTATTGAGCTGTTCGTTTGAAGAAAGAGCCATATACACAAATCAAAAAAGTTTTGCATCACCAGTGTTCCCAGAATTTCTGAAGACTGACGTTAACTGTGCATATAGTATCAGAGACACACTCCCTTTGACTGTTCAGAAATGTCAGTAAACCCGCCTAGAGATGTAAACAACCACGCATGAGCAACATGCCGAATGGACCACTCAGGATTGTCATCTTCTCCTCTTCACCGATGAGTGTCTCATATGCGTTCAACCAGGCAATTGTCGGAGAGGTGTTTGGAGGCAACCCGGTCAGGCTGAACGCCTTAGACACACTGTCCAGCGAGTACAGCAAGGTGGAGGTTCGCTGCTGTTTCGGGATGGCATTATGTGGGGGCGACGTACGCCGCTGGTGGTGATGGAAGGCTGTACGATACGTGAATGACAGCCTCCACTCGATAGTGCAACCATATCGGCAGAATATTGGCGTGGAATTCGTCTTCATGGACGACAATTCGCACCCCCATCGATCAGTTCTTGTGAATGATATCCTTCAGGATAACGACATCACTCGACTAGACTGGCCAGCATGTTCTCCAGACCTTGCCTTGGATAGATTGAAAAGGGCTGTGTATGGACGACGTGACCAACCACTCTGAGGGGTCTACGCCGAATCGTCGTTGAGTAGTGGGACAATCTGGACCAACAGTGCCTTGATGAACGACGAATACAGGCATGCATCAGTGCAAGAGGACGTGCTACTGGGTATTAGAGGTACCCGTGTGTACAGCAGTCTGGACCACCACCTCTGAAGGTCTCGCTGTATGGTGGTACAACATGCAATGTGTGGTTTTGACGAGTAATAAAAGGGGCGGAAATGATGTTTATGTTGATCTTCATTCCAATTTTCTGTACAGATTCCGGAACTCTCAGAACCGAGGTGATGCAAAACTTTTTTGATTTGTGAATTTATGAAAATTTATTTACAGATGCTGCTCTCAGAAGTGTTTAAAATCGTGAGAACGAACTACAATTGTAATGACAATCGAAAGCCCATGAAAGCACAAGCAGCTTTCAAATGCAATTAAAAACAGAACCCGTTGATTTTTGTGTGAAACTGATCACTTGGAATCGGACCCATAAATTTTTCGTAATTGGGAGTAAACTCTGTGAAAAATGTCAAGTATGAGTTGAGGTAACTACTTTTACTTGGAGGAGTGTGTAAATACTTTACAGAATCAAGTTATTAACGCCTGGGAAAAACAGGCTAGTTTACTACCTGTTGCCTGCAGATCGGCTGCTCGACTAGCGATTTCTCCGCCAGCAGTGCCCGTCGCTCGCCTACGCGCGTGCAGCCACAAAAGGAATCGTCGTTCCTGACGTTCCCCTTTTTCAGCACCGCCAACACTTTTGGTTACTCATCAGAGTATTATTGTGGGTTCTGTGCTTTATCAACACTTTGCTGAACGTCTTTCAAAAACTTTTAACTGTTTTCCAAAGTGTGATGAGGATAAAGGGTCCGATGTGTAATTTTGGTGGACACACTTGTAAATGACTCTTCACTCATCTGCCTACCTGAGTTGTATTACTTACAACTTGTTTTCTTTCTACAAAGCAGCAGTATATAGTTTGAAAACTCTAAGGGAACAAGCATTACCTTGCCATTTGACAATCCTTCCGTAAAAAATGTTATTCTACGAAGATTTCGGTCCCCAGCTTTGAAGTTGCAATTAAACATCAGAAATAATGTTAGCTTTAGTGAAATGAAGTTAATTTTATGATTTGCCAAGGTGGCTTTTACTTAGAGACGAGACAGCTGCAAACTGTGGGGGTACTATGTAGTATGGTGGCTACCAAGTTTAAAGTTTTGAATTACGTATCTATTGAAATTAATCACTTAAAAATTGTGATGTTACTTTAAATCAGATTCAATCGTTAGCAAGTTGGCGAAGCGACCACTATGTTTAACTGAAACAGTAAGAGCTCTTTGAGGTGGAATTCTATTATCTAGAACTTACGGCAAACAAGCTTTGTCATCAAACATTGATTCAGATATGATGTTTTAAATGGTATTAATTTACATAGAGACCCAAAGTTTATGACTAGGAAACAGGATTCACTACGTGACAACTGGAGAAAGAATTTATGAAGCTTCTTGAATATCTACCACAATTCAAAAAATGGCACAAATATTAGTAACACCAATATTCTTGCGCAGTTCTAAGCATAAACTAATTTACGAAAACGTTCTTGTCGTGACTGTTGAAGATGTAGTGCCATCGCAAACTTTTGGTGGCTGGAAATGTGTTAAGCTCTTCACCTCCCAAAGCTTATGTAATAATGTGTAGCGGCCACGTTGCCAGCAGAAGCCATTGTTATTGAAGTAGCCATGCCTCGAAGTTCTACCTTACATTATCGCCGGAAAGTCTTGCATTCCTTGACCCATAACGTTAGTGAAACTTGCAGCTTAACCCGCAGGACAGGACAGGTAGTTTAAATTGGTTTAAATTGTGGAAAGGGGCCAAAATAAGGGGCTGTCGGTTGCACTCGAACATACGACTTTATTATTTGATAGAACATTACAAGAGCCCCCAATTTTTTTTTAAACACGCAGCTTTAATCTTTGCGAATTAATTACACTTCAAGAACAACCAAGATAAATTCAAATCGGCTGAAAGCCTAACACTTAAAACTCCATGACATTAATTTTCTTAAAATACCAAAGGCCTTACGTGAAACAGTTCTTTAATTTAGGTTGAAGGCTTTAAGAGCAAAACAACTCAAACTCAAAATCGGCTAAACGCCCAACACTTAAAATTCAACAACATTAAAACCTTTAAAATACCAAAGGGCTTATGTAAAACAGTTTTTTAAATTAGGATGAAGGCCTAAAGAAACTTACGCCTTAAGGGCAAAACAAACTCAACTTTTTTTTAGAAATTGGCTAGAAGTCATAAAGTACAAACAACAAATTTTAAAAAAAGGCAGTACACACAAGAGTGCTCAGATGTTCGAGGGTCGGCCTAAAATTCAAACACTAACGCTCGCGTAGGTGAGACACGCAGTCGGGCCAACCATTCACGATCCGACGACAACCCAAGCAACCGACAGTCAACGGACCCACCGGCAAGATAACTTCCACTTCACCCGACCAGGGCACAACAGGCACAACGTAGAAGGTATTGGTGCCCAAAATCAGTCATACATGGAGCTGTCAAACTACACGCCGTGTTGGACAGCAACAACACAGGAAAGCACACTGCCTGAAATTTACGCCAACGGCCAGGGCAGGTAATCGGAACGGTAACGGCCGTAAGGCAGAAGATTCCACTGGTGCACTTCAATTCAAATAACCAAATACAGTGAAACTCCACCGGTTGTTGCTCGCGGGAATATCTCAACAGCCGACAACAAACTCCAAACGACACAATGTGAACAGTCTTCACTTGCTGGTAGATTAAATCAAAACTCAACTTTCGTGTCCAGGGTCGATGAGCCACAGACCTCTTAGCAATCGCAACAGCCCCACACACTCCGACACCGCATAGAGACCGCCAGCAATCCTGGCCAAACTACGCCCGCGGAGAATTCCTCGCTAGTCCACGCAAACCGACCGACTGGTCGCACACCGCCCAGCCGGAAACTACAGGGTTATTACAAATGATTGAAGCGATTTCACAGCTCTACAATAACTTTATTATTTGAGATATTTTCACAATGCTTTGCACACACATACAAAAACTCAAAAAGTTTTTTTAGGCGTTCACAAATGTTCGATATGTGCCCCTTTAGTGATTCGGCAGACATCAAGCCGATAATCAAGTTCCTCCCACACTCGGCGCAGCATGTCCCCATCAAGGAGTTCGAAAACATCGTTGATGCGAGCTCGCAGTTCTGGCACGTTTCTTGGTAGAGGAGGTTTAAACACTGAATCTTTCACATAACCTTACAGAAAGAAATCGCATGGGGTTAAGTCGGGAGAGCGTGGAGGCCATGACATGAATTGCTGATCATGATCTCCACCACGACCGATCCATCGGTTTTCCAATCTCCTGTTTAAGAAATACCGAACACCATGATGGAAGTGCGGTGGAGCACCATCCTGTTGAAAGATGAAGTCGGCGCTGTCGGTCTCCAGTTGTGGCATGAGCCAATTTTCCAGCATGTCCAGATACACGTGTCCTGTAACGTTTTTTTCGCAGAAGAAAAAGGGGCCGTAAACTTTAAACCGTGAGATTGCACAAAACACGTTAACTTTTGGTGAATTGCGAATTTGCTGCACGAATGTGTGAGGATTCTCTACCGCCCAGATTCGCACATTGTGTCTCTTCACTTCACCATTAAGAAAAAATGTCGCTTCATCACTGAAAACAAGTTTCGCACTGAACGCATCCTCTTCCATGAGCTGTTGCAACCGCGCCGAAAATTCAAAGCGTTTGACTTTTTCATCGGGTGTCAGGGCTTGTAGCAATTGTAAACGGTAAGGCTTCTGCTTTAGCCTTTTCCGTAAGATTTTCCAAACCGTCGGCTGTGGTATGTTTAGCTCCCTGCTTGCTTTATTCGTCGACTTCCGCGGGCTACGCGTGAAACTTGCCCGCACGCGTTCAACCGTTTTTCGCTCACTGCAGGCCGACCCGTTGATTTCCCGTTACAGAGGCATCCAGAAGCTTTAAACTGCACATACCATCGCCGAATGGAGTTAGCAGTTGGTGGATCTTTGTTGAACTTCGTCCTGAAGTGTCGTTGCACTGTTATGACTGACTGATGTGAGTGCATTTCAAGCACGACATACGCTTTCTCGGCTCCTGTCGCCATTTTGTCTCACTGCGCTCTCGAGCGCTCTGGCGGCAGAAACCTGAAGTGCGGCTTCAGCCGAACAAAACTTTATGAGTTTTTCTACGTATCTGTAGTGTGTCGTGACCATATGGCAATGAATGGAGCTACAGTGAATTTATGAAATCGCTTCAATCATTTGTAATAAGCCCTGTATAAGCGCCAGGTCAAAGATAGTCCAAGGTGCGAATACCGATACACACCGCGGCTGTCACCTGCGGAAGGAGAGGATAACAGCATAATCGCGACAACCGCGGGAGACTAAACACAGAATCGCAACGAAGGTTTAATCCTGCGCATAGCATGAGCCAGCCACAGCTCTGTTAGGAGATGACTCTGCACCATAAATGCCTAAACCACACTAAATCTCACATCATAATTACTGAAACAATTTCGGTTATACACTGAAGCGCCAAAGAAACTGGTACACCTACAAAATATCGTGTAGGACCCCCGTGAGAACGCAGAAGTGCCGCAACACGACGTGGCATGGACTCGACTAATGTCGACAGGGAATTGTCAACATGAATCCTGCACGGCTGTCTATAAATCCGTAAGGGTACGAGGGGGTGGAGATCTCCTCTGAACAGCATGTTGCAATGTATCCAAGATATGCTCAATAATGTTCATGTCTGGGGAGTTTGATGGCCAGCGGAAGTATTTCAACTCAAAAGAGTGCTCCTGGAGCCGCTCGGTAGCTATTCGGGACGTGTTGGGTATCGCATTGTCCTGCTGGAATTGCCGAAGTCCGTCGGAATGCACAATGGACATGAATGGATGCAGGTGATGTGACAGGATGCTTACGTACGTGTTACCTGTCAGAGTCGTATCTAGGCGTATCAGGAGTCCGATATCATTTCAACTGTAAACGCCCCACACCATTATAGAGCCTTCACTAGCACGAACAGGCCCCTGCTGACATGCAGGGTCCATGGATTCGTGAGGCTGTCTCCATACTCGTACACTTCCATCCGCTCGATACAGTCTGGAACGAGATTCGTCCGACCAGGCAACACGTTTCCAGTCATGAACTTCCATTGTCGATGTGACGGCCCAGGGGAGGCGTAAAGCTTTGTGTTGTGCAGTCATCAAGGATACACGAGTGGGGCTTCTGCTCCGAACGTCCATATCGATGATGTTTCGTTGAATGGTTCGCACGCTGACACTTGTCAGCACTGAAATCTGCAGCAATTTGCGGAAGGGTTACACATCTGTCACATTCGACGTTTCTCTTCAGTCATCATTGGTCCCGTTGTTACAGGATCTTTTTCCGGCCGCAGTGATGTCGGAGATTTGATGTTTTACCGGATACCCGATATTCACGGTAAACTCGTGAAATGGCCGTACAGGAAAATGCCCACGGTATACTCGTGAAATGGTCGCATAGGAAAATGCCCACTTGATCGCTACCTCGGAGATGCTGTGTCGCATCGCTTATGCGCCTACTATAACACCACGTTCAGACTCACTCAAATCTTGACAATCTGCCATTGTAGGATCAGTAACCGATGTAACAACTGCGCCAGACACTTGTCATGTGTAGGCGTTTCCGACCACAGCGCCGTATTCTGTGTTTTTACATATCTCTGTATCTGAATACGTATGCCTATACTAGTTTCCTTGGTGCTTCAGTGTAATAGTTTTTCGAGGCCAGTACAATAGCAATGTTAATAACGCTCAAAATAACCGGTTTCTGAAATAACCGATTTTTGGTTTCTTATTGCTATTATTTCCTCTAGTAAACAGAGAAATCCAACGAAGAGTGAAAAATTTTGACTTCCTGAGCTTCAAGGTACATACAATGAAAATACTAAATTAAATAAGCAAATTAAAGGTAAATTAGTACGTGCACCATTCTCTGATTTTCTCGAAAAGTGATAAGTGGATGGATACTATACAAAAGTCACTAGTTTTCTGCTACTGATCCAATTTTTTGAAAGTCTGCTCAAAAACCATGTTTTAATCGAGGATTATGCAGCTATTTGGGTATTGCGAGTAGTCAGTACTAAAGGGTGAGAATTAAGTTTGCAGAATTCTACTTTTCGAGTTGATTTGTCCGTGGCCAAGATAAAGGCATATTATGTAGACAGAGACAATTGATCAGTTACTTTCCATTTACGTTGTAAACTATCAGTGAATCATTAAAGTGTAAGTCTTCTCCTTACATGATGCCGCACGCTTTTGTGGCTCCTGTCGTCCTTAATCTACGGATGGTGCCGCTGTATAGCGTCCGGCGACGGCACCGAGAAACTGCGACACACACCAAATGGAGCGAGTCTCGCACGCTGCAGGTAGGCGCGCACCATCCAGTAGGACACGCCACTTGCTATCAGGCGGTACGTTATTGTCTCAGTTCTTATGCCATGTGTATGTTTCTCCTTTCTCCCGGGGTTATTATTAAAATAGTACTGATTGCTTTTCCCAATTTCTATAATAATGCGATACTTCAAAGCAATAGGAACTTTACGAATAAAAATTTCTCCATTTTTACAAAAAGGTTTATACAAAAACAAAAAGTGTTTGCAAAATTTGGACTAGATCAAGAGACAACAAACATCACAAAAGAAATACTCACGGAGACCAAATCCAAGGTAAAATTTATGGGAGAATTGAGCTCAGAATTTGAAATAGACACAGGAGTAAGACAAGGGGATGGACTGTCTCCAGTGCTCTCCAATTGTGCTCTTGAAAAAGTTGTTCGAGAATGGAGAAAAGCAGGTGCACCAGCACGCAGACTGGGACCAAAACGTAGACTGTTTAGCATTTGCACAGAAACAGCTAGAATTATTACAAGAGCAGGCAGCAAAAATAGGATTACAAATTTCATTTTAAAAAACAAAATTTATGACTGACATCAAAGATGCACCTTCTGATCTCAAAATTGGTAATAACTACATCTGTCGAGTAAAATAATTTAAATATTTAGGCGAATGGGTTGCAGAAAATAGTAATGAAAAGAAATCTGTCAGATCAAGAGTCCAGAAAGGGGAGACGAGGTTTCAGTTAACAAAAAACGTTTATAACAAAAAGAGTCTCTCGTGGGACCGCAAAATACGACACTACACAACAGTAATTAAACCCGAAGCTCTCTGCGTATCTGAGACACTTAACATTCAACACAGAACACCAAAAGGGGAATTAGAAGTGAAAGAACGTAAAATAATTAGGAAAAGCCTAGGACCAAGAACTAAAGATGGTGTGCATTATCCAAAACCCAATGCAGAAATATATAAAAATATCTCCAAAATAACAGACACAATGTGCATGAGAAGAATCCAATTCATGGGGCATTTAGAAAGAATGGACTCAGACAGGTTAACGCACAAAATCCATACATTTTTAAAGAACAAAACTACAAGACCGAACTGTTACAAACAGACGGAAAAAGACCTGAGAGAATTAGGGTCTCCAAATCTACATGACAGAAATGAAATCAGAAAAATCACAAAACACGGGGTTTTGAGGAAGAAGAGAGAAAAATTAACCGACATACGTGGTCTACACAACGAAAGCTAGCCCATTCGTTGCTTACCAAGGATTACTAAGTGTTACTGGGTGAAAAGGAAGGCCAACAAATGTTGATTAGGCGTGGTACTAAGTGATCCATCCGCGAAGAAGAAGAAGAAAACAAAAATTCTTAGCACTGCTGTGATGGCTAATTAATGTTTTGGTTTTACATACAATTATAGTTGAAAAATAAGAAACGCGTGTTTCAACCGAGACCAAAGAAATACTGAAATATACAGGTTATCCAGAACAAAAATATCGGTATCGGCTTCAACTTGTTGGTTTTTTTCCCTCCCTATTACACCCGCACCACTCGCCACTCCAAGGTCATCCAAACAATCGGATGTAAAACTCGTAGTACATTACCGCCTGGCGAATGTTTCGATCCAAAATGTTACTACATAACTGTCGACCCTAAGAATATTGCAGTCATATCTACCCCTATTTGGGTTGTATTAGCAAATTAAAAGTTGTCAGTAAAGTCGATATTTCTATATCGATCTTTGTGTTCACAGGGAAAGAAAGAAGAAGATCAATTTAAGATTACAAGGTGTAGTTCCGCTATGTCTGTTGGTACAAGAATTAGGAGAGCCACCCATGCGACAAAATTACTTACATCTCTGCTTACTAATATTACCGTATGACCATTTCATTTTTTTTACTAACATATTTCGATAACCTTGTTTCAGTATCGTGAACCGTTCACGAAATGAAAGCTATGTGCACGTCTTGCCCGTTCCACCCTAGTTCTGCAAGTTTACAGCTGTAATGTAGACTAATGTTCACAAATATCACCTTGGCGCTATTCAGTGGCGTCTCTAACACAAAACAGAGGCTGCTAATCTCCGACTTGGCAGCGAGAAACGTACTGCTGTGTGCTGGGCGGCTATTTGTGAAGGCTCTCTGCCTTGACCTACCCCAGAGTCTGGCGCGCCTCTGGTATGGGAGGACAGGTGCGAGCGAGTTGTTGGCCGCCGCCTTCTGGCTGTGCTGGCGGACGCGACGCACCTGCTGCCTGTGTGAGGGAGTGAGACAGGGAAAGTCGCGTACGCTAGCATCGTCTGCAACACAGCCACTTGTGTTATCACACGTTTGTAAGGAACAGTGAATATACTATGCTGTCCGAAAAAAGAGAAGCAAGTTAGTACTAAATCTACAATGTTTCGATAACCGATAAGCGTCTTATTGGATAATTCACATAACAGCGGGCCGTCTTGTAAGCCAATATTATAGAAAAACACTCTCTTGGTACTCATCTTTTAAATTCTGGTGGTAGCATCGATGAAATAGAGGGAGTGGGGAGATTATTCTACAACTAATACAGAAATAAGACTTGAGTTATAAGAAACGAAGTACACGAATAGGAAGCAGCACTGGCGAAGGAAACGAGGCGGGGTTGTCGTGTGTAGCCGATGTCATTCAGTCTGTGCATTGAGCAGGCTTTAAAAGAAACCGAGGAGAAATTTGGACAGGCAATTGAAGTTAAGGGGAAATAAAAACATTGTCATTTGTCAGTGGCAATATAATTCTCTCGGAGACAACAGAAGACTTGGAAGGTCACTCAAAAGGAATAAACAGTTTTTTTAAAAAAGGTTACAATATGAATATGAGAAAAAGTAAACCAAGGGTAATGGAATGCAGTCGAATTAAATTAGGTGACGCTGAGGGCGTGAGATTAGGAAATGAGATACTAAAAGTTGTTTTGCTGAGAATATAAAACGCAACAGCAAAAAATTGCGCTTCTGGAAAAGACAAATTTAGTAAGATCAAAGGTAAATTTAAGTATTAGGAACTCTTTTCTGAAAATATCTGTGTGGTGTCTAGCCTCGTATGGAAGTGATACGTGGACGATAAACAGTTCAGACAAGAAGAAAATAGAACCTTTTGAATAGTGGCGCTAGAGAAGAATACTGAAGATGGATAGATTGCATAACTAGTGATGAAGTACTGAATAGAACTCGGGAGAAGCAAAATTTGTTGCACAGCTTGAGTAAAAGAACGGATCGGCTGGTAGGAGACACGCTGAGGTGCTAAGAAATCGTCAGTACATTAATTGAGGGATCTGAGACAGGTAAATTTGTAGATGCTTGACTACAGTAAACAGATTCAATAAGATATAGACTGCTGTAGTTATGCAGAGATGAAGACTGAACGATATTTTTTAAATTTTGAACAGTAACTAGTAATGTTTGACGCATACTGTCTGTGAAACATACAATTAGATTTTGCCTCTCTTATCAAATAGTTGGGTCTCCAGTAAGAGACGATCGTCGCCATGTATAATATTAATTGCTTACTCGACTGCTCAGTCTCTTAAAAAAACAATGTTAAATAATTCAATAATTCATGATTTTAATTTAGCACATTGAAGATAAGCCTCTCTCATCAAACGGGAGCATGAATTCTGTTCTCAGACAGACAACGGATGTGTTCATAGGCAATGCATTTTACAAAACAGAAACTTTACTTAGCAAGGAATGAAATAAATGAGTCTGCATTAATTGCACAGAAGACTAACGCTGTAGGAAACAGAGATTGAGATGTGACGGATAAAAACTTAACAATGAAATTTAATTTTAAAGGGATACAACATTTATTTAACGTAATCAGATTGTAAAGAAGCATAATACATTTACATGAAACGCAAGGGCTGCTGGTGCCCGGTTTCTACGGTTAAGTAATTACAAAAGTTAACTAACTTGCTAGTCTGAAGGGCTAGAAAATCTCTGAATATGCGTAAGAAACGAGAATAGTGTATTAAGGGAAACACACACATTCTCCACATTCACACTGACGCGACGCAGAAGGAACAAAAACTATAAGAATGTAACATGCACTACAACACATCTAGAAACGCCAGATGTTTATTCAACCTACCTAACGCCTCAAAAAAATTTCACCCGTGGGAATAAATGAAAGCTACGATCTGAAATGTAATTTGGATCGATAACAGAGATTCAAATAATTCCAGGTACGCCGGTGAAGCTAAAACTGATGAGAACCGAACCGCGTGGCGAAGCCACACTACTTCAAACCAAGAAAAATACAAAATTTCGGAAAGTCGGTTAATTCACGAAAGGGACAACACTCATAAGTAAATTATTGTTAAACAGTTACCAGCTAAAGCTGGTACCGAAAACTGAAGGCTCTCGAAACCGTCACTGAACATGTAGTAGAGAATGAATAAAGCACAAACAGTAAACTGATAGAAAATGCGGAACACAGGTGAAAATTAGAGAACGAAAGAAGAAAACAATACAAGAAACGCAAAAACACAGACACACATTCAAACCGATAAACACAAAATCTAACTGTTATCGGTCATGGTCCTCACACTGCGCCCCGACATTCTAATTTCTGAACGAACAAAGCCACTATTCAGGAAACTGAACTATTACAAAAACTATGCTGTGTATATCGGATAAAATACTTTGCATGATTGTTAATGCCCAAAGTTGTGAGAGAAATCGGTTAAGACCTTTGTTAGAGTGAAACTGAAACAAACTCAACTACCACATTCAGATGCTCTAAACCAGCTCCTAAGAGCAGCCTCGCTCACCAAATTCCCAAGTCCGAGTCAGCAACGCCCTGACAAAAGAGGGGCCCACACAGAGCAGCGGAAGTTGTCAGAGAACACTCTTAGCGCACTTTGCCAACGGAAGCACAACAGCTCTTCTACCAGAAGGGAACGAAACCCCTCTGCCACTCTCTAAGCTTACCGCAAAGTTGCCTAAACTAACACAGTAGCAGACAAGTTTACCCGCCATCAGACACTAAGAAAACTCAATAAAACACGTACACGTTTATATACTCTGTCATTTTAAGATGGTAGGAACGGGAAAGAAGGATAGTATTACAAGATTAATATACTATAATTAAGCGTGGGGAAGATATAGGAAGCGCAGATGCGTAATAAATAATTGTATCGATATAAAATAAACATAACATAAATACGAATTCAGTTCCGCCTGGTTGGAACGTCCTCAGCTGCTGATTCTTTCTGCCGGTATGTTTAGTAAATACGCCGAAAATATAAGGTGCTATAGGACATGTGAAATGAAGTTAATTTTTTTTCTAAACTTTATGAGTTTCTTCATCAGGCTGGTACAGGACAGACTATAGTGGAGAACTGCATCAAACGAGTCGTCGGACTGAAGACAACAACAAAAACATCGTTTTACTGTTTCTCTAAACATTCGCTTTTAAAATTTACAGCCTATTTCGTGATGTAAAACGCATTCTGGAAAGTTCTTTTTTTTCACTCTAATATTGGAACCTCAAAACCATTAGGAAGGATTAAACAATGGGAACCTTCTTTACAAAAGAAAATTGCTATCCAAACCTTTTTTCTCGAACGACAGGCGAAGAGAAGAAGTCGTTAGGCTATAAATGAGATGAATACAGAGAACATGACTTTAATTCGACCTTTTTATCAAATAATCAGCTGTTTGTTGTGCCGCGTGAAAGCTGTCATTGGCATGATGGAAAGTGATGTTTTCGATTACTATAATTGATTTCATCGACGAATTCTGCTCATGAAATTGTTGTATAAGATTCAATACAAACTATTCTCCGAGCCGATAAAACAGTGGTCGCGAATTTCTGGAGTAGGGTAATCAAAGAAACAAGCGGTTTTTAATTTCTTTATTTTTTTATTTTTGGTTCAACTGGGAACACTCAGTCAGTCTGTTTCTGCTATCTTTCCGGAGATACATAAGTTTCGTCTCCTGTTACATGTCTACATACGAATTTTTCATTTCTTCTGCCGAAATTTCTTCAGCATGTAGATCCGTACGGTGCAGGTATGATCCGGAACGTATACTACACAATACGGTACGAAAATATGAAAATATACTTTATTTTCCATGAGCGGTACAGAAAGAGATGAGCACGTCTGTGCCACATAAAAGCATAGAGTGCTATCGGTTGCGAAGCAGAATTGATTGTCAGCGTGTTACACAACGCTGTGTGCCCACAAGTATATTTTGCTTACACGGATCTCTTTTCGAGTATCGGGCTGGTTGTGCGAAATCCACCCCAAACAGATCTTTTTCACAACTAAATGTTCACTCAAAACCGAACGTATTGTACACTTGGATATGCCTCCACCTTGCGGTAGGTCACGTGCCGGACCCCTTCTACCATGCAGCGAATTGCATCCACATTTTGTTGCAACAACAGCCGATAGCCGATATAGGTCGAACTTCACGAAATCCATCACTGACGGAAGCAAGACCTCCACGATATTCTGTCGGCCGTGGTGGCCGAGGGGTTCTAGACGCTTCAGTGTGGATGTGTGTGATGTCCTTAGGTTGGTTAGGTTTAAGTAGTTCTAAGTTGTAGGGGACTGATGACCTCAGATGTTAACTACCATAGTGCTCAGAGCCATTTGAACCATTTGAATCCACGAAATTCTGGAAAGCAATTGGTAAGGGATTCTCTGAAGCCGACTGATTACCGACAGCTGAACGGAGCGGTTCCAGGCATTGTTCTTGCTTCAGACTTTTACGAAAACAGTAAATAAATAATCCAATGAATCCCTACATGTGAAATTTCTATTTTTCCACAACATTGTTTCTTTAAATGATCACTGCAAATAAACTACTATGTCAATTACTGAGGTGTCGTTTGAACAATAACAAACAACAAATCTTAAAATAATGTCACTGCTCTACAGCATCGGCTAGTGGTCATTCCTCGAAACACCAGTAACCCCTGGGAGGGTTTCGGGTGGCAAAAATCTATATAATACATTATTTCACTTTTAATCGTCAAGTATTTCTTATTAATTATTTATCCACACTCTCGAAATAACTTTAAACTGGGTTATATAACTATGAACATTTATTACATAACCTTATACAGGTTTACGCTCTGGATAGAGATATCAGTAACAATGAAGCGATTTGCAACCTTACCCCCCCCCCCTCCCTCCTCCACCCTCTCCCCCTACCGATTGTTTAAAGAATCGATCATCCCCGTGTAAAATAGCTTGAGATTTCGATTACGTTACGGATGATTTATTGTCATGTTGCTGTTGTGGTCTTCAGTCCGAAAACTGGTTTCATGCAGTTCACCATGCTACTCAATCCTGTGCAAGCTTCTTCATCTCCGAATAACTACTGTAGCCTACATACTTCTGAATCTCCTTACTGTATTCATCTCTTGATCTGCCTGTACAACTTTTGCCCACCGCACTTCCCTCCAGTATTAAATCGGTTATCACTTTACGTCCCGGAATGTGTCCCATCAACTGATCCCTTCATCTAGTCACGTTATGCCACAAATTTCTTTTCTCCCCAATTCTGTTCAGTACCTCTTCATTAGTTACGAGATCTTCCAACTTAATCTTCATCATTCTTCCGTACTATGACATTTCAAAAGCTCCTGTCCTCTTTTTATCTATACTGTTTGGCGTCCATGTTTCACTTGCATAGATGGCCACACTACATACAAACAATTTCAGAAAAGACTTCCTAACACTTAAATGTGTATTCGATGATGACAAATTTCTCTTCTTCAAAACAATTTTTCTTGTAATTGCCAGTGTACATTTTATACCCTCTCTACTCTGGCTATCATCTTATTTTTCTGTCCAAATAGCGAAACTCATCTACGACCTTAGGTGTCTCATTTAATAATCTAATTCCTTTAGCATCACTTAATGTAATTCGACTATATTCCACTACTCTTGTATTTCTTTTGTTGATGTTCGTCTTGTGTCCTCCTTTGAAGAAGCTGTCAATTCCGTTCAACTGCTCTTCCAAGTCCTTTCCTGTCCGTGATAGAACTGCAATGTCACTGGCAAATCTCGAAGTTTTCATTTCATCTCCCTGGAATCCGCAGCTCGTGGTCCTGCGGTAGCGTTCTCGCTTCCCGCGCACGGGCTCCCGGGTTCGATTCCCGGCGGGGCCAGGGATTTTCTTTGCCTCGTGATGACTGGGTGTTGTGTGTCTTTCATCATCATTTCATCCCCATCGACACGCAAGTCGCCGAAGTGGCGTCAACTCGAAAGACTTGCACCAGGCGAACGGTCTACCCGACGGGAGGCCCTAGCCACACGCCATTTCCAATTTTTGTCTCCCTGGACTTTAATTCCTACTCCAAATTTTTTCTTTGGTTTTCTTTATTGCTAGCTGAGTGTACAGACTGAGTAATATCGGCGATAGGCTACAACTGCCTCACTCCCTTCTCGACCACTGCTTCTCTTTCATGCTCCTCGAGTCTTACAACTACCGTCTGCCTTGTGTACTAGTTTAAATAACCTTTCACTCCCTGTTTTTTTATCCCTGCCACCGTCATGTCTTAAATGTTTGAAATTACGTTTAAAGTTTCTTGGAAGTCGCAAGGTACTCTTATTAGCAAACACTGCGTGAGTGTCTTCTGTGTAATTAGCGTTCCGTTTCATGAAAAGCTAATTTTTCACGCATCTCAAACTTTATCGAGTCACATCTCCTGAAGTATGTCTCGCATAGTGATATAATTTTGCAGAGACATTTAATAGTATATCTGGATACTGTCTGAAAACTGTGTTGCGAATAGAGCGAGTAGTCCCGAAGTAAGAAATTGAAACGTAATACCTGATGATGAACTTGAATGCATAAACAGTGAAAATGTAGTGAGGGGTAAACTTTTCTCCTTTCTTGGTTTGTATGGGTGGCAGCAAGAGGAAGTTACCAGAAGTTTTGAAATTATGTGTACAGTTGTCGGAAGTCACTAGGTGCTGTTATTCTCAAATACTGTATGAACATAGTCTGAGTCATTCGCGCGTCGTGATTTACGCTGCCTCAACACATGTACACAGGTTCTCACTTTAGTACCAGATTTATTATGTTAAATCGTTAACGTGAGATTATACCTCTCAGTGAATAGACTATGACAGAATTTTAAATTATTAAAGTCAATCACAAATTATATAAAATAATGATAATCGAAGTTTTATGCCCCTGAAATCCGTTGTATAGGCAACCAGCATCTGGCCGTGAACTCGGTTTAGACGTTTAGTGCGTAACAACAGATTAAACGAGGCCCTCGTAATTTTGTATTAGCGGTATGGGCTCATATTCATCACGATGCATTTCCAGCACTAACTAATGCTGAAGAATACAGGCGCGTGATTTCGCGACTGGTTGTACGTATCGCTGTGGAGGGCAGCTAAAAGTGCACACAGATAGCATCGGCAATTAGGCGTCCCAGGACAAAAAAAATAGCTCTGAGCGCTATGGGACTTAACACCTATGGTCATCAGTCCCCTAGAACTTAGAACTACTTAAACCTAACTAACCTAAGGACAGCACACAACACCCAGTTATCTCGAGGCAGAGAAAATCCCTGACCCCGCCGGGAATCGAACCCGGGAAGCCGGGCGTGGGAAGCGAGAACGCTACCGCACGACCACGAGCTGCGGACCCCAGGACAAAGATATGCAGTGCGCCGCGGGCGCTATCGATCTCCGGGTCGCAGCTTGCCAACAGGGCCTGCTGTGCTGCATTTCGTTAAGTGCTGCGAACGGCTGAGAATCTCCGACTTGTGCAGTTCCTTCTGGGAAATTTTACATACTATAAAACACGTTTCGTTTTCCTGTATTTTCTCCATGAAAGCCTGTCCCGATGTACATTACATTCTCGTCCGCAGTTTATTTCTCGTTGATTAAACAATCGTAAAGGAAGTAAACAAACATATACATGCTATGATGGCGTTTACAGAGTCTATGGAAAAGTTGACTAAGAAAACGAGATCGGCATACAAATTATATTGAATGGGTATAGCACATTTTACTCCAAGTTTATGGAATTATACTTCTTCTTTTGTAAATTAAATCAGTATTTTTCCCTCCGTAACTACAGGATCATTTTTATTAGTGCCTATATATAGTTTGTAAGCAGGTAGTTCTAAAAATTGACTATTGTTGATAAGTACGGGGGTTGAACTTAAATAGTGTTAACTATTTATTCACAACCGATATAGAAGAGTTACATGTTTGCACCTGTTAGTGTCCTTCAAAGTAGTCACCGGCGTTGTGTAGAACCCGTTGCCAGCGATGTGGAAGGCGTAGTATACCGTTATCAGAGCCTGTTCTGTTGATGGTGCGAATGGAGCGGCCTAAAGTTGTGGTGATTCTCGTGTACGACTGTGATGGTGTTATCCTAACGCACTACGTTTCTCCACGGCAGACAGTCAATGTACAGTATTTCTGTTCGTTTTTGGAGCATTACCTGCGACCAGCTTTGCGGAAAAAGTGGCGACACTTTCTGCGCAACCCACCCACCATTTTCCACGACAATGCGCGGGCACATACAGTGCAAGCTGTGGCTGCTTTGTTCGGTTGGTGGGACTGGGAAGTACTGTACCATCCACCATCCATGCAGTCTAATGCACGGTTTTACGAATTGGGAATTAGCGCCTGGTCCCCTGCACGAATCCACCCGGCGAACTTGTGTCGAAGTCCTGTGAGTCGGCCAGTCTGTGGATGGTTTTTAGGTGCTTTTCCACCTGTCTTGGCGAATGAGGGGTGGTTCCCCTTATTCCGCCTCAGCTACGCTGTGTCGTCGATTGCTGCACAAATAAGTTCTCTACGTACGAGTGCACCACCATTCGTCTACCACGCAAACGTAGGGGTTATACAGTCGTCTGGTAAGAGATGTTCCCGGGGAAGGGGGGAGGGGGTTCACCAGGGGCCGAACCACACAATAACCCTGAAAGAGCGGTTCGGTGTGGGGCAGCGGAGGAGTGACGTAGACTGCGGTAGTCGTCTAGGAGTTGTGGACCGTTGCGACTGCGGCGGGTACGGAGCCTCTCCGTCGTTTCTAGGCCCCCGGTTCGCATACAATACAATACAATACAATACCATCCACCATTCTCCCCGGACTTAAGTCCTCGTGGCTTTGATTTGATTCCGAAGATGAAGGAATCTCTTCGTGGTATTCGCTTCAAAACTGTTCCAGAGATTGGACAGGCAATAGAGCTCTCCATTCGCAACATCAACAGAACAGGCTCTGCTAACGGTGTACTACGCCTTCCACATCGCTGGCAAAGAGTTATACACAGCGCTGGTGACTACTTTAAAGGACAGTAACAGGCGCAAACACGTAACTCTTTTGTATCGGTTGTGAATAAATAATTGCCACTATTTAAGTTACAATCCTCATATAAATTATGAATGGCTGTGTGTTTATGAAACCGAGGAACAAAATAAATAAAGACAAAAAGACAAGAAAAATATCTGAGAAAGACAGGAAGTTGAAGGATTCACTTACTAGGAAGTGTTTTCAAACGTTCAGTGAAAGGAGAGAAGATTATGTTAATTTTAAATTATTTCTGGAGGACTGATGAATCATTTTACAAATTGTGACATAGGTGAAATCCCACAATCAAAATGGAAAATACAGTTTTCAGACTGGCACGTCGACCCTTGGAATGTTTTCTATCTGTAATCAAAAAACTGCTCCAAATAATGAGTTTATGCTTATTTATAAGCCTCACTGGGAATAGGATCTGTGGGCATGATGTTTGGAAGTCAACATTCTTCCAGATTCTACAAAACATCCATTTGAATTTGCAAAGTGTTAAGTCTGATCAGTAAATATGCGAACAAAGTTTTCCTTTCAAACCTGTTGAAGATCGAACACATCTACATACTCACTCTAGCCGACATATTCGCATCGAGAAAATCAGTGGCCGTATTGATATTTAAAATAGTTTTGAGCCGTGCTGATGCCGGCTTGTGCGTTGCTTTACAACTTGGCTGTTACTCTGCATTTGGTTTCCTGTGGTTATTGCGGTTATGACGCGGTTCTTTCTCTTTCTACGTGTGGCAGCAGTGGTGTGTATCGATATTTGCACCGTATACCATCTTTGGTCTGGTGCTTATAGTTCCAGTTTGGCGCAGTGCAGCCAGTCGGTCGGTTGGATCGGATCAGAAAGCAAGTATCGGCATGACGCAGTCGGCCGGGCCCGCTGGCGGTCTCTACGCAGTGTCGGAGCATGTGGGGGGCTGTTCTGAGTGCTACGAGGTTCGTGGCTCACCAACCCCGGACATGAAAGTTGAGCGGTGATTTAATTACTGAAGCCACGTCTGTTCACATTGTCCCCTTGGTTGGTGGTTCGCTGTCGGCGGTATTCCTGGGAGCAACAGCGAGTGTTCGAGTTGTTGAAGATTTAGCCGCTGTGTCGTGGAATTAACTATATTTGTCCGTTTTGAAATTCAAGTGCACCAGCGGAATTTTCTGCCTTGTGGCCGGTAGTGTGCCGCTTACCTGCCCTGGTCGCTGACGTAAATTCAGGCAGTGTTCTTTCCTCATCTGTTGTCACTGTTGTGATTCTCCAACAAAAAGGGGTTCCTACTCAATGGTCTGAAGATGACCACAGTAGTGGTCGAAACCGGTCACCTTGTTAAATAAATCGTGATCAAGACTGTTTTTAATAGTAATTATTTACAAGACATTGATCACTGCTGTTCCCGTAATGCATTCAAAAGTATGTCTGTAAAGTTTTGGCTTTGGAGCTCTCGTGTACTGGTCGGTGGTTAGCAAGCCGTCTTGTCAGTGTGTCCGTGACTGTCTCTTGGTTGTGTTGCCAGCGGATCGAGTATAGTTGGGCCGACTTCTTGTCTCACCTAAGTGAACGTTAATATTTCAAGGGCAGACCGAGCCCTCTGGAAACTTCAGAGCGACGTTGCTTATACTGCCTTCTTATTAGCGTTTAATTGTGTATTTTTAATGGTTCATAGCTGGTGGTTGGAATCTGTATGATAGTAATTGTGTTTTTAAAAAGAAAGGCATTCAGTCGTTTTAAAAGTAAGTTTTTCTAGATTGGGCAAGTCTTACATTGTCTGAAGATGAACCTTATGCCTTGTACCTGTTGAAAATTTATTGTATTGTTTTTAAAAGCATCGGCCTTCAGCTGCTTTAAGGATATTACTTATCAAGTATTACCTTCCGGAAGATAAAGCTGTGGGCTTTCTGCCTGTTGAAAATTGATTGTAGTGTATTGTTTTTAAAAGCATCGGCCTTCGACCACTGTAAGTTTTAAGGTTCTTGTTTATCAAGTATTACATTCTTTCAAGATAAAGCAGTGGGCCTTCTGCCAGTTGAAAATTTATTGTAGTTGTTCTTAAAATGATGGGCCTTCAGCCGCTTTAAAATTTTGGATTATTACTTATCAGGTCTTACATCACTTGGGCTTAAATACTATTTGAGGTAAAAACCTTTGCGCCTTCTGCCTTGGAAAATTGGTTGCAGTTTCTTTTTTTAAAAAAAGGTCTTCAGCCGTTTGAAGTAAGGTTTCTTATTGATCATAAAGCCTGGGCCTTCTGCCCATTGAAAGGTTATTGTAGTTACGTGGTTTTAAATTTATGACCTTCAACCGCTTTTAAAAACTTACTCTATCTGACTAGTCAAGTCTTACATCGCTTGGCCTTAAACCCTGCAGGTTTAGAAGGGCGTCTCAAGCTCTCCTTCATTGTTCAGTATTAGTTGCACACTTGTAATGCCATGACACGTTGCGATCACTCTAGATATTCAGATCTGATTAGTTGCGTCAGTGACCTGTCTTGTCTACTCAGAACCTCAGTACTCCAATATGAGGATCTGAATAGACCAGACGAGTATCTGACGCCACTACTTATATATTAAGACGGTCCAGAGTGATCGAAACACGTTATGCAACTGTGGTGTGCGTACTGTAAGACCTTCGGTACACACACCATCAGATTGACTTGTCACTTTAGCAAATTAGGCGAGTGTCAGCAATATGTCTCGTAGTCTTATCGTGGCGTGTTTATCTTCTGCCGTTAGGTCAGGCGATAGAAATGCCACTTGCGCGCTTAGAGTAGCAGATTGACGGTGACCAACTTTAAACAGAACTTCATTAATTTTCACACACATTTCTTAAAATAATAAAAAGCATAGACATTGCGTAACTTGATTCTGGATGCTGTTTACAATTGACAATCTGAAGTTCCTTTGGTCTTTGTACGTTAATCTTATTCTCACACATCTCTGATACTTGACAAAGTGTCTACACATTTCTCTTCATGGCTATGTACAGGAATCTTATTAGGCGCAGACTGAAACTTGACCATAGACTGGTACAGACAAATGCAGACTAATGCAGACTGACTAATCGGAGGTCTGTACACTCTTTATAATACCTCGCGCGTTCAGGTATCACTGCGCGAGAGTGATCCGCGAGGAGAAAAGGTTCTACGTTAGCAGCAATCTCATTGGCTGCGTTACATATTAATACGCGGATCGGTGGAAGCAGAATTTGGTCCGTCTCTAAGACAGCGCCATCTCATAGTGCGGAGACGGACGAGGGCTGCGCCTGCACTGTTGTGCTTACCGGGGCGCGGTCTATTGGAAAAGTTGTGTACGCGCTGACTACGCGGAACAATGTACACAACAGTAACTAAAAATGTACAACTGAGACTCAACAGTAAACGAGAATTACTTTAAACTTCTACATACCCTAAAACATTTCGCGATTATACAGTGGGAGTTTTCTGACACATACATTATTATCTCACCAATAGGATGCCTAACTAGGTTAGAGGCCACCATAGACCTTTGGAGAAAAGAGAACTAAGTGTATAAACATCATGAATTCTGGTGGCAATCCAGTACTAAGAAAACCTAATTTTTCAACAGAATCTCCGTTCAATGCGACGGCCTCGCGACATCTTACTGGCAGGGCCTGTATATCCGCATGGTACCACGCTACAGGACGACGTCAGGGAAAATGTGTTGCTGCATCAATAACGTACCAATCATCGACGTACCATTTCCGGTGGAGTCCATCGTTCACTGGGCCAAACCGATGGAAGTAGGAAGGTGCAAGATCCGGGTGGATGAGGAAGAACAGTCCATTGAAGTTTTGTGGGCTACTCTCTCGTGCTCAGACTTGTGTGAGGCCCTGCGTCTTCATGGAAAAGGGGAAGTTCGTTCGCATTTTGGTGGTGCCCTCGAATGAGAGTGTCTGGACGTTCCAAAACTGTAGGAGATACAGCTGTGTGCGGCCAGCGGCACGCGGGAGATCGGTCAGTTTGCGCGACCTTGTTGCAATGGCGATAGACACCTTGCCTGACGATTCACCGCGCTTTTATTCGGTGTCTGATCTCCAAAGACATTTGGCAAGCGCCTGCTGGTTTTCCACCAAAAGAAAATAAATGACACCTCTGCTTGGAACGCACATCTATTACAGGCGCCGTTTGGAAGGCTACGTAAAGCGCCGCCACTTAGCGAAAGTTCTTGAAGCTATAGGGTCTGAAGCAGAAATACACCACGATGTCCCATACATAGTTCCGCATTTTTCAACCGAAACTGACAGCGAAAACAAAGTGTTGCATCACTTGCTGAACGCCCCTTGGATTTGCAATTCGAGTCGCGCAGAAAGTGAAATTGGTTGGTGGTTATAAGTATTTTTGGTTTGTGGTGAATTCGCAGATATAGACGATGTTAGTGCCCAAAGATTATGCTAGTCGCGACTCCATTGCTACAATCTAATTAGGTAAGTTGGGTTTCTTCACTTTTCCAGTATTGAGTGCCCCAGTGTTGTGACTGCTTGTGAGCATTTGGTTGCAGCAAGGAGAGGACTGAGTTATTTTGTGTTTGTTGAGAAAGTACCAGCATTTCTTAATCTAGGCAGTGTGGTGGCTGGACGTACATGGCAGGTACGGCTTTCAAAGCGTAGAAGAATGGCGGCAGACTAGTACTGTGGATTTATTGAGCAGTCATGACACTCGCAACCGGTTACTGCCGGTTAGGATTTTTTGTGACCACTGTTATTGCACTCTGTTACATGGCTGTGAGTGGTTCACTATTCCGTGTATACATTAGGACGTTCTATCTCGACATACAGAAAGAATCGTGCAACTTAATGAACGGTGTGGTAGAGATCGCGTCCAAATATGATCAATCTTTTCTGCCATTCTTTCACTTTTTCACGTACATTCCTCTTACTGTACTGGCTTCGTTTCACTGGCATGTCTTACGTCAGGAGTGGAGAATCAGATGATCGCCTGTTACAATTCTACGTCCTCTGATGCGCTCCTAAAGCGCCCAGCGTGCTCTTTTCAAAGACGTGCAAATCTTTTGTCTGGCGATCTTAATTTCTCGTTCTGTAATGATTCAGACAAAATTGAAGGTCCTGAATCTAATACCTGACCCACGCTACGTCTTATCATACGCTGAGGCAAATTTGATATGAATTTTAGTATTTTGTAGTATAATCGAGCTCAACCTTTTATTACCAAGAAGAATACTTCAGTATTTTATCATTCTCGCTGTGTTGTACCTACATTTTTAATTATTTCTCTGGAATATATTTCTGACTTTTTTTAAATGTAGCCATATTCTAATTAGTATTTGAAAGTTATGACAGTGCAAAGACATACTTTGATTATCTGCATGTGAATTACTACGGGCAAAACGAAACAGCGGTGCCTGTGTTATCAACAAGTACAATGCAAAATTCCTTCGAATAGGCATGCATGTCCGAAGGATCAGGCGCTGCAGCGTCTAGAGCCATCAAGAAATACAGGAAATGTATTTGCAGTTGAGAATATGAACCGCCGTCAGCTGTGTGTTGGAATGGCGACAATGATAGTTTGTGCCTGACTGGGATACGAACCAGGATTTCCCGCATTACCCGAGAGTCCTCTTGTCCGTTTTGGCTACTAGCGCACGAAACACGGCCAGACCGAAACTTCCATATGTCTTCGTTTCTGTGTCACATCCTGCACTCGTAAGTTATGTATATTCCCGCCGAGGAAGGACATATTCATTGAGAGTGGAGGGCCTGGTATTGGTGAATAAATACGAAATACCAGTGCCTGTGTGATTGGCAAGTAAACTGCATGCATGTCCAAAGGTTCAAAATGGTTCAAATGGCTCTGAGCACTATGGGACTGAACATCTGAGGTGATCAGTCCCCTAAGAACTACTGAAACCTAACTAATCTAAGGACATCACACACATACATGCCCGAGGCAGGATTCGAACCTGCGACCGTAGCAGTCCCGCGGTTCCAGACTGAAATGTCCAAAGGAACTGGCGGTGCAGGAACTACGGCCGGTAAGAGATACAGGAAATGTAATCGCAATTGCGAGTATGAACGATTATCGGCCGTACATTGGAAAGGCGTAATGCACATGTCCAGGTTCTGACGCTTGGATGACGTCACATGGAAGTTTGGGTCTGGTCGTGATCGGTTCACCGATAGCCGAAGCGGTTAAGAAGGTCGCCCGCGCAATGCGGGAAATTCGCCAACGATTCCTAGTCCGGCACAAATTTTCATTGTCTACATGCCAATATACAGCCGATGGTTGCTCATAATCGCATTTGCGTATAAAGTTCCTAAATATGTGCAAGTTTTGGAGAGGCTGAGTGTAATTTTAATCAAGTCGGCGTTGTAAATTTAGATTACGTAATACTCTTCTGAAAACACTACCTACTGTTATGGTAACCCCAACCGAAGAAAGGAAACATTTATTGATTGAACAGAAACTATGTTACTTTCTATTTTTTACTTCCCCAAAAGGTTTAATATCTTGACGGGAGTAAGTTACCAAAGCCTAATTTGGACACGGATGAGAAAATGAATCAGTTGTAATCTCACCTGTATTCAGCTGTAGTGTATACTTCTGAAGAACACCTTAATTCGTTCACATTTAGTCAGAGTAAGGAAGCGCCCGGTTCGAGTCATCATCAATTTCTTAAAGTAATCTCTCTCACCACACCGTGACGATCGTTAATTTCTGAAAGATCCACAGTAGTTTAACATGTTGCAAGTACCATGTGTCAAGCCACACAGGGAAGATAGAAAAAGTGGAGGGATACGGACTGACATACAATTGTTCCAGTTTTGTGTATCGGTTACTGGGGGAGTCCTTTAATGCACTTAGCAGACATATCTGAAGTTACGAGGCCGCCGAAAGAAAGAAAGTCCCCAGTGATTCCAAATGAGGGCTATTCAATGGCTTCCTTTGAATTACCATCCTTAAATCTCTAAAAGCTTTTACCGTCGCCACCTCAGATTTATACTCAACGGTTTTCACTTGTTGCTACCGAACAGCGTACTGCCAGAAAGGAAGCTGTTATCTGGTACCCCATACATCCACTCATCTATCGCGTGTGTATTTTGAAATGCAGTGCTCCATCTTACAGCATTATTTCTTGCGCTGGCGGTAATGTAACATTTGGTGGCCAACAGATAATAATTGCAAAGTTGTTTTCAACAACTTACAAGTAACAGTACTATATTAAAATAAAACATTAATTTCTTTCATAAGTTCGTGGCTCTTGAGTATAGGATACCACTTGTTCTCTGTCAATCGTTGTTTGCAATTTTATGTTGCGAATATATCCTGAAGTTTTTTTTGCACGGAGAAGGTGTCTCGAAATGCCTTCGTTGTCCACGTAGAAAACATCACTGCAGAAAAAACATTTCTGTCTTTCCGTAGGGAACCATGTTGACGTTGGCGTTTCGCTACGATGGGGTAGGTCATAGGTCAAATTGAAGATATCAGTCCATGATTCTCCGCATCTGTCGAGAAAACAGTTGTAAGATCTGCAGGTAATCAATCATTGTGCGTGCGAAGTATGTTGTCATGTTACACCCCTGTTCCTTCTTCACAAAGTTTGTACGAGGGTGAGTCAAACGAAAACCTTAAATTTGTAATAACAAATCGAAATTTCGCGCCGTTATCCCGTAAGTTAATAAGCGTGCTACAAACAGTGTACAGAATGGCCTGCAGGTGGCAGCATGGCGCAGATGCACACATACTCGCAGTATCAGTTTATACTGATACTGCCCCGCTTGAGACTTGCACCAGGGAAGAACAGCGTTCTGTTATTCAGTTTTTGTATAGTGAAGGTGTGAAACCTATTGAAATTGATCGAGGAATGAAGGTTCAGTACGGTGATGCATGTCTGTCGCAGCAGCAACTCTACGAATGCAGTAGGAAGTTCGCAAATGGTGTGACTTCAGTGGAAGATGCTCTTCGTCCAGGTCAGCCACAACGAGTTGTGACTCCACAGAACATTGCAGCAGTTGAAGCCATAGTGAAGGAAAACCGCCGAGTGACACTGAATGACATTGCAGCATGTTTACAGATTAGTCATGGGTCAGCACACCACATTGTGCATGATGTGCTCCAGTTTCACAAAGTGTCTGTAAGATGGGTGTCACGGCAGCTGAGAGAATGGCGTGTTGATGCTTGTGAAGAATTTCTTCGATGCTTTGAACGAGAAGGTTCCTTGCAAGAATCTTTACTGGGGACGAAACCTGGGTTCACTTCCACGAACCGGAAACGAAGAGAGCGAGCAAGGAATGGCACCATTCCTCATCACCAAAGTGATTTACATATGCTTGGACCACTCAGACTCAATGGGAGGAAAGAAGTTCCTTTCTGATGAAGAAGTACGCCGTGCGGTGCATTAGTGGTTGTGCAGACTACCAAAAGAATTTTTTTCTAAAGGAATTTATGCAATTTGTAAGTGCTGGAGGACTTGCATTGAGCGTGGCGGAGATTACATTGAAAAGTGATACAGCTTTCTACCACTTCTGCAGAATAATTAATATTTAACATGTAAGGTTTCAGGCAAATCCAACACCTTCCATGAAAACCCTGACATAATAGCAAATCCGGCAGTACGTCACATAGCTCCGAATAAACACTGACATTAAATCAACCAAAGTAATACGATCAACGAGTGAGAGACCTCCAGAAGAACAACATAGATCTTACGATAACACTAAAAGGGCCACACCAGCTGCAAGTTTTAGCGTGAGACTATACGTGTCTCTGTTACGTTGCAAGCATTAAAAACATTGCCCCACCACAAAAAGTAAAACGTTTCTCATTGGATAGACAGAATTTTTGTAGCTTAAAGTTAACATTGAGACGCTGATTGGTCAGTTGAAAACACAGCCAGATACCTTTTCTTAAACCAACTTCGACAAATTGCAGTAAGGAGGAGTTAGAGAGAGTTGCTTCCGAGACAGCGAGGTGTGTGGAGCTGCGCCACCCGCCGCTCCCTGACGCTGCCTAACCACCGACAAGGTAATGAGCGCACGCGATGCCGCATAAGAGCGCATATGGCTTCACTCAGAACTGCAGAAGTCTCATCTGTTACATCCCCTTTTTACGTAATACTAGTGTCGATCGTCAATTAAACTTCGTGGTATTCACATTTGCTACTAGAAGTTAAAATCTGAAACGCGATGATTTCTCTGTTATATAATTATTGAGAAGCCACATCAGCCACTGTAATTTATGACAAGTTAAATAAGTAATTAAAGATAATTGAGGGTCACTGTAGACCATTTTGATAGTTTTATCTTTTATGAAACTTAACTTAAACCTAGATTAGAGATGTCATATGGCATAGGTCATCCTTCGATCCATTGTAGTGCTTGGAAACCCATTCAGGGAATATTTTCACATTTTTGTTGAACGCAGTTGGTTTTTATCACCTTGTATTAAAATATTTTCTTTTATCAATAGTGCAATTTATAAACAATGTTTTGTGAGTAGAATAAAAATTCCAATGGTAAACTTAACTGCTTTTTCGACGTTATTTTACCAGATAACTAAAAATAGGAAAGCCTTGAACCACTTCCACTAAATTTAGTTAGTATTAAGATTCTATTACAGGGTGTGCAGTGGAGCTGACGCTGAAATCATTAAGTATTTGCTTATATCATCGCTAGTCTCACTGAACTCTTCTGAACTCTACATGTCATGTGTGGTCTGGCGTCTCCTTGGCAGCAGCAGGTCCCAGTTTCAAACTAGTCAATTCCCTAAAAAACACGCTCAGAGCGTCGTTGCACGAAAGTGGTAGGGAGACACGACTTAGAACAAACAGACACCACGCAGAATGTTAGAGAATGGCGACCCTGCTAGGATGGTAAAATACCATAATTGAAGGTCGACCACATGCCTAACTAGGTCAGAAAAATATCCTGTTGAAAAATTTTCGTAACGAGTAATTTTTATGAAGGGTATAAATAGTCAAAAACAGTAGCTGTAGCGATAGATAGCAAGAAAGGATTCAATAGAAAGTCAGACATTCTAGCAGAGACAATAGCATAATTAAGTATATTGTAACAAATAAGCCCTCGGTCACAAATATTAAGTCAAAATTGACCTGGTTTCGACGCTACTATGGACGTCGTCTTCAGAATTAGATTAACTGTACTAAAACATTAGGTATATAGTACATTAATAAAATTAAAGTTTGTACTGACTCGAAAAGATGCAGTACTTACAAGTCACATATTAAAAAGATCTAAGCAGGAAGGCGACGTCACGAACACTTGTCAGATGGCGAGCAGCCCTTAGCGTGCAAGGTTAGCCAGACAAGATACCGAACCAATACGTGACAATGGAAAGCCAGGTCGCGAAGAGTGCAGTGCAATGCATTCCGCTACACGTTCACAACCGAGGGAAGAAAATTATTGCGTACCACTGCAACGATATCATGCAAGGGTAGGCGAAAGTTACAGTGGACAATATCCAATGGATCTTCCACAACCGGAAAGAACGACGAGAGAAATGATCAGAAACAAAAGTGGCGAAGAATCGCGAATTTCGTATGGAATCATGACGAAGTACGACAACGATCATTTCCTCACAGTCAGAAAATTTCAACGCTTTCGAGAAGGAAACTCGTTACATTCCGAGTAGAATTACCAGAACACTGGACGCTAGCAGACAAATTAGACTTTATATATGCACACATGTCAGGAACAGTCGCAGAAACCATGCAGAATGTTGCAGCGACATACCAATCGTACGAAGATTTCAAAGAGAAGTTTCTCTCACGATATTGGTCCAGCGAAGCAAGGAACAGAGTGAAGTACGAATTATTACAGAACCCATGTTTTGAAAATTCAGGAGAGAAGAGTCCCGTGAAATTTTTCGAAGTAATGGCAAAGAAAAATCAATGCTTAGATGTATCATACAGTGACGGAGAGTTGATTCAATTATGCGCGATGAAGTTACCATTGAAATACCAGCAGTCATTAGTAGGTCGCGGTGCCAATGACGTCGAAGCATTTAAAGGAATTCTAAGGGAACCATAGTTTATATATTCGGAAGATGGCGCAAGAAAAAGACGAAGCGCACATGAAAACGAAAGCAAAATGCAGTGGAATCCACAAGACACAGTACGAAGAAACAGTAATTACGAACCACGTGATAGCTTCGCACCAAGAAACGACAACAGATTTCAACAAGGAAAAGCCGGCCGGAGTGGCCGTGCGGTTCTAGGCGCTACAGTCTGGAGCCGAGCGCCCGCTCCTGTTGCAGGTTCGAATCCTGCCTCGGGCATGGATGTGTGTGATGTCGTTAGGTTAGTTAGGTTTAAGTAGTTCTAAGTTCTAGGCGACTGATGACCTCAGAAGTTACGTTGCGTAGTGCTCAGAGCCATTTGAACCACAACAAGGAAACGGTTATGGATTTAGAAGAGAATATGGCCATAACTATAATTCACCCAGGAACCTGTATTTCGCTGTCGTCTTTCTATTTATGTATCCAACTCTCTCTTCCATGCAGCAGTAATGTTACCGCCATAGTTTTATAAAATTTAATCTTTGCATCTATTTTGGTTTTTGTAGCTAAGATTTGTGTTTATCTAACTTATCAAAAGTATCCAGACACCCCTATATAATAAGGAATTGCCCACTACGTGTCACGACAGGACAGCCCACCGGTATAAGAGGAAGCAAGGAGTACTGTATTATCAGTAGAGAAGTGGCAACAGCAAAATAGGTCCGTCACGAGAGCTGAGTGGCTTCGAACGTGCACTAGTCACTGGGTGTCACCTGTGTAACAAATCCACCACAGATATTTCAACCCTTCCCAAGCTGCCCGAGCCGGCAATTGGTGATGTGACTGTGAAATGGAAACGCAAAGAACAGCCACAGCTGTAACAAGAGCAGCCAGACGTCATGTACTGACAGACGCGGCTGTCGAGCATTCAGGAGGCTGGTTGTTAACGAGGACTTCAAGCAGGCCGTGTGTGTGCAGTCAAGCCGACGCTCGGTCCGTCTCGGTTTTGCTCGTTCCTTCCCGGAAGTACTCGCTACAGCGCGACGTATTGTTTAGTATTGCGGAGTAGCATTTTTCGGTCGGTGTGGTGTCACCGCCAGACACCACACTTGCTAGGTGGTAGCCTTTAAATCGGCCGCGGTCCGGTAGTATACGTCGGACCCGCGTGTCGCCACTGTCAGTGATTGCAAACCGAGCTCCACCACACGGCAGGTCTAGAGAGACTTCCTAGCACTCGCCCCAGTTGTACAGCCGACTTTGCTAGCGATGGTTCACTGACAAATTACGCTCTCATTTGCCGAGACGATAGTTAGCATAGCCTTCACCTACGTCATTTGCTACGACCTAGCAAGGCGCCATTATCAATAGATATTTACACTCCTGGAAATGGAAAAAAGAACACATTGACACCGGTGTGTCAGACCCACCATGCTTGCTCCGGACACTGCGAGAGGGCTGTACAAGCAATGATCACACGCACGGCACAGCAGACACACCAGGAACCGCGGTGTTGGCCGTCGAATGGCGCTAGCTGCGCAGCATTTGTGCACCGCCGCCGTCAGTGTCAGCCAGTTTGCCGTGGCATACGGAGCTCCATCGCAGTCTTTAACACTGGTAGCATGCCGCGACAGCGTGGACGTGAACCGTATGTGCAGTTGACGGACTTTGAGCGAGGGCGTATAGTGGGCATGCGGGAGGCCGGGTGGACGTACCGCCGAATTGCTCAACACGTGGGGCGTGAGGTCTCCACAGTACATCGATGTTGTCGCCAGTGGTCGGCGGAAGGTGCACGTGCCCGTCGACCTGGGACCGGACCGCAGCGACGCACGGATGCACGCCAAGACCGTAGGATCCTACGCAGTGCCGTAGGGGACCGCACCGCCACTTCCCAGCAAATTAGGGACACTGTTGCTCCTGGGGTATCGGCGAGGACCATTCTCAACCGTCTCCATGAAGCTGGGCTACGGTCCCGCACACCGTTAGGCCATCTTCCGCTCACGCCCCAACATCGTGCAGCCCGCCTCCAGTGGTGTCGCGACAGGCGTGAATGGAGGGACGAATGGAGACGTGTCGTCTTCAGCGATGAGAGTCGCTTCTGCCTTGGTGCCAATGATGGTCGTATGCGTGTTTGGCGCCGTGCAGGTGAGCGCCACAATCAGGACTGCATACGACCGAGGCACACAGGGCCAACACCCGGCATCATGGTGTGGGGAGCGATCTCCTACACTGGCCGTACACCACTGGTGATCATCGAGGGGACACTGAATAGTTCACGGTACATCCAAACCGTCATCGAACCCATCGTTCTACCATTCCTAGACCGGCAAGGGAACTTGCTGTTCCAACAGGACAATGCACGTCCGCATGTATCCCGTGCCACCCAACGTGCTCTAGAAGGTGTAAGTCAACTACCCTGGCCAGCAAGATCTCCGGATCTGTCCCCCATTGAGCATGTTTGGGACTGGATGAAGCGTCGTCTCACGCGGTCTGCACGTCCAGCACGAACGCTGATCCAACTGAGGCGCCAGGCGGAAATGGCATGGCAAGCCGTTCGACAGGACTACATCCAGCATCTCTACGATCGTCTCCATGGGAGAATAGCAGCCTGCATTGCTGCGAAAGGTGGATATACACTGTACTAGTGCCGACATTGTGCATGCTCTGTTGCCTGTGTCTATGGCCTGTGGTTCTGTCAGTGTGATCATGTGATGTATCTGACCCCAGGAATGTGTCAATAAAGTTTCCCCTCCCTGGGACAATGAATTCACGGTGTTCTTATTTCAATTTCCAGGAGTGTAACTTGTGATGCCTGTACCGTCAGACCGATGTACACCACTTATGGATTAAAGTTAAGTATTCTACCAGTTACCTCCTGTTTTGCTAGTCTTATTTCTCTGACCTGTTCCAGACCTCACGCCAGACTGCGTGAGCTTAACAGCGTGCATTTCGGCCTCCTCTAGCAACACGGTATTGGCTGTTCTGCCAACACTTCAGTCGGAACTGCTCTCTTCAGTTCGGCAGAACCGTGGCATCAGCGCTGCTTCTCCTTAGTTACTTATTCGTGCTATCGAGGACTTTCACAGCCCCATTGGTTGTATGCAGAAAAAAGTCTAGCGATCTTTCGCCACAAACCTTTAAAAATGAATAGGAATGACAGACTAGAGGGATGTGAACTTTCACTACGTATTATACAGTCGCATAAAGGATGGGCATTGTAAATTTGCTCTGAAACGATATTATAGCAGCTTGCAGAAAGAATTTAAAAATTTCGTTGACAATGAAAAAGCAAAAAATTACGATCGACAAGCGGTATTCGTTGTTCTGTATATCAACAAGCACTTTGTGCTAAATTTGCAAGCATGCGGTAGTTGAAGGAATTGGTGGTATAAATACTAAAATTTCTGAAGGTGCACACATTATTTCATTTTCAGTTGCAACTTTTTTCGCTGGAGTTCAACGGTGAGTACGACACTTCATATATTACTGAAAAATGCGTTGGTTACGTCAAGGGGCATGCCTGCAACACTTTTTCGATTTAAAATTCACTGTTGTTGAATTTATAAAGGAAAAATAAATACAGGAACGAAACCTAGAACATCCACAATTAATTGCAGACCTCAGACTTTAAGTGTACTTCACTGCCCACAATAATAGACTGCAAGGCGAGAAAGAAATTCTTTTCTGATTTGATGGGGATGCATTTAAAAAGAAAATCTCATTGTAGAAGGGACACTTCATGAGAAACACACTCCAATTCTCTAAGAGTTGGGTTGTTTGGGGGAGGAGACCAAACAGCAAGGTCATTGGTCTCATCGGATTAGGGAAGGACGGCGAAGGACTTCGAGCCGTGCCCTTCCAAAGGAACCATCCCAGCATGCCTGCACCGATTTAGGGAAATCACGGAAAACCTAAATCAGAATGGACGGACGCAGGATTGAACCGTTGTCCTCCCGAATGCGAGTCCGGTGTGCTAGCCACTGCGCCACCTCGGTCGGTCTCAATTCCCTAACCTCATTGCCTTTAAAGAAAGCGCAAGGTCTGAAGAACTCATTATGCCCTTGAAAGGATTACAACGACATCAGTTTTCGAGCTGTTTTCGACACCGTTTGCCGTTTCAGTTGAAAATGACCCTGTGGATGTACAGATGTAACTGACTAAACTGCAAGACGATTCCTATTCTCATGAAAAATTATTTTATGTTAAAACTGTCCAGAACCTCTATATTCCGTTCCACAGGTAGAATTTTAATTTCTCCATACGGTTACAAAAGTGCTAGAATATTTCGATTGACGTAATTGTGTGAAAGAACTTTTTTCGATTATGAAACTGAATAAGTCACGATTACGTGGCAACCTGAGTGAAATTGTCTGCGTCTCTCCGTACGCCGATTGTTTGCACCAGATAAACATTCACCGAAGAGCTTAATATCGTGCAGGACCCCAGCGAACACGTCGAAGTACCGCAGCACGACGTGACATGGACTCGACTAATGTCTGAAGTAGTGCTGGAGGGAACTGACACCATGAATCCTGCAGGGCTGTCCACGCACCTGTAAGAGTAAGAGGGAGTGGAGACCTCTTCTGAACACCACGTTGCAAGGCATCCCAGGCAAGCACAATAATGTTCATGTCTGGGGAGTTTGGTGGCTATCGGAATTGTTTAAACTTATAAGAGTGTTCCTGGAGTCACTCTGTAGCAATTCTGGATGTGTGGGGCGTCGCATTGTCCCGCTGGAATTGCTCAAGTCCGTGGGAATGCACAATGGACATGAATGGATGCAGGTGATCAGACAGGATGCTTACGTACTTGTCATCTTTCAGAGTAGTTCAAAATTCAAATTGGTGTGAATTCCTATGGGACCAAACTGCTGAGGCCATCGGTGCCTAACTTACACACTACTTAAACTAACTTCAACTAAAAACAACACATACACACACCCGCGCCCGAGGGAGGACTGGAACCCCCGGCGGGAGCGGCCGCACAGTCCATGACATGGCGCCTCAAACTGCACGGTCACTCCGCGCGGCATCAGAATAGTATCTAGACGTATCAGGAGTCCCATATCACTCCAACTGTACGCACCCCACAGCATTGCAGAGCCTCCACCAGCTTCAGCAGTTCCCTACTGACATGCAGAGTGCATGGATTGATGAGGTTGTCCCAATACCTGTACACGTCCATCCGCTCGATACAATTTGAAACGAGACTCGTGCGACCAGGCAACATGTTTCCAGTCATCAACAGTCCAATGTCGGTGTTGACGGGCCCATGCAAGGCGTAAAGCTTTGTGTCGTGCAGTCATCAAGGGTAGACGAATGGGCCTTGGGTCATGAAAGCCCATATCGATGATGTTTCGTTGAGGGGTTCGCACGCTGACACTTGTTGACGGCCCAGCATTGAAATCTGTAGAAATTTGCGGAAGGGTTGCACTTCCGTCACGTTGAACGATTCTCTTCAGTTGTCATTGGTCCCGTTCTTGCATGATCTTTTTCCGCCTGCAGAGATGTTGGAGAGTTGACGTTTTAGTGGATTTCTGGTATTCACGATACAGTCGTGAAATGGTCGTATGGTGGAATCGCCATTTTATCGCTACCTCAGAGATGCTGCCTCTCATCGCTCGCGCGCTGACTGTAACACCGCGTTCAAACTAGACACTTGCCTTATACAGGGTGAGTCACCTAACGTTACCGCTGGATATATTTCGTAAACCACATCAAATACTGACGAATCGATTCCACAGACCGAACGTGAGGAGAGGGGATAGTGTAACTGGTTAATGCAAACCATACAATAATGCACGGAAGTATGTTTTTAACACAAACCTACATTTTTTTAAATGGAACCCCGTTAGTTTTGTTAGCACATCTGAACATATAAGCAAATACGTAATCAGTGCCGTTTGTTGCATTGTAAAACGTTAATTACATCTGGAGATATTGTAACCTAAATTTGACGCTTGAGTACCACTGTTCGATCGTGTGTATCGGAGAGCACCGAATTACGTAGGGATCCAAAGGGAACGGTGATGGACCTTAGGTACAGAAGAGACATTACGTCCAAGTGCGAATACCTTTTTATTGGTCTTTTTCACTGACGCACATGTACATTTCCATGAGGGGTGAGGTACACGTTCGACGGGCGTTTCATAGGACGTGGTAATGTACATGTTCGTCAGTGAAAAAGACCAACAAAAAGGTGTTAGTATTTGGACGTAATGTGCTGTTCCAGTCTCTTCTGTACCTAAGGTCCTGGATCCCTACGTAATTCGGCGCTCTCCAATACACACGATCGAACAGCGGAGGAGTGGTACTCAAGCGTCAACTTTAGGTTACAATATCTCCGAATGTAATTAACATTTTACAATGCAACAAACGGCACTGATTACGTATTTGTTTATATGTTTAGATGTGCTAACAAAACTAACGGGGTTCCATTTAAAAAAAACGTAGGTTTGTGTTAAAAACATACTTCCGTGCATTTTCTTATGGTTTGTGTTAACCAATTACACTAGCGCCTCTCCTCTCGTTCGGTCTGTGGAATCGATTCGTCAGTATTTCATGTGGTTTACGAAATATATCCAGCGGTAATGTTAGGTGACTCACCCTGCATAGGCGTTGCCGACCTTAGCGCCGTGCTCTGCCTGTTTACATATCTCTGCATTTGAACACGCATCCCTATACCAGTTTCTTTGGCGCTTCATTGTATTTTATGTCTTCAGTGCCCTAATGTGCTTTGTTTGTGATTTTGTTGTTGATAAATGTGAAACATAAAACCAAGTCGCATGCAGTATCAGAGGTTCCCAACAACGTCTTACTGCCGCTCATCGTACTGCGAACTGTCCGTTTCGACCGTGCAATGTGTAGCAGTCAACGCCCCACGGAAATCGGTGCTTTCATTGACGCCCTATATGCCGCCCCCGAGGCCTTTCCGTACCGATTCTGAGCGGCTGGTTGTCTGAAACGTTTTTATTGGCCACCCATTAGAGCTGTTTAAGAGTTTTTGGTAGTGTACGCCTCGTTCAAGTGCCTAACGCCTCTTTCGTTTACACATTCGATTCTATTAGCCTTTTTAGACAGGGACCTAAGTTCCTGCATATTCCACGAGCCTAGGATTTTGGACCGCAGCCAGCACATACTGATAAGATTCAGGAATCTGAGATGAAGGGAATTAGTGCGTATTTGGTTAACTCTGCATTTATGAGACTTTTTTCCTGCACCTTTCCATTATTATTTTTTTTTTTTTGTGCGCTTTGTAGATGATCCATTGTTATATCGTCAGTACTTAAGAACTCGTTTCTCTTATCAAAACGCATATCGTTTCCAACATCGGTCGAAAACTGTGAACACGTTAAAGAGTGAAACAATTTAATATTACACCCCTTAAATTGATGTATATCTGTTGTGATCATTTGATTGGCAAACAGCATCGACCATTCTCATCGTTACAAGTGAGAAAGATCTTTCCCTTATTACGATATCATTACGAAAATAAATGAATAGGTGAATGTATATTCTACCTGTATAGAAGACTGTGTCCACAATACACAGAGGGGTCGAGTCGTGGAGACGGCAACGATTTATTTCGTGCGCAGTTGGAGAATAGGTTTTGCAGCAAAGGATAGCACGGAAAGCTAAACATAAGTTTGTCATATGGCTAATGCTCTTGTACCAGTAGAGATTTTGAGACCATATTTTATCTTAAACCGAACGGTATACTGTTTTTAATGGCATTCGAAAACTATTGACAAGATAAGTATAGTTTATAGTATAGTGCGGTATTGGTAATGTTAGTCCTGAAAATATTGTCTGAGAAATGTGCGAAAATTCATAGGAAAGGCGGATAGAATCCACTACTACGGTGTAAACAACAGCACATGCAGAAGACGCTGAGTGAAGTGTGTGAGGAGGATGATAATGGTAGGTAAAGCGTCATACGCGCTCATTCCCTGAGTTGCCCGCGCAGGAAGAGTCTAAAAGACTAAACAGAACAAAAATTTCGAAAACTTGCAACCCCCATTGTGTATTGTGCCTTCTAATGCACATACCTACAGACGCCCTAGCCAATAGACTAGCTATACCACACACATTTCGAAGCCCCCGTGCCTCCCAGCTGTCGTTCGTTTTCGACTTTAGACATTTTTAGTTGTCCCATCAAACTAAAACTCGATGTCCAAAAATGAAAGAAGGTAATATTCAGGAAATGAGTGTAGGAAAGCAGATGCAGGAAGCTTGCAGATCAGCTCATGGCAAGGACCCAGTTGTAGTGTCGCAGCTTATCGATATTGCGTGAGACGGCGCCTCGAAGATACCTGTGGGTGCGAACGGCCCTTTGAACATCGCCGCCAATGATGGACGTCCAGACTGCGTACCAATAACGACCACCAGGCCGGGTTTCAAACGACAGCCACGTGGGCGCCAGTCTTCATGACTACTTCTAGTGGAGACTACTGCTAGTTGCTGGTTGGTGCGGAACATTACTCCGAGTTGCTGATAGCTGGTTCTACCGGCAAACACACAGTGCACTTAAACGCGCGTCCGTGCTGGGCCCCTGATTATAGCTAGCCATGGCTGCCACAAGTTGTCGACAGTGTAGCAGTTCTTCACAAGTTGATTGAAACATAGTTGTTTAAAGTGAACTTGTGCCAGATAATCTTTTGCTTGCCTGTGAAGGTTCCTACGGCGGCAGAACCTTTGGTCACGTTCCATCCATTTGTCATTAGCAGCGAGGACGTAACATTTGGCTCATTGGAATATAACATGTAGCATGACACAAGTGGAAGTGGTTTGCCATTGTCATTGCCTTCTTCCGTCTTGTCATAAAGTGTTAAGTGTGCACCTGAGCCGTCTCGAAGACTCTGATGATTGTGCTGAGTTCTTGTACACTGTAGTGTAGGGCTTGTGTTGTTGTGGGTGTTGGGAGGGGAGAGGGTTAAACCCAGTGCCGGTGCGTAGCCCTCTCTAGCACTAAGCGGCCCACCTATCTTATGTTCTCCATTCGGTGGACGGCCCACCGTCAACAATGTCACGTGCTCTCACTTCGTGAGAGACTGCCGAGTGGTTTGGAATTTAATCGAGGACATTGGTTCACACACTGGTGATCAGGAACTTCAAGTCACCACTTCATTTTTCCTGCCATCGTCAGCCAAATTTAGGTTTTCCGTGATATCCGCAAATCGCTTAAGGGAAGTGCCGGCATGGTTACTTTGAAAGAGCGCGGCCGATATTCCATAATTCGAGATAATACTACGCCGCTAATGACCTCTTTTTCGATGGGATATTTGGCACTAATCTTCCTATCTTCTAGCCCGCACGATTGTGCGTCAAGCAGAATCGGCTACAGAGGCGAGTAAGACTCCATACAACAAAAGACCTTAGTCAGTAATGAAATTATTTAAAAGAAACCTATCTTGAACTACTCTTAAAACTGTGTGGCACAGCTTGTATAAAATACATTTTCTTGTAAAATAACCACACCAAACTGTTAACAATTATTCGTTTTATAACTCTGAAATTACGCTGTGCAACTGAATGAAAGGATCGCCGTTTCGAAACCACGCAATTTCCTCCCATTACGATGCAGAAATTTCAAATCTGGCTCAAAGATGCCCACAACCTTCCTCCGTAACGCTGCAAAACCGTGGCGCCCTGCGGCGTCAGCCTCGAACTCGGCGACGCTGCAGACAGCAAAGTGCCGACACTTGCAGAGAAATGGCCGGAGCTCAGAAGCTGCGTTAATCATGTCACACTGGCACCAAATTTCACCACAATTCTGCCCAACACCACCATGGACCTGTACACGTTGGGAAGGTCGTCACAGCCCCACTTACCTACGTTTCACCCCTTCTTTTACGCCCCTGCAGTGGAAGACAGAATCCGAAAAGCCTAGAGTTCAAATCACACAGTTTTTTATGAACTGACGAGGAAAACATACGAGACACACTGTCGGAATGAAATGGTCGCACGGGTAGCATGTAGGGCGTGAATGAACAGTGTGTTCATTCCTACACATTTTGCGGTCAGAAAAGGCAGTTCGCACTATGGTGAGCAACAGGAAGACGTATTTGACAGCCTTTAACACTGCCAATATCCTCGGACATTTCAACCATACTCTAAAGGCGTTGTGAAGCTACTTTCTCATTAAAAGTGATCGCGCTCCTTTGGAGTGCGGCGTTACCGCGATATTCGTCCTCTTTCCACTGTTCAATCATCCAATGTTTACGCTCCTTACACCAAGCAAGGCGTCGTTTGGCATTTATCGGAGTGATGTGAGGGTTATGAGCAGCCGTTCGACCATGAAATCAAAGTTTTCTGACCTCCCGCCTGTCATAGTACTTGCAGTGCATCCTGATGCAGTTTGGAATTCCTGTGTGACGGTGTGGATAGATGCCTGGCTATTATATTACGACCCTCTTCAACTGTCAGTCAACAGACGAGGTCAGCCTGTACCCTTCAGTGCTGTTCGTGTCCCTTCACGTTCCCACTTCACTATCACATCGAAAACAGTGGACTTGGATGTTACGAGTGTGGAAATCTTGAGTACAAACGTATGACACAAGTGATACCCAATCACCTGAGCACGTTCGAAGTCCGTGAGTTCAGCGGAGCGTCCCATTCTGCTCTCTCACGATATCTAATGACAACTGAGATCGCTGATACGGAGTACGTGGCAGTAGGTGACCGCACAATGCACGTAATATGAAAAACGTGTGTTTTTGAGGCAGTCCGGATACTTTTGATCACATAGTGTACATAGAGATCGTGTCAGTGAGAAGACACAGTAGCATTGGGAAGGAACGAACGAGACAGTAGCGGTAAGAGAGAGCAAAAGGCAGGCGGTGACAGAGAGAGGAGACAGTAGTTATAGGACAGAGCGAGGGAGACAGTTGTTATGAGAAAGGAGACACTGATTGTTAAAGAGACACCAAGAGATAGTGATAATGAGTTGGGCTGAATGAGTGAGTGAGAATGAGCAAGTGGGCGCGACTTACAGTGATGGACTAGCTGGTGTGAGCGAGCTACAGTTAGGGGAGCTCGTTGGTGTGAGAGGCGAGCAGTTTGTCAAAAACAGCGCAAATGTGTTCTCACGCCAAACTTTTTCGGTCGATTTTTAAAGATGCTGAGGAAGGTAGAATGGAACAGCTGGTACCTCACTTTTCAGTCGAAGTCGTTTAAATAGTAGTATATTCGCCTCTTTTGTGCTACGATAGAAGCATTTTTCCGCTGGTATACCCTACCTGGCCTAGCACAGTAGTAAACACGAACAGCACTCAAGCACCGTGGTCGCCGTTGTACCTGCCGTAGAGATTCGCAGCTGTAATTATTTACGTGCTGGCGGATGGTGTGTACGCGCGCGAAGTTCACTGGTATGCGATCGTGTCCTCTGGGTGTTTCACCTTTTTTGTTGGGCAGAATAGTCTCGTAGGCTTCATGAATGGAAAGCCAGGCGACAGCGTGGTGGCAGAGAGCAGGTAGCTGGGGCGGCGGCTGCTGAGCGCAGCCTGGTTCGTGTGTGTGTGTGTGTGTGTGTGCGTGGCAGCGAGCGGGTCGATAGCGCCCGCCGGCCGCAGCTACACAGCTACAGCTACCGGCCTCGCAGTCAGGCCATGCGGAGACCAGGCTACGCCGCGGAGCAGCTGGCCGTGGTCAGGGGTGTGGTTACAGCGCACCCCCCACCCTCCAACCCCCAACCTCTCCCCTACACACAGACAGACACAAACGCGCCCACGAGCAGTGCATTTCTGCGTCGGCTAAGAACCCAGTGCCAATCCTGCGGATATATTATCTGACGGATCCGGCTTGCCGATCTAAGACCGCCAACGTTTACCACTAACGTGCAGGGTCCGTCCGTCGGATTCAGTCTCTCAGATCATCACGAAGGCCGCGTCCCTTTGTGTATACGACAAATAGGTGGATTTTTCTGATTTTACTCGACACCGTACATTGCACAGTGCGGGGTTTTTTAGCATTTTTTTTGCATTAGATTGATGCGTAGGTTTTTGATTTGCATGTTGGCATTCCGGTTGCTATGTGTTTGTTTATTGACTGTCATTTTTTAATTTGTAGCTCACTCTTTCTACTTGAATTTACATATTGCCATTTGGAGATAACGAGTGGAGCTATGGATGCTAGAGTGGAAAAATTCGAACATTTCCGACATACAAAATTTTGAAAAAGACGGCCCTCAGTCGCGAACACAATTAATTTGTGACCTAGGTTATGGTGTGACAAGGGACACCTTCTTCGGACAAAATTAAAACTAAATGTTACAGCATAACGTACCAAAAAAATACGAAAGGTGCGGTCATACCTGACAACGTGAGATAGTCAGAATTAAAATAAATGGAACAGAGGTGCAAGGCACTAGGGGCTGCCATGTGTCCTCTGCTACAGTCAACACAAAACTGAAACATCATGTGCACCACGGCAACTTCAAGACTATACCGCCATCTGGTGGTTAATTGATAAAACAAGCTATTTTGTAAACATTTCTCGTAACTGCAGAGAGGAAAATAATCAAACACCTGAACGGTGTACATGAAGTAATTACAATAGCGGGATACTGCATGATATAAAATACAACTAACGAATGACTGACTGTAGTACAAAAATTCCAGAATAAATGCATAAAGAAGACATATACGAAATAATCCATTAAATGACATACTGCTTACTATAATATATACGTTATAAAAACCAAAAAGGTGTTTTCAAATTTACGTATATGAGCCGTAAAAGTAGAAAGAAAAGGTATCTCTGAATCTGCAAGACGTAGTTGGTACATCAAAGTGTTAGATCTCGTGCCGCTGCTTGACGGCCAGAAACATTTTCACCTTAATGGAAGGAAGATCCATTTCACATTAGTGACTCTTCACGTTCAGGAAGATCTTCGAGGTAGGAAGAAGATCGTTTAAACGCATTAATCCAAAATGATGCCCGTCAGTACACTCGAGAACAGGAAAATGTGATTGTTGTGTTGGCAGAAGAGCCAACACCGTGTTGGCTGGCTCTGAGCACTATGCCACTTAACTTCTGAGATCATCACTCGCCTAGAACTCAGAACAAATTAAATCTAACTAACCTTAGGACATCACACACATCTATGCCCGAGGCAGGATTCGAACCTGCGACCGTAGCGGTCGCTCGGCTCCAGACGGTAGCGCCTAGAACCGCACGGCCACTCCGACCGGCCAACACCGTGTTACTAGAGGAGGCCGAAATGCACGCGTTTTAGCTCACACAGGCTGGCGTGAGGAGGGAAGAAGTATACTGACTTGAGGTCTGGAACATGACAAGGAATTAGAATTCAGAAAGCGGACGTAAGTAGTTTGATACTTAACTTTCATCCATCAATGATGAACGTCGCTCTTGACGGTACATGATTCACAATATTAATATCAATAGCAACTGAATATGGCGCCTTGCTAGGTCGTAGCAAATGACGTAGCTGAAGGCTATGCTAAACTGTCGTCTCTGCAAATGACAGCGTATGTAGGCAGTGAACCATCGCTAGCAAAGTCGGCTGTACAACTGGGGCGACTGCTAGGGAATCTCTCTAGACTAGACCTGCCGTGTGGCGGCGCTCGGTCTGCAATCACTGATAGTGGCGACACGCGGGTCCGACGTATACTAACGGACCGCGGCCGATTTAACGGCTACCACCTAGCAAGTGTGGTGTCTGGCGGTGACACCACAGTGATGACCTGTGATCATCCCACCATGGTGCGACATTCGCGTGCAATGTGGAATATTCAAAAATAGGGAGTATGTGTATCACATTCTCTAAGCCAGACGTAAAAAATGAGCGATTGCCCATTTGTGAATTTCTCCTTCCTCGTCATCAATTGGCTCGGGAACAACAAACAACACGGATCATTACTATTCTGTATCGTTACTGGTAATGATAAATGGTGTCTTTATGCCAAGATAAGGAAAAGAAAGCAATGGCTAAGCCCAAACAAAGCATCAACTCCCCATACGAAGACTTGCGCACGTCCACAAAAATGTTTTACATCTACTGGAACAACGACCGTGTGGTGTACTGCGAACGTACTGCGAATTCTTTCCCTGAGATGTAACCATCACTGCTGACATTTATTGTCAACAAGCGAGACGTCTCGGAGACGCAGTACAGCAAGAACGACGAGGAAGACTGCGTGAAGTGATGCTACTCCACGATAACACCTACCCGCATCCTGCTAGACTGACGAAAAATACCATACAAGAGTTGGGCTGGTAAGCCATTTCGCACTACCTTACTCGACTGATCTTGCGCCCTCAAATTTTCACCTTTTCCCCTGTCTATCGAACAACTTTCGAGGAAAATCCTTCCCGGATAAAAAAGCACTCCAACATGGCTCAACGAGTTCTTCACCCCAAAACCAAGTGATCTGTACAGTCACGGAATCGAAAGTTACCCTAGTGTTGGCCAACTGTTGTAAATAGTGAAGGAGAACACACTATTGACGACTAAAGTCCCTGTTATGTGTATCTGTTGTGTTTATTTAACTTATGGAAAAACGTTATGAACTTATGCACTAACTCAATAGCACGCTATCAGATTCTGAAACTTGTCTGTATCGTATAGAGAAAGTCAGTATGGTATCTGAGAAACATGTAGATTTGATATCGTAGGCAGAGGGCATTCCTAATCGTATCTTTGGTTACAGTAATGCTTGTAACGTAAAGGTCACAACACAATTACACATAATGAAGATAGTGAAACAAATGTTTTATTGGCATTCACAAAGCCTTGGTTTATATTCATCCTCTACCCTTCTGAGCTCTGCTCTGAAGCGTTATCTGAAAAGTTGCACCTAGGTTTTTACCAGTAACCTCCTACTCCCGGATATTTAAAAAAAAACAAGTGCCATGTATAAAACAGCTTCGAACAGCTGATTACTTTACAGTTCAGTTAATGCGAAAAACATTTGACATTAAGGATGTGAAATCTTCATGGATGAAAGCTAATTATATTAGTTTTGGCAGGTTTGGATTTGCATGCTTAGGTACTGAGTAATCTGAGCATCGTTTCAAGAAAAATTAATTCTTCACACTCCTCAATGTTTCAGACATCACATGTCCTCAACTGTATGTCGTACAAAGATACACACTTAGGTGCCAGAAGTCATGGGATACCTGCTAATATCCTGCCGGACCTCCTTCAGTCCGGTGTAGTGCACCACATCGACGTGGTAGGCACTCAACAAGTAGTTGGAAGTCCCATGCAATTGAGCCATCTTGGGTCTATACACGTCCATAACCGCGGAAGTGTTACCGATGCAGGATTTCGTATACAAACTGACCACCTCCCGGTTATGTATCATAAATGTTCGATGGGATTCATGACGGTCAATTTGGGTGGCCTAATTATCTCTCGAATTGCCCAGAATCTTCTGCAACCCAATCGCGAACAGCTGTCCCAGCGACATGGCGCATTGTTGTTGTTGTTGTTGTGGTCTTCAGTCCTGAGACTGGTTTGATGCAGCTCTCCATGCTACTCTATCCTGTGCAAGCTTTTTCATCTCCCAGTACCTACTGCAACCTACATCCTTCTGAATCTGCTTAGTGTATTCGTCTCTTGGTCTCCCTCTACGGTTTTTACCCTCCACGCTGCCCTCCAATACTAAATTGGTGATCCCTTGATGCCTCAGAACATGTCCTACCAACCGATCCCTTCTTCTGGTCAAGTTGTGCCACAAACTACTCTTCTCCCCAATCCTATTCAATACTTCCTCATTAGTTATGTGATCTACCCATCTAATCTTCAGCATTCTTCTGTAGCACCACATTTCGAAAGCTTCTATTCTCTTCTTGTCCAAACTATTTATCGTCCATGTTTCACTTCCATACATGGCTACACTCCATACGAATACTTTCAGAAATGACTTCCTGACGCTTAAATCAATACTGGATGTTAACAAATTTCTCTTCTTCAGAAACGCTTTCCTTGCCATTGCCAGCCTACATTTTATATCCTCTCTACTTCGACCATCATCAGTTATTTTGCTCCCCAAATAGCAAAACTCCTTTACTACTTTAAGTGCCTCATTTCCTAATCTAATTCCCTCAGCATCACCCGACTTAATTAGACTACATTCCATTATCCTTGTATTGCTTTTGTTGATGTTCATCTTATATCCTCCTTTCAAGACACTGTCCATTCCATTCAACTGCTCTTGCAAGTCCTTTGCTGTCTCTGACAGAATTACAATGTCATCGGCGAACCTCAAAGTTTTTATTTCTTCTCCATGAATTTTAATACCTACTCCGAATTTTTCTTTTGTTTCCTTTACTGCTTGCTCAATATACAGATTGAACAACATCGGGGAGAGGCTACAACCCTGTCTTACTCCCTTCCCAACCACTGCTTCCCTTTCATGTCCCTCGACTCTTATAACTGCCATCTGGTTTCTGTACAAATTGTAAATAGCCTTTCGCTCCCTGTATTTTACCCCTGCCACCTTTAGAATTTGAAAGAGAGTATTCCAGTCAACATTGTCAAAAGCTTTCTCTAAGTCTACAAATGCTAGAAACGTAGGTTTGCCTTTCCTTATTCGTAAGGTCAATATTACCTCACGTGTTCCAATATTTCTACGCAATCAAAACTGATCTTCCCCGATGTCAGCTTCTACCAGTTTTTCCATTCGTCTGTAAAGAATTCGTGTTAGTATTTTGCAGCTGTGACTTATTAAACTGATAGTTCGGTAATTTTCACATCTGTCAACACCTGCTTTCTTTGGGATTGGAATTATTATATTCTTCTTGAAGTCTGAGAGTACTTCGCCTGTCTCATACATCTTCCTCACCAGATGGTAGAGTTTTGTCAGGACTGGCTCTCCCAAGGCTGTCAGTAGTTCTAATGGAATGTTGTCTACTCCCGGGGCCTTGTTTCGACTCAGGTCTTTCAGTGCTCTGTCAAACTCTTCACGCAGTATCGTATCTCCCATTTCATCTTCATCTACATTCTCTTCCATTTCTATAATATTGTCCTGAAGTACATCGCCCTTGTATAGACCCTCTATATATATACTCCTTCCACCTTCTGCTTTCCCTTCCTTGCTTAGAACTGGGTTTCCATCTGAGCTCTTGATATTCATACAAGTGGCTCTCTTTTCTCCAAAGGTCTCTCTAATTTTCCTTACCCCTAGTGAGATAAGCCTCTACATCCTTACATTTGTCCTCTAGCCATGCCTGCTTAGCCATTTTGCACTTCCTGTCGATCTCATTTTTGAGACGTTTGTATTCCTTTTTGCCTGCTTCATTTACTGCATTTTTATATTTTCTCCTTTCATCAATTAAATTCAATATTTCTTCTGTTACCCAAGGATTTCTACTAGCCCTCGCCTTTTTACCTACTTGATCCTCTGCTGCCTTCACTACTTCATCCCTCAGAGCTACCCATTCTTCTTCTACTGTACTTCTTTCCCCCACTGCTGTCAATCGTTCCCTTATGCTCTCCCTGAAACTCTGTACAACCTCTGGTTTAGTCAGTTTATCCAGGTCCCATCTCCTTAAATTCCCACCTTTTTGCAGTTTCTTCAATTTTAATCTGCAGTTCATAACCAATAGATTGTTGTCAGAGTCCATATCTGCCTCTGGAAATGTCTTACAATTTAAAACCTGGTTTCTAAATCTCTGTCTTACCATTATATAATCTATCTGATATCTTTTAGTATCTCCGGCATTCTTCCATGTATACAACCTTCTTTTATGATTCTTGAACCAAGTGTTAGCTATGATTAAGTTATGCTCTGTGCAAAATTCTACCATACGGCTTCCTCTTTCATTTCTTAGCCCCAATCCATATTCACCTACTATGTTTCTTTCTCTCCCTTTTCCTACACTCGAATTTCAGTCACCCATGACTATTAAATTTTCGTCTCTCTTCACTATCTGAGTAATTTCTTTTATCTCATCATATATTTCATCAATTTCTTCATCATCTGCAGACCTAGTTGGCATATAAACTTGTACTACTGTAGTAGGCGTGGGCTTCGTGTCTATCTTGGCCACAATAATGCGTTCACTACGCTGTTTGTAGTAGCTTATCCGCACGCCTATTTTTTTATTCATTATTAAACCTACTCCTGCATTACTTCTATTTGATTTTGTATTTATAACCCTGTATTCACCTGACCAAAAGTCTTGTTCCTCCCGCCACCGAACTTCACTAATTCCCACTATATCTAACTTCAACCTATACATTTCCCTTTTTAAATTTTCTAACATACCTGCTCGATTAAGGGATCTGACATTCTACGCTCCGATCCGTAGAACGACAGTTTTCTTTCTCCTGATAACAACGTCCTCTTGAGTAGTCCCCGCCCGGAGATCCGAATGGGGGACTATTTTACCTCAGGAATATTTTACACAAGAGGACGCCATCATCATTTAACCATACAGTAAAGCTGCATGCCCTCGGGAAAAAATGTGTTCACAATTTGTGTTCACAAAAATTCCGTCATAGTTTCGAAACGTGAAGTCCATGAATGGTTGGAAATGGTCTCCAAGTAACCGAACGTTACCATTTCCAGTCAATAATAGGTTTAGTTGAGGATCCAGTCCATTCGAGGTGAACATAGCCCAAACCATTGTGAAGACACTAACAGCATGCATACAAATTCTGGTCGTATGTTAAATCACTATTCGGGTCTATGGCTCCACTCAGTCCCTTATTGACGAGTCTGGTGTGGCAGTTGCAGACATCAAAACGAAAGCCGAAGTCTTAAATTTCACGTTCAAGAAATCGTTCACACAGGAGAATGGTACAAAAATACCGTCATTTGACCATCGGGCAGCTTCCAGTATGGACGACATACTAATAAGAATACCTGACGTAGCGAAACAATGAAAGATTTGAAAGCAAATAAATCACCAGGTCCGAATGAAATCCCAGTTCGATTTTACAAAGAGTACTCTACGATACGTCATAAATCGGCCTCAGTTGCGAAACGTTACTGGTCTTCACCCAGGTTTCAGCTAGAGTAATTTAGCCTTCTTCAGAAGCATAAAATAAACCAATACATGCAGGAATAAGGCACGGTCAAAAATAAAAAGTTTAAGTACCAAGGTACCATGTCAAGCTACGTCACTTAGCTCCAACGTAGAGTCCGCTGATAACCGACCGCTTTCCACGAAGTGGAGCCGGAGCTGTTCCGCGGCTTGGTAACGTAGCTTGCATGGTACCACGGTGCTTTAGCTTTTTATTTTTTGACCGTGCATTATTCCTGCATGTATTGGTTTATTTTATGCTTCTGAAGAAGGCTAGATTACTCTAAGTGAAACCTGGGTAAAGACCAGTAACATTTCGCAACTGAGGCCGGTTTTTGACGTTTTAATTTATCACAGTTGCTGACAGGGCTGCAAAATGTTAAAAATTCTTAGTACTCTACGACATTGTCCCCTTACCTAGCTTGCATTTATCATGAACCTCTCGCACAGAGCAAAGTCCCAAGCGACTGAAAAAAAAAAAAACAGGTGACTGGTATATAAGAAGGGAAAAAGAACGGACGCGCAAAATTACAGACCAGTTGCTGCAGAATCCTTGAATATATTCTCAGTTCGAATATAATAAACTTTCTTGAGACTGAGAAGCTGGTGTCCGCGAGTCAGCACTGTTTTAGCTAGCATTGGTCGTGCAAAACTCAGCTGGCTGTTTTCTCACATGATACATTACGAACTATGGATGAAGGACTATAGGCAGATTCCATATTTCTAGATTTCCGGAAAGCATTTGACACGGTGCGCTATTGCAAACTGTTAACGAAGGTATGAGAGTATGGAATAAGTTGATAGATATACTTCTTAAGTAATAGAACCCAGTATGCTTTTCTCGATGGGGAAATTTCATCAGAGACAAGGGTATCGTCAGAAGTGCCCCAGGAAGGTGCGATAGGACCGCCGTTGTTCTCTGTATACATAAATTATTTGGCGGAAAGGGTGGGTAGCAATCTGTGATTGTTTGCTGATGGTGTACGGTAAGGCGTCGAAGATGAGTGACTGTAGGAAGATACAGGACGAATTAGACAAAATTTCTAGTTGGTGTGGTGAATGGCAGCTAGCTCCAAATATGGAGAAACGTAAGTTATGTAACGTCCCCTTAGAAAAATTTATGAATGACTGTGCTGATAAACCTCTCACATTATTTGCTTTTCAAACAGCTGAGCAAAACTGAACGTACTCAGACATTCACTAAAGTGACACACAATATTTTTAGCGCAACGCAATCTGACTTTCAGTAATCCCTACAAAAGATTGGCCCTGACTAACAATAACCTATACCTTTCATGAATTCTTACCTCACAAAAATCTTCGTTACTCGAACTACTGCAATACAGCGAGCGCCAATACTGACAGCTAAATAAAAGATTCTAACTACTGAAGGCACTAACTACTGATAGGCATAGTTAGCAAATGAAAGATTTTGATGGAGAACAAACAATGTATTTACCTTAATAGTGTTCAAAAGTCATAATATATATAGCAGTTCATGACATCCAGTCTTACAAATTTACTGTCTCTGATGGACACACGTCCAGATCATCCGCTCTCAAAACTCCGCCATCTCACTCCCCACATCCACCACTTCTGGCGGCTCACCTCCAACTGCGCGACGCTACGCGCTGTTAACATCCAGCTGCCCAACGCTACAATGGCGAGTATTACAACAATGCCAACCAACCACAGACTGCACACAGCACAGCCAGTGATTTTCATACACAGCACTACATGGCGTTACCAATATAAAAACCTAAACAGCCTACTTACACTTAATGTGGTTGAGTAGTACGATCAAATCTATAATGTTCGGGTGCAGTATTACTAGTGTTCTGCTTGACACAGTCAAGTCGTTTAAATATCTAGGTGAAGTGTTGCAAAGCGGTATGAGGTGGATCGAGCATGTGATAGGGAAGACGAATGGTCGACATTGGTTTATTGGGAGAATTTTAGGAATGAGTGGTTCACCTGTACAGGAGACCGCGTATAGGGCGCTGGTGTTACCTACTCTTGAGTACTGTTCGAGTGTTTGGGATCCGTACCATGTCGGATTGAAGGAAGACATGAAGCAATTCAGAGGCGGGCTGCTAGATTTGTTACAGGTAGGTGCGAACAACAAGCAAGCGTTATGGAGATGCTTCGGGAACTCAAATGGGAATCCCTGGAAGGAAGGTGACGTTCTTTTCGAGAAACACTGTTGAGAAAATGTAGAGAACCAGTATTTGAAGTTGAGTGCCGAACGATTCTACTGCTGCCAACATATATTGCGCGTAAGGACCACGAAGATAAGATACGAGAAATTAAGGTTCATACGGAGGCATCTGGACAGTCGTTTTTCTCTCGCTCTATTTGTGAGTGGAACAGGAAAGTTCAAAGGGCTCAAATGGCTCTGAGCGCTATGGGACTTCTGAGGTCATCAGTCTCCTAGAACTTAGAACTACTTAAACCTAATAACCTAAAGACATCACACATATCCATGCCCAAGGCAGGATTCGAACCTGCGACCGTAGCGGTCGCGCGGTTCCAGACTGTAGCGCCTAGAACCGCTCGTCCACCACGGCTGGCGAACAGGAAAGGAAATGACAAGTAGTGGTACAGGGCTCCCTCCGCCACGCACCGTACGGTGGCTTACGGGGTATTTATGTAGATGTAGATCCTCCACCACACGACGTGAACTGGCTTGCGGAGTACAGATGTAGATGTACGAGCGGCGTTCAGTGAGCAAAGTAAGACTTCCAGTCAATATGTGGCATAACAGCAAACCAGTGCTTAACAGTATTGCTTAAAAAGAGTCTTGGTTGCAATTTTAATTTCTTTGTTTTTCAACGACGCGTTTAGCCTTATTTAGGCATCTTCAGGTTATCTTTTCTAGATGGACGCGAGAGGCACCAAGATCTGCATAACGCGTTCCCGTTCACAGGAGCGAGTAACAGTAATGCGCTGTGGCGCATTATGCTTGCTACCTTAGCCCCCATGTTACCTGTGAACGGGAACGCGTTATGCAGACCTTGGTGCCTCTCGCGTCCATCTAGAAAAGATAACCTGAAGATGCCTAAATAAGGCGAAAAGCGTCGTTGAAAAATAAAGAAACTAAAATTGCAACCAAGACTGTTTTTAACCAATACAGCAAAGTAAGACATTTTTTACTCGGCAGTTTCCGTTGAAAAAATATGTAATTCGTTATTGGACATCACGTAATATTCCTGCTTCACTTCCTACAGTTTCATGAAGTTCCAATAGATGACAGCGCTATAAGTACTCTTCGAAATGGTGTTTCTAATGGAGGTGCGTTCCAAGCAGGGAGCCGTCATTGAGTTTCTTTTGGAGGAGAACTAGATCATTGTAGATATTCTTAGGTGCTTGCAGACTGCTTACTGAGACCTGGCATTGAACAAAAGCACTGTAAGTCGTTGGACGAGGCGTCTGTCGCAACAAGGTCGCGCAAATCTGTCTGATCTCATGCGTGCCAGCCGTCCGAACACAGCATTAACTCCTGCAACGTTGGAACTTGCGTACACACACATTCAATGTAATCGACGGATCGTGCTCAAACACCTCGCTACTCAACTGGACGTCTCTGATGGTAGCGCTGACACACTCGTCCACCAATTGGGGTTCTCAAAGGTGTGCGCCGACAGGGTTCCTCACCTTCTACAGATGACCATAAAGATTAACGAACGCCTATCTGTGCGAGATTGTCTGCGCGTTACGAGACTGATCGTGAGAATTTCTTGTCGAACATCGTCAGGGGCGATAAAAAATGGTCCATCACTTCGAAATGGAAACAAAATAGCAATCCATGGACTGGTGTCACACCGCCTCTCCTCCGAAGAAATAGTCAAAGCTGTACCCTTAGCTGGTAAAAGCATGGCGACGGTATCCTGAGACTCTGAAAGTGCTATTCTGCTTGATGTCCTCCATCATGGTGCAACGATCAATTCTGAAGCACACTTTGGTACTGTCAGGAAACTGACTTCAGGGTGTTCGTCGCCACAAAAGTGCAAACGAACTTCTCCTCCTCCCTGACAATGCAACACAAGTCCGCGCACCCGAAAGTACCTCACAAAACTTCATTGAACTGTTGTTCGCCATCCAAATTACAACGTGGATCTCGCAACTTCCAACTTCCATCTGTTTGCCCCAGTGCACTACACAGGAACCAGTACGTGGGTGACTGACAGCAAGGCATCGGCTCCGACGTCGACTAGTAGAGTGGTACCATTCTGGCATACAGGCCCTACTATACTAGTAAGATGGCATGAAATAGTCTCACCGAATACAGATTATGTTGAAATACAGGGTTTAGCAGCCAAAAGAGCGGCAAATAAAATTATCTATTCGAATCCCGAATAAAAGCAACCAACTTTCAGAAAAAAATATTGCATGTTATTGAACAACCCTAGTTGATTATATGGATGAAGAAAAAAACATGTAGATGCATACTACTGTCGTCGGCAAAGCGTCTTGAATTCAGAAGAAGAAAGAGCTTATCAGGACTTTTGTCTACATTGGTACTGCTGCTATATACAATTAGTGAACATATGATTAGATTGCATTGCAGCTAGCCCACTTTTTTCGCTGTACATTAGTACTGCTACCTTGTACACGATGATTGAGTTGCCCCTACCGCTGTCGTCTAATGCAACCCGCAATTTTATATCGCCTCCATAAACCACACATAAGATACACTACTGGCCATTGAAATTGCTACATCACGAAAATAACGTGCTACGGACGAAAATTTAACCGACAGGAAGAAGATGCTGTGATATGCAAATGATTAGCTTTTCAGAGCATTCACACAAGGTGGCGACATCTACAAGGTACTGACATGAGGAAAGTTTCCAACCGATTTCTCATACACAAACAGCAGTATACCGGCGTTGCCTGGTTCAACGTTGTTGTGATGCCTCATGTAAGGAGGAGAAGTGCGTACCATCACGTTTCCGACTTTGATAATGGTCGGATTGTAGCCTATCGCGATTGCGGTTTATCATATCGCGACATTGCTGCTCTCGTTGGTCGACATCCAATGACTGTTAGCAGAATATGGAATCGGTGGGTTCAGGAGGGTAATACAAAAAATGGTTCAAATGGTTCTGAGCACTATGCGACTTAACTTCTGAGGTCATCAGTCGCCTAGAACTTAAAACTAATTAAACCTAACTAACCTAAGGACGTCACACCCATCCATGCCCGAGGCAGGATTCGAACCTGCGACCGTAGCGCTCACGCGGTTCCAGACTGAAGCGCCTAGAACCGCACGGCCACACCGGCCGGCGAGGGTAATACAGAACGCCGTGCTGGATCCCAACGGCCTCGTATCACTAGCAGTCGAGATGACAGGCATCTTATCCGCATGGCTGGAACGGATCGTGCAGCCACGTCTCGATCCCTGAGTCAACAGACGGGGACGTTTGCAAGACAACAACCATCTGCACGAACAGTTCGACGACGTTTGCAGCAGCATGGACTATCAGCTCTGAGACCATGGCTGCGGTTACCCTTGACGCTGCATCACAGACAGGAGCGCCTGCGATGGTGTACTCAACGACGAACCTGAGTGCACGAATGGCGAAACGTCATTTTTCCGAATGAATCCAGGTTTTGTTTACAGCATCATGACGGTCGCATCCGTGTATGGCGACATCGCGCTGAACGCACATTGGAAGCGTGTATTCGTCATCGCCATACTGGCGGATCACCCGGCGTGATAGTATGAGGTGCCATTGGTTACACGTCTCGGTCACCTCTTGTTCGCATTGACGGCACTTTGAACAGTGGCCGTTAAATTTCAGATGTATTACGACCCATGGCTCTAACCTTCATTCGATCCCTGCAAAACCCTACATTTCAGCAGGATAATGCACGACCGCATGTTGCAGGTCCAGTGCGGGCCTTTCTGGATACACAAAATGTTCGACTGCTGCCCTGGCCAGCACATTCCGCAGATCTCTGACCAATTGAAAACGTCTGGTCAATGGTGGCCGAGCAACTGGCTCGTGACAATACGCCAGTCACTACTCTTGATGAACTGCGATATCGTGTTGAAGCTGCACGGGCAGCTGTACCTGTACACGCCATCCAAGCTCTGTTTGACTCAATCCCCAGGCGTATCAAGACCGTTATTAGGGCCAGAGGTGGTTGTTCTGCACCCAAATTTGATTGAAAATATAATCACATGTCAGTTCTAGTATAATATATTTGTCCAATGAATACCTGTTTATCATCTGCATTTCTTCTTGGTGTAGCAATTTTAATGGCCAGTAGTGTATTTTCTCGCCAGCTACCTGCAAACAATCATACAGAAAAGACGACCAGTACCTTTTGTAGAGAATTTAATGGAGTTAAATTTTTACTGAAATACGTTTTCGCTACAGGTCGTAGTTTTCGAGTTATTGAATAAAAGCGCACAAAAGTGACCTTCACACCTACTCTCACTCCCACACTCAGCCCTCAGCAGACTCACGCGTTCTAGGATATTGTTCGTTGCACTCCCTCGTACCATTACACAAATGTTTGCAACTGGATGAATTATTTCCCACCCTCGACGTTTTTTGCCTTTATCGACTCGCCCTTTTTACGCCAACGACTTAGTCGAGCAGATACAGATCTCTAAATTGACAACTGTGTAAACTGTACCTAACAATTTTATTTTTTAAAAACATCGTTGTATTCGTCAGACCTTCTGGCTACGAAACTACTGTTCTTGTAAAGGTTAACTTTGGATCGAATTTTCAAGGAAATTAGTTTTAGCAAAACGCTTAGAAAAGTTCTTTTTCCTTCATTATCCACATGGGCACGCTGAAATTAATAATATTAACTATGTAGACGACTATGAAAGTGGAGTAATAGCCCACCCAGCAAAAACCATAAACAGGAACAGTTCGCGTAGTCGAAAATTTGTGTACACTTGTAGGAGAGTAAGCTACGAACAACATACTACACTCCTGGAAATGGAAAAAAGAACACATTGACACCGGTGTGCCAGACCCACCATACTTGCTCCGGACACTGCGAGAGGGCTGTACAAGCAATGATCACACGCGCGGCACAGCGGACACACCAGGAACCGCGGTGTTGGCCGTCGAATGGCGCTAGCTGCGCAGCATTTGTGCACCGCCGCCGTCAGTGTCAGCCAGTTTGCCGTGGCATACGGAGCTCCATCGCAGTCTTTAACACTGGTAGCATGCCGCGACAGCGTGGACGTGAACCGTACGTGCAGTTGACGGACTTTGAGCGAGGGCGTATAGTGGGCATGCGGGAGGCCGGGTGGACGTACCGCCGAATTGCTAAACACGTGGGGCGTGAGGTCTCCACAGTACATCGATGTTGTCGCCAGTGGTCGGCGGAAGGTGCATGTGCCCGTCGACCTGGGACCGGACCGCAACGACGCACGGATGCACGCCAAGACCGTAGGACCCTACGCAGTGCCGTAGGGGACCGCACCGCCACTTCCCAGCAAATTAGGGACACTGTTGCTCCTGGGGTATTGGCGAGGACCATTCGCAACCGTCTCCATGAAGCTGGGCTACGGTCCCGCACACCGTTAGGCCGTCTTCCGCTCACGCCCCAACATCGTGCAGCCCGCCTCCAGTGGTGTCGCGACAGGCGTGAATGGAGGGACGAATGGAGACGTGTCGTCTTCAGCGATGAGAGTCGCTTCTGCCTTGTTGCCAATGATGGTCGTATGCGTGTTCGGCGCCGTGCAGGTGAGCGCCACAATCAGGACTGCATACGACCGAGGCACACAGGGCCAACACCCGGCATCATGGTGTGGGGAGCGATCTCCTACACTGGCCGTACACCACTGGTGATCGTCGAGGGGACACTGAATAGTGCACGGTACATCCAAACCGTCATCGAACCCATCGTTCTACCATTCCTAGACCGGCAAGGGAACTTGCTGTTCCAACAGGACAATGCACGTCCGCATGTATCCCGTGCCACCCAACGTGCTCTGGAAGGTGTAAGTCAACTACCCTGGCCAGCAAGATCTCCGGATCTGTCCCCCATTGAGCATGTTTGGGACTGGATGAAGCGTCGTCTCACGCGGTCTGCACGTCCAGCACGAACGCTGGTCCAACTGAGGCACCAGGTGGAAATGGCATGGCAAGCCGTTCCACAGGACTACATCCAGCATCTCTACGATCGTCTCCATGGGAGAATAGCAGCCTGCATTGCTGCGAAAGGTGGATATACACTGTACTAGTGCCGACATTGTGCATGCTCTGTTGCCTGTGTCTATGTGCCTGTGGTTCTGTCAGTGTGATCATGTGATGTATCTGACCCCAGGAATGTGTCAATAAAGTTTCCCCTTCCTGGGACAATGAATTCACGGTGTTCTTATTTCAATCTCCAGGAGTGTAGACTGTTGGGCGGAGGTGCGGTTGAAGGCCACTTTTGTACTTTTTTTTAATAATCCGAAAATCGTGATCTCGAGAGCAAATGTATTCCAGTACAAAATGTTAAATTTTTCTACAGAAAGACGTTGCTCATTTTTTTCTCTAGGAATAACACTTTGCGTGTAACGGACGACAGAATATGGAAATCTCGCGTGAAGTTTATGTAGGCCAGCTGTAACATTGCGGTTTGCATGAAACGATGGCGGTAGGGGCAGCTGAATCACATTGTATAGCGCGTGTACGAATGATTAATATTGCAACTATGGAGCCATATCCACCAGTGTCAATCATAGTTGCTGAGGCATGATCTGACTAAAAACTGGTGAGTCTGTTCAAGTCAGACAACACACAATTCGGTCAGTAGCTACGTGGTCCAGTGTAGTGGGATGATGGGCGTCTGAGGTTGAGGGGGCTGCGCAGTGGATGTACGCGAAAATCTCTGGTGGATAGGCTTCATTAGCACCAGTGGATGATTTCCGATATCTTGACCTTCAGACACTGTTCACGCCCCTTATGTACCCTATGGAGTACTGGTGATGGTCTTAAAGAAGAACGATGTTAATGCACTGTGGTGGCCGTCCTATCTGTCACATGAAAATGCAGCTCTATTAATTTACATACCCACCAATGACGAGCACTTTAATGAAGTTATATTGATATCCTGCGTACTTCACTCTCTTTGTCGGACAGTGTATGTCTCTAAGTAATGACCAGGCAGAATCAGCGCACTGAACACAATGGCGAGGCTTGGATGCACTCCCACTGCATTCTCCGGCTTGTCCCTGTAGCATCGCAGCAGACCTGGTAGCGAACTAGCACTACAATAGCTCAAGACGACGAGAGTATTTTTGATTTGGACGGGTTAACTGCAGTTTAGAAGAATGTTTTTCATTGCAAAACTTCAGACTTGTACAACAACAGGTAAAAAGAATTTGGATATCGAATGGAAATACCCATAAACGTCAACGTACCTTATACAGTGAAGGGCCATTAATAATACTTGGATTATTACTTGTAACTGCGTAGCCAAGATGCAAAAGCCACTAATTGCATGATAAGCGAAACTGAAATAATCACGAAAAACTCGCCCCATCCAAATTATTGAAATTAAAGATTTCATTTATTTCTTAAAAATAAGTAAAAAAATAATTAATTAATCAATCGGTATTAACGGCTGAAACCTGCGATTAAGTTCTATGCGTTAGAATCTCACGTGAAATATTGACTTACAGGTTTTTGCACCCCATTTATGCAGTTAGCAGGTTTTGTAAATGTATCGATCCAATTACGAAACAAACATTCGGTTGCGAAATCTGCTATTCGATGATACGTTAGGAATAACAGCAGGCGGCAATTTAAGTATTGCGAATATAAACAGAATACGTTTTATTTCAAAGATAAGTCTGAAAATTCTACAAAATTGGCATATAAAAATACAAAGATGACATTATTTTACCAGGAAAAATTGACTTATTTAACGTCAAAAGGAGAACAGAAATGAAAGTAGAACATTAGGATATTTCTTTTTTTTATAAAACTGATGAAAAATTGCATCTTAGTTAAAACAGCGACAAAATGGCTGAAAATTGGTTTCAAGTGACATCGACCTCAACACTCTCCATCAAATCAAAATCGTTGCAGTTTCTTCTTCGTTCTGATGGCTGGAAACGACGGGAGCGACTCTAGAAGTGCCTTGTTCCTCGGCGAACGTCTTGATCTAGAATTTGAGTTTGTCGTTGATCGCTCAGTCTTCACCAAAGTGGAGCTCCGAAAGCAGTTTGGCTTCTGCAAGTTCTACTTCTACTGTGATTGGTGTTGGACCGTTTTCCTCACTGAAACTTTTTCCCCTGTTCAGGATGCTCTTCCCCTCTAGAGCTTCGAAATTGGAGAACGGCTCTCCACGAATTTGACAAATCATCTTGTTTTTGCTTCTCGTGAAAAATATTTTTTTTTTTCTTTTTGTGTCTGTAAATGCCAGTTACTAGTCACTTTCACTAACCGTTCCGACTATATCATAATAATTAATGTCAACACTGTTTTCATTGCGTAATATTGCTTTAATAATAAATTTCATGTTCTTACCTTTCTGTTTTGGAGAAATTTCTTTTCCACTGAGCAGGACACCGCTTTCTTTTCACGGAGGGACCGCCGCCATCGGTCTCGTTCTGGTGATTTTCAACTATTACGATGGGTTCAATCTCTAGCAGAATTCATACTATTTCAATTACTCCCACTTCATTTGTACCATCTTCTGCATTTCAACAAAAACCGGCGTATATTTCGACAACGTATCGTCAGCGAGAGCTTCAGCAACTGCGCGGCCGACCTATTTCTGAATAAGAAAAATGTCCCTTCTGACGCTAACGAGTTGAAATTTAGCTTTGGATATCTAGAATGGTAAGTATGGTGTCAGTTGGCGTGCTTTGATTCCGGACATTGCACGGCGACCGCCATGCCTATTGAACTTGGCGGATTTTGCAAAAGTTGGATATTTAGCGGCCTTTGCACCCGAAGACAACGTGCAATTAGCGGTTTTTCCAAACGAACAGGATTTTCTACAGCCTTTGTCAACGGTTTATAGCGGGCTTTGCAACCTGCAACCTATTCCATCTTGTAGACGCTGAAAAAATCTCTACGGTAGTGTGCTCAATTCAAAATAGACGAAAATTGCATTGATCGACTTTTGCATCTGGACTACTCAACTAAACTTTTCCTCCCGAAAAGTATGACGCGTGTGAACGAATACTCATCGTATAAGTCACCGTATTTATATTATACATCTTTCCGAAATATCGGTAAACTGAATTCGAATGGTTCTTTTAACAAGTAATTATTGTTATTTAATTCTCGTTTTTTCTTAAGAACGTGTTTACTCTGGTCCCGCTCTAGTGATTCATTAATGATAATAACAATATCATTTTGGGTGTTCGGTATTACGACCTTCAGCGACGTTGAACTGAGTTTTAGCAGGCGTACAGTTTGCTCTGTCGATTGCTTTGGCGAAGTGAGTCCTTTGTTTCGCTGTCGAACATGGTCTTTGGCGTCCCACTGAAAACCGAATTCCACATGCAATTCGAATCTAAAGGCAGGTGATTGAAATGCTTTGAAACTGCTGCCAACGGCCAGTAATTACGCTTAATCCCAGAGTAAGCTTTACAGAAGTCAAACAAATGCGTCCACCACATAATGAAAAGTAGACAAACACAAGAGGGAATGACATTTCCATAAATGAGACGTCAGGACCAGGGTTCGCTGTGACACGTGTGCGGTGCCAGACGGTTTTCACACAACAGGCTGCTGTGAATATTCGCTGCCAAGGGAAATGAAGGAGCGCGGAGGTCCAAATGGCAGCGTACAAAACGCGGACGCCGAGTCTGAACTTACAAGGCTAGAATAATTTTAATTATCAATTGAAACAGTGAAGTTGCTTAATAAATAAGTAATTTGTTTGAAGGTACATGTCTGCAGTCCATGTACACAGTGAAATACTCGCACCACAATGCTGAAGTACGGCGCTAGACGACCCGAAATGAAGTGGCGCAACCCACTGGCACAGTGGAGTACGATGCGGAAATCACTTAACTGTGTTTGAAGGGGAAGAACGGTTCAAATGGTTCAAATGGCTCTGAGCACTATGGGACTTAACATCTTTGGTCATCAGTCCCCTAGAACTTAGAACTACTTAAACCTAACTAACCTAAGGACATCACACACATCCATGCCCGAGGCAGGATTCGAACCTGCGACCGTAGCAGTCGCGCGGTTCCGGACAGGGTGCCTAGAACCGCTCGGCCACCGCGACCGGCTGGAACAACGCTGGGTGCAGAAAAAACCGACCGGTTAAAACCTAAACCGGTATTTTATACCGAAGTGGCAAAAGTCATGGGATACCTCCTAACATTGTGTTGGACCTTCTTTAGCCCGGCCTAGCGCATCAGCTCAACTTGCCGTGGACTCAACAAGTCGTTGTAAGTCACTACTGAAATATTGAGCCATGCTGCCACTATACCTATCCTTAATGGCGAAAGTGTAATCGTTGAGGGATTTTGTGCAGGAACTGACCTCTCGGCTATGTTCCCTGGTGACGTGGGACATTATCGTCCATAAAAACTCCATCAGTCCATGAATGGCTGCAAATGGACTCCAAGTAGCCGCACGCAACCAGGACCCACCCCACACCATGTGCACACAGCCACCATCATTATGAAACCGCCACCACTATGCACAGTGCCTTGTTGACAACTTCAGTCCATAGCTTCGTGGGGTGTGCGTCACACTGAACCCTACAATCAGCTCTTAGCTCTGGCCAGGCGACGGTTTTCCAGCCGTCTAACGTGCAACCGATGCGGTCTCGAGCCCTGGAAAGGCGCTGCAGGCGATATCGTGCTGTTAGCAAAAGCACTGACACTGAGGATTTCGGAATATTGAATTCCCTAAGGTTTTCCGAAATGGAATGTCCCGTGCGTCTAGCTCCAACAACCATTCCGCGTTCAGAGTCTGTTGATTCCCGTCCTGCGACCATAATCACGTCGGAAACATTTTCACACGAATCACCCGAGTACAGATGATAGTCCCGCCAATCCAGCGTCCTTTTATACGTTGTGTACGCCATACTGCCGCCGTCTGGATGTGTGCATGTCGCTACGCATGACTTTTGTCGCTTCACTGTAGTTCTGAGTGACAGATACTTTACGGTATTTATTTGATCTCGGTTATAACAGGTAACTGTTGATTTTCACCAACTGCGACATAATCGCGTGTACAAACAGTGATCCAATACTGTAAAATGCTTGTTTATTCCAGTCTCCGATCACAAATGAATTCTTTAGACGATGACTGGTTTCAGTCTGTAATGACCATCTTCAGATATGGTGTAAAAAAGATCTGAAGATGGTCATTACAGACTGAAACCGATCATCGTCTAAAGAATTCATTTGTGATCAGAGACTGGAATAAAAAAGCATTTAGCTGTTCATTTTTTACTAATAACCGAGTAATAAATTGGCATTTCAATATGCCGTAGCAGCTGTGGTAATTTCTTTTGGATTTTTAATAAACCTTTCTTTTTAAATAAGTAATAGTTATTTCTAAAATTTCCATTGCTTTCAAATAAATTGGAAAGCGCGGACAGGACTATTTTAATAACGACACCTACAGTTAGAAAGTAGCAACAAACCCATGACACAAGGACTGCAGAGACAATACTGTGGAGTGAGCTATTAGACGGTATGTGCATATTAAACCAGGGACCTAGAAACGACGGAGAGGCTTCGGCCCGCCGTAGCCCTCAGTGGTAAACAACCCAACAACAGGCCACAGCAGTCCACCCACCCCACCGCCGCCCCACACCGCACCAAGGGTTATTGTGCGGTTCTGCCCCCAGTGGACCTACACGGGAACGTCTTATACCAGACGCGTCTAGCACCAGATGTCTGCGTGGTAGAATAATTATTGTGTATGCATACATGGAAACGGCGTGTGCGCAGCAATCGCCAACACACAGCAACTGAGGTGGAAAAGGGGAACCAGCCCGGATTTGCCGAGGTACACGGAAAACGGCCTGAAAAGCCGTCCACAGGCTGGCCGGCACACCGGACCTCGACACTAATCCGCCGAGCGTATTCGTTGCAGGGAGCGGCACGCCTTCCCACTCGGGAAGCAGCGCGTTATGGCGCGCGGCTAGCCGGTCGCGTTTATTAGACGGTACGCGTGAGCATGCAGCGTGCAAGTCTTGCCCCCACTTGGTCTACAAGGTAATTTCTCGCTGCCGTTGCCGAACATCAACTGCATTGCAGAATGGTACCATCTCTAGTTTGGAATTATTTCACGATGTGCGGTATCAGTGAAGTACAGTGCTCCATTTGCTTTAAAAGATTAAAAACACGAGGAAACACAAGAAATTTGTACAGCGTATTCGGAGAAAACATCGACGACGCTCCTTGGAAGATGAAATAAATTTGCTTGCTATTCCTATAAATCTGTCGAAGTGCTCTAAATTAGAGATAGTAACTGAACCCTTAATTTTGTGGCTGGTTCATACCATCCAAAAGTGGCGACTCAGGGAAGTCGTCAAATTGTGACTTTTCGCTTGCTCTCGCTGTCGCCACACCTGCGTCCCACTCCTTCATCTTCATTGGACGTTTTCAGTGTATGTGCGAAGTCCACGTTTATCACTGGATGTAATATAAAATAAAAAATCTAAAATCGGTTCCTTCAGTGGTAACTGCCATCCCTAAATAGCGCTTTCACCAATCCATACGGAGTTGGCTGAAGTGTAGGACAACGTCTCACCATCACATGACACAGTGGTTAGTTGGCGCAGTCGCTTTCAGCGTGGTCAAACTAGTCAATGTCAAAGAACCAAGACTCAAATCATCTTCCTGCATAGAACCGAGAATCGCAGTAGAAGTGGAGGCCTTGGTGTTCGATGACTGACGTATCAAAAACGAGGCAACAGTGGTAAAAGTGAATATCAATCATGGATTAGTTACAAACTTCTGGCACAACTTAATGAATGTGACAAATGTCGGAAACCGCTAGGTTCCGCGACGGCTTATTCCAATTCAATACAGATGGAGTCAGCAGCGAAAATGTTGCCGGTGTGTCAGGCCAACCCAGATGACTCGTTTAGCCGCCTACTCAAAATTGGCGAGTGCCGGACGTGTCACTATGACCCTGGGACAAAAAAGCAAAGGAAGCTGTGGGAACACGTGCATTCACCGCCGTCGAAAAATCCGAAGATTAATCATCATCGTGCATACTTTTGCTTAGCTTTTTTGGGGGGATGCCGTAGTATGGAGCTAAAACATCATGCTCTTTACGGGTAAACCAGCGCAGGAGCATGCTACCGAAATCTTCTGTCGAGGCTACGGGAGGCTGTCAAGAAGAGGTGTGACAAGAAGCTATCCAACGGTTTCTCCTCCCCCTCCCCCCCCCCCCCCCCCCTCACTGACAGTAGTTGAGCTGGGCTGTTTCGAGTAGAGCCTGCGTTGTTGTGAGACGTTTCCCCTCCTCCTAAGACGTCACCGATGATGTGATGCAGCGTCACCACATTCGCCACACTACTACTGCCAACTCTCTGACACAGGCCCATGAGTTGCGTAAGTTGTTTCTGCTAAACTGCAGAAATTTCCCTTGAAAGCCCTTATACATTGTCCATACAGTGTTTATATCTCACCATACCATTTCCATATTTGTGGAGCCCTGAAGAAAAACATTCGTGACCGTCTATTTGCTTCAGACAAAGAGATGAACGTCTGGTTACAGTCATGGTTCTGTAGTCTAAACAGCCCATCACCAGTGTCTAATTCACGCTCAGATAATAAAACTCATAAAGTTCAAGTTCTCAACCATTTTTCTGTTGGTACAATATGACATATAAATGTACGAGTGTGATAGTATTTCGTGGGGAACGGAACTGTAGACTCACTTTAAGATGGTTGTTACGCAAAGTTTTAAACGCTGTAGAATCGATGACTCAGCCCGTCATCCAGTAATCTGCTAGCGGATGAATCATGAGAGGCCCAGGTCTGATGTGTTTCTGTACAGATATTTAGTTGTCAAGAAATAAATTGTCATAGCGACATTATTATAATACAACAATCTGGATTACATTGATCGCTCTGGAAATAAATTCTGTCTTTCAGCCCGAAATACTTGTCTTCCTTCTCAAAATTTATAGATTTTCAAAAATTAACATTTTGATCTCACAAGTATTGGACAGAATTCAGTTCATTTTACACAGAAGCAAGTCGTAGCCATGCGACACAGCGTCTGTCCTCCCTCCCTCCTCCTGAGTCATACAAAACACGCAGTAAACAAAGATAGCATGATCCGATGGTGCAATGAGTCAAAGATGGAAGTTCGATGTGATATTTAGCGAAAAATTAATACTCAAAACATAAAAGAAATTTATAGTAATAATCCAATTAAATACTGTTGGGTAAAATTTTGTAATGTAGCTTCGGTGTCTAAATAACAGTAAATGCTAAAATGTCTTTCAGTTATTGACGATAGAAAGAGATGAAATTTCATAGGATAATCAACATTTTCGTTAACACGACGATGAAACGAAGTACGCTGTTCCAGAGAAAGGACAGTTCTGCAAAGATGTTACGCATCAACATCTTGCGAAACAGACTACATTCGCAGTTGTAAATTCAATTCAGTTCAAATAAAGCAACGAATTTACTAGGACTGGATCTATTCCAAACTTGGAGCTTCACCATTCACGAGGAAGTGAATCAAGTTCAAACTGGCTTTCCAAATGGGAAGCTACAACCACTGTTGCAAAAGTAAGATGGTATATTTTTCCGAAGCTACAAGCTGTGTTAATGGTTACACCCCGCACGTTACGTTGAAACCGAATGTGGCGACGTAATTTTGCGAACCATGCAACATTTCATTTGCGTTAAAAGACAATGCAAACCAGGAACTCAACTGTAGAGAGCAGAATGAAGTTATCGAAGCCATAACGCCGATCGTATTTGTACAGAAACCGATCAGCTCACTTCGCATCTGCGGAGATTTCACAGTGATTCTTAATTCTCGTGTATTATTGATTCATATCCCATTCCCAGACCAAAAGAACTTAGGTCAAAATTAACTGGTTGTGTTTGCTTTGCCAAGATGGACCATAATGAAGCGTATTTACAAATCCCTTTGGATGAAGACACACATAGGTTTATGGTGATAACTACAGATTAGATTAAATACGAGGGGCGTTCTCTGAATGATGCAATGTATTTTTTTCTCGGCCAGTTTCGCTTGAAAAGATGCGTATTTTGCTATGGGGCTCACCATCGCAGACATTCATACGTGCTAGCAGAATTTCTTCGGTGACCTGGCAGTAAACAAGACCACGGTGAGTGGATTGGGCGATACGTCTGTCATCATTGCAACCAGGTCGCGTAAACCTGTCCGATCTCGCACATGCCTGCCGGTCGCACACAGCTGTGAATCCTGCAGTGTTGGAATATGCGCACTATCTCATTCGAGGTCATCAACGGATCACCGTCAGAGAGCTCGCTGCAAGACTGGACGTCTCTGCTGGTAGAGCTGAGACATTGGTCCACCAGTTGGAGTACTCATCTACATCTACATCTACATGGATACCTGCAAATCACATTTAAGTGCCTGGCAGAGGGTTCATCGAACCACCTTCACAATTCTCTATTATTGCAATCTTGTATAGCGCGCGGAAAGAATGAACACCTATATCTTTCCGTATGAGCTATAATTTCCCTTATTTTATCGTGGTGATCCTTCCTCCGTATGCAGGTCGGTGTCAACAAAATATTTCCGCATTCGGAGGAGAAAGTAGGTGATTGGAATTTCGTGAGAAGATTCCGTCGCAACGAAAAACGCCTTTCTTTTAATGATTTCCAGCTCCAATCCTGTATCATTTCTGTGACACTCTCTCCCATATTTCGCGGTAATACAAAACGTGCTGCCTTTCTTTGAACTTTTTCGATGTACTCCGTCAGTCCTGTCTGGTAAGGATCCCACACTGCGCAGCAGTATTCTAAAAGAGGACGGACAAGCGTAGTGTAGGCAGTCTCCTGAGTGGGTCTGTTACATTTTCTAAGTGTTCTGCCAAAAAAACGCAGTCTTTGGTTAACATTCCCCACAACATTTTCTATGTATTCCTTCCAATTTAAGTTGTTCGTAATTGTAATACCTAGGTATTTACTTGAATTTACGGCTTTTAGATTAGACTGATTTATCGTGTAACTGAAGTTTAACGAGTTCCTTTTAGCACTCATGTGGATGACCTCACACTTTTCGTTATTTAGGTCAACTCACACTTTTCGCACCATTCAGATATTTTTTCTAAATCGTTTTGCAGTTTGTTTTGATCTTCTGGTGACTTTATTAGTCGATAAACGTCAGCGTCATCTGCAAACAACCGAAGACGGCTCCTCAGATTGTCTCGCAAATCGTTTTATAGATAAGGAACAGCAAAGGGCCTATAACACTACCATGGAGAACGCCAGAAATCACTTCTGTTTTACTCGATGACTTTCCGTCAGTTACTACGAACTGTGACCTGTCTGACAGGAAATCACAAAAAAGATATGTACCTGCTGGGTTCCCCAGCGCCTAACAGAACACCATAAAGAGCAATGAAGGACATACTCTGCGGAATTGCTTGTGCGTTATGAACGTCGTCACAGACTATGAACCTTGAGTTTGCCGCTACGAACCGGAAACAAAACGGCAATCCATGGTGTGATGCCACACTACCTTTTCTTCGAAGAAAAAGTCAAAGCCGCATCCTTAGTTGATAAATTCAAGGCGGCGGTCTTCTGGGACTTTGAAGGGGTTATTCTGCTTAACGTCCTCCCTCGTGGTGCAACAATCAGCTCTGAAGTGTATTGTGCTACCCTCAGGAAATTGAAGAAATGACTCCAGCGTTTTCGTCACCACAAAAACTCTAGCGAATTCCTCTTTCTCCATGACAACGGAAGCCTCACACAAGTCTGGACATCCGAGACGAGCTCACAAAACTTCATTGGACTTTTATTCCTCATTCACCCTACAGCTCGAATCTCGAACCTTCCGACTTCTACGAGTCTTGCCCAACGAAGGATGCATTGCGCAGGAAACACTACGTGGATGATGGAGCAAGACGTTGGCTCAGGCGTCAACCAGTAGAGTGGCACCATGTGGGCAAACATCCCTCCCAGTAAGGTGGCGTAGGATGGTCGCATTGAACGGAGATTGTATTGAAAAGTGGGGATTTGTAGCCAAAAGAGAGGGAAAGCTTTAAATGTTGTGAACTACTTTGACGACATAATTGTCTGCAGTGCAACTCTGCAGGGACTCTGTCAAATTTGAGATGCAACAATGATAAATACATTTCTTTTCAGTGTGAAGTGCGGTACTGTTTGCCTACGGTATCAGGTAGACGCTGCACGACATTTATGCCTTTAAAAACCTTCTGGTTCCTAAGAATGAAAGCAATTATGCTACACATTAAGACAAATAAATTATTATCGGACCTTTTTTCCTCATGCAGCTTCCATTAGTGCACCACTGCTCAAGTTGCTATGTAAAAGTGCCAAACCGAACAGTGAATGCCAATGTGCATAACAAATTAAGACAATGTTTGTTTGGTGCCAAATGTCTTACGGCATATGGCATAGGCACCGTTCTGTTGTATCGATATCATGTTTCTAAATGACCAATGGTGTTCGCTTCAAGGATCATGACAGTGGCACAAAGAAATTGTAGCCAGATTGAGAACCACGATCTCGCGATTTTAATTACCATTGTTTTGGATGGGGTGCGAGGAGGTGCCGTATTAAAACTTTCCAAATGATTTATTTGTTTCCACTACAGTACTCCATTCACCTCGGTCTGTGTCACAGGGCCCCGCAATGCTGAGGAAGCACCCCAGCGGCCTGTGCAATGCAAAGCTGTGTCGTGCTGGCCATGGCCGGCCCGCTGAGTTCGCCAGCAGCCGACTCTGCACTGCTCCGTGTGAGCCGCGGGCGGCCAGCTGCGTCCTTCTTCTCGCCGGCGTGGCCGAGCTCGCAGCGACGAACAAGTGCCCGCTATCTAACGTCCGAATCTGCAGCCCTCACCTTGGGAAGTCTACGGCGTGTGTCGGGAGCCGAGACGACTGCCCGCGATAGCAAGCGGAAGAGTGGCCCACCGCTGGCTGGCTGCAGACCCCACATCAGCCTCAGAGGGTCGAACCAATGACCCTCTGTGGACTGGAATGCTGGCGCCCCTTCAGCTCTGTGTGTAGCCGGTGGTGCCACACCCGCCGCCGTCCAGGAGAGCTGCCACACTTCAAAGAATCTCGATAGAAAACGACACTTATTTATAATCGGCTGTGTGCCTCTGTTTTGCCAAGCACGCCACTTCACGTCACGCCATGGAAACTGCTGTGTGCTCCCTCTCCAGCAGTTCTACGCTCCTGTGGCCTTTATTTGCCTTCGCAACTGCTGGTATGCATAACTTACTGCAATCCGGCCCGCACCTGGCTGTGACTCGTGCTCCGAATATCGCACAAAACTAACTTTCCCTATCCAAAACGGTGGTACCGCTACACCGTCAAGAAATTTCATGATGACATTTACTGACATAAATTATTTCCTCCTCAGAGACCAAAAAACTTTGGCGGTCATCTTCTGACCAAACAGCACCGTTCCTAAACGGATATCCTCACGCTCGCAGTGCTGTGCGTTACTTCTGTCGAATTACGACTATGAAATTATGTTCCGGTCCACAATACAGTTTACGTATGTTGAGTTGGTTTCACGCTTGCTAATAGGGAAAAATAGAAAGTTAGATTCATCAGCTGATGTTTGTTTTTCAACAGTTATAATCAAGACACTATAGAAAATTTTCCACTAAACTCTAATTTAATTGCTGAACTTGCCCCTAAAGATCCTGTTCGTCTAAGGTCAAGCAGTATATTCAGACTGAGTGGTCTAAAGGTAAGAAGTTGCTTAATGAACCAGGGATTAAATGAAAATTGTACAAAGGTACACCCTTGATTTAATCTCTTTTCTTTAGTTACTTCTGATCCATCAAGTGCCATGCGTCAAACTGTTACCAAGTTGAAGTAAATTATAGTAACACTCTGTTTAAAAATGCTGTTAATTTTTTGTCACATTTCTTTTCTAGTGACACACTGTTTACATTTTTAATTGGCGATGGTATAGCGTGCAAAATTGCGAGCCAATTTAATGAACTATAGCAGCCAGCAAGTTTCCTGCCACTGTGGGTGTTTGGACTGAATTAATAGTAGCATTTAGTTACAATATCCCAACAGTAATATTGCACCAAATAATAATTTACAGTGAATACTCGAATTACCTTATTAATAATAATTAAAAATAAAATGATGTTATTTTAATTAAAAAAACAGCTTTGTTAATAAAAATGGTACAAATAACAGCATACTATTAGTGATATTGGCACCAGCCACTTTATGATTACAATCTCTCTACTACTAATGACATCTTTAAGACACTAGAATAGTTTCGAAGTAAATAGCACTTGGAAATCTAATTTTCAAATGCACTTTTTAGAGGATCCTTTTTTAAACTTGGCTGATTTGTGAAACATAACAGGCCATTGACCTTAACATGCTAGAAGAGTACAGAAAATAGGAAGTGGTCACTCCGTAAGGTCGCCTTTTACTTATTTTCTTAAACAAATCAGTTTCGGATAATATGTGTTCAGAAAGTGAGAAGGTAGTTCTCCAGTTCCTCAGTATTGTAATGGCTTGGTTAATGAAATTCTATTTCTTGTAATTCACCACATTAATTACAATTTTAATAAGGATGATCTGTTCTGTGTCCAGTCCTCAACCACTCCCTACAACTCTTATTTGCCATTCCTAATCTATTCAGCACAGTTCTCAGAGAAATTAGCTTCTCGTATTCTCATGATATCATTGGCCACAAAACTGTTTTAAATCTACTAGACTTTGCTGTTTTATGGGTTACTATTGGTATTTTATTTTGAAAACGTGCAATGTGATTTTGAAACACATCAGACAACTCTTTTTAAGCTTAACGCTGTTAATAGCATCGGATTGTACAGTTCCTATAATTAAGAAACGCCCATTTTTCTGATGACGTCATTGGGCGCGAAACTTCTTAAAACCCATTCAGTCCTTTCGTTTTTATCATTTGACGTTGCTCCTCTACAGCACAGCGTAAGTTGCATGTTATTCCTACATTTGTACTGCACTTGCTGGTGTATAAGCATTTTCTCACATCTCGTATCATAAGGAACAAAAACATCTATATGCCCATCATTTTATATATAACACTTGTCAGTTGAAGGTGCACTTGATAAAGACTCAATATCAAGGCCAAAACCTGTCATGTGAATTTAATAAAGTTCTGAAAAAGCAACTGGTGCAGCTTTGCATTAATTAATTTGCGTTTCGTTTCAGTTACTACACTCCTGGAAATGGAAAAAAGAACACATTGACACCGGTGTGTCAGACCCACCATACTTGCTCCGGACACTGCGAGAGGGCTGTACAAGCAATGATCACACGCACGGCACAGCGGACACACCAGGAACCGCGGTGTTGGTCGTCGAATGGCGCTAGCTGCGCAGCATTTGTGCACCGCCGCCGTCAGTGTCAGCCAGTTTGCCGTGGCATACGGAGCTCCATCGCAGTCTTTAGCACTGGTAGCATGCCGCGACAGCGTGGACGTGAACCGTATGTGCAGTTGACGGACTTTGAGCGAGGGCGTATAGTGGGCATGCGGGAGGCCGGGTGGACGTACCGCCGAATTGCTCAACACGTGGGGCGTGAGGTCTCCACAGTACATCGATGTTGTCGCCAGTGGTCGGCGGAAGGTGCACGTGCCCGTCGACCTGGGACCGGACCGCAGCGACGCACGGATGCACGCCAAGACCGTAGGATCCTACGCAGTGCCGTAGGGGACCGCACCGCCACTTCCCAGGGACACTGTTGCTCCTGGGGTATCGGCGAGGACCATTCGCAACCGTCTCCATGAAGCTGGGCTACGGTCCCGCACACCGTTAGGCCGTCTTCCGCTCACGCCCCAACATCGTGCAGCCCGCCTCCAGTGGTGTCGCGACAGGCGTGAATGGAGGGACGAATGGAGACGTGTCGTCTTCAGCGATGAGAGTCGCTTCTGCCTTGGTGCCAATGATGGTCGTATGCGTGTTTGGCGCCGTGCAGGTGAGCGCCACATTCAGGACTGCATACGACCGAGGCACACAGGGCCAACACCCGGCATCATGGTGTGGGGAGCGACCTCCTACACTGGCCGTACACCACTGGTGATCGTTGAGGGGACACTGAATAGTGCACGGTACATCCAAACCGTCATCGAACCCATCGTTCTACCATTCCTAGACCGGCAAGGGAACTTGCTGTTCCAACAGGACAATGCACGTCCGCGTGTATCCCGTGCCACCCAACGTGCTCTAGAAGGTGTAAGTCAACTACCCTGGCCAGCAAGATCTCCGGATCTGTCCCCCATTGAGCATGTTTGGGACTGGATGAAGCGTCGTCTCACGCGGTCTGCACGTCCAGCACGAACGCTGGTCCAACTGAGGCGCCAGGTGGAAATGGCATGACAAGCCGTTCCACAGGACTACATCCAGCATCTCTACGATCGTCTCCATGGGAGAATAGCAGCCTGCATTGCTGCGAAAGGTGGATATACACTGTACTAGTGCCGACATTGTGCATGCTCTGTTGCCTGTGTCTATGTGCCTGTGGTTCTGTCAGTGTGATCATGTGATGTATCTGACCCCAGGAATGTGTCAATAAAGTTTCCCCTTCCTGGGACAATCAATTCACGGTGTTCTTATTTCAATTTCCAGGAGTGTATGTCCATTTACCTCTGTATCTGCAACGCAGTAGAAATATCTTCACAACAAAGCAAATGAGGACTGTGTGCGCTGTGTGTCTTGTTTGGAGAGTTACTTGTCTCACTCACTGACGGTATTGTGTGTTAACAACAGCAGTGCCCACTTACCTCTTCCCCCTCAAGCATGCGTCCATTACTCCGCGATTCTGTCTCGTCTTTGTTTTTACGTGAGTTTGCGAGTGTTGTAAGGTAATATTGATACACAACGGTACGGACCGGTTTAACGACGAAGCACTGGCTGCTATGCACCTTGCGTGTTGTCTCACTGCATGCAGTGGAAGACCAACACATCGACGCCACGCCGAGCTGGTCCCTCACGGACGGCAACCGCATCACAGCGCTTGAAAAACGTCGTGGTTCACCGCCAACAGCTGCTGATAAATTCTTTTTTCTATTATAGGACCAGTTCCGGTCTACGGACGATCATCAGGTACAACAGGTTTACAACAGCTTAGAAAGCGATCTAAATTTACTGCGTCAAGTGATATAAAAACTATGATCCGATACTATTCTCAAATAGCAATATAAATTACGTCATCACTACTAAAAATGTACCAATCTATGCTCTACTTCGTGTTATAATGGCAGTCAAATGAAAACCTAACATCCGTCACAACGGGGCCATGGAATGACTCCGTTCAAAAGTAATGACCACACGCGTCAAGGCTTTTATCCCATTGGGAGACGAGATGATCCATTCGTGTTTCGTAGAAAGCGGACAGTTGCTGACGGATCTGGAGCCACACACACACACACACACACACACACACACACACACACACACACACACACGTTTACATTTTCTCTACGTCCATACATGTTTTTCTTCTTGTCGCCAAAGACTTAAAAATCAAACAATGAAACATCCGGGCTGTACTGAGTACGGTGCACTGTTTCCCAACCAAATCCCTGAAAAGTAGGCTTCGTCCGATCGGCTGTGTGGAGGCGGGCGTTATCGTGCAAGAGAATGATGATTGCGTCCGGCAACATTCCAGGGCGTTTTCACTTTATGGCGCGTCGAAAATTAATTGTCTTCATAGCGCTGCGCATTGATTGTGTGGATCCATGCTCGAGGAACTCGACTAGCAGAGGTCTCCTGCAGGCGCAAAGCAGCGTTGCACGAAAACGCCCGCCCTCACACTGCCAATAGGTCGAAGGCTACACTTCAGCGATCTGGCTGGGAAACACTGCAGCATTCTTCGTACAGCCTAAATCTTTCACCAGGTGGTTCTCACATCGTGGGCGACCTGAAGAAAGACATGCGTGGATGTCGATTTCAGTCGGACGAGGAAGGGCAAGAGCGGGTGCGATCTTGGATCCGTAAGCGGCCGACCGCGTTCTACGGAACGGGAACTGATCGCCTCGTCTCCCAGTGGGATAAATGTCTTAACACGTGTGGTGATCATTTTTGAATGGATTCAATCCATGGTCCCGTTGGGGCAGGTGTACGGTTTCCATTTCACTGCCCTTCATATATTAAGAGATTTCTGTGTTGCGAGAGAGGGATGCTACATACTGACCGGTAATATAACATGAGAGACAGCAGAGTATAGTTCATTTTTGATGATGATGATGTAATTTATATATCTTTTTCACAACAGTGACGAATCATTGATTTTACATTATTCAACGCCAACGATTTTATACCACCTTCCAAGTTGACACCTGTTGCGCTGTGAACCAGAACTGTTTGCGTAATAAAACAATATTATCAGCAGCGCTTGGCGGTGTATCATGATGTTTTACAAATCTTTACGAACTGTGGGGCACCATGTTCTTAAAATACACTCTGGTTTGGCCGCGCGGGTTAGCCGTGCGGTCTTGGCGCCTTGCCCCAGTTCGCGCGGCTCCGCCCCGTCGGAGGTTCGAGTCCTCCTTCGGGCATGGGTGTGTGTGTTGTCCTTAGCGTAAGTTATAGTTAGATTAACTAGTGTGTAAGCGTAGGGACCGATGACCTCAGCAGTTTGGTCCCATACGAACGTACCACAAATTTCCAATTTCCACTCTGGTTTGTGTTGTGCCGTTTGGTCATTTCATATCGTAGTGATTTTTTTGTGTGTATATGGGTGTGTATGAGTGTGTATTGTCTGTGTGTGTGTGTGTGTGTGTGTGTGTGTGTGTGTGTGTGTGTGTGTGTGTGTGTGTGTGTGTGCACGTGTTTGTGTGTGTGTGCGTGTTTACTTGTGCTGTTAATAATACATCGTACGATCACATAAGACTACACACAACATATTCGCTACAATTTCTTATGACGAGCGAGTATTATTATTCTTGATATTATTAAGGCTTTCTAGATTCAAGCACCAGATAAATAAATCGCTCTGGGGTGCTGTATAGGCGTAAAATAAATTAGCAACAGATCAGCGTGTAGCACCTTTAATCGACTACTTTTAGAAATATCTCAAGGTTGTAATGGAATGTCTCTTCGCATGAATAATAATTTATATTTTCGTGGATGGCGTGGGGGAACACACTTTGCATATTACATTTATTATTAATTCAAATCTGAGTACTTTAACTGGGAAAATCTCGTCACTTGAACAAAATATAGCCGTGAAGCGGCAACCACGAGAATCCGCCTTGACATCGATACGACGTTTTGCAAAATAAATCGAATTAACTTGACTTTACTCTGTTAACTCAAGAAATTAATTGCAGCCCATCTCCCTTTTTCTTTACGCCTCATAATATTAGAGTAATTTGAAAAAGAATCCACCGTCTTGCAAATGCTGGCCAACAATACAAATTACAACTCGTGCTGAACCGCACGATGCTAATCGCTGAAAAATTGTATAATTAATATTTTGTTCACGTAGGGAGGCTAGGTTGGTTTGGTTGTAAATAACAGCATGCATTAATCCGAAATACGTTACAAGATACATACGTCTTCCTCGTACGAAGATACGAACCAGAGTAAAATAATTATGAAAGTCTATTTCTATTGTTTTCATTCTTCTCAGTATCTTCACTGAATAACACAGATTATCATGAACTAGCAATACTGCTTTTCGTATACATCACAGCCAGATATTAATATTTTTACGTACTCTTTTGCACACAGAATAACAGTTCGTTTAAACATTTCATGTCAACCTTACATAAATGTTTCTCCTTCCCAAGAGACCAGCACAATATCTCAAGTTTTCTCCCTGTTTGGTGTTTTGTCCCTTCTTGGTACTTTCTTCGTTTTTGGTATTCTCAAGGAACCAGAGCTAACAGGGGTAAGAAACAGAATAAATAAAATTTTATTATTACTTTGTAACGAGCTACCGCAGATCACGAGTCGCTGAAACCAAATTACTCACAAAAATTGCCCGAACAACTTACGAAATTACCAATGGAGTTACGCTTCAGCCTATACAATTAATTGACGAGAATTCTGCAATTTCACCGTGAGAGCAGGAAATCCGCGAAGGCACTGAGACCAAACACAAGCGGTTTACTGTTATTGTGTATATTAGCCGAAACCCTAGTTAAGATTTCATTGCCGCCTTGCCCCCATGAGAACTGTCTAATCAGGAATGTGGAGAGAACTGACCGGAACACGCTTTACAATGAACGTCTAGATCTACGTCTATACCCTGCAAACAACATTCAGGTGCGTGGCAGAGGATACTTCTCCTTGTAACATTTATTAGCGCTTTTTCCCGTTCCATTAACGCATTGAGCACGGGAGAAATGACTGCTTAACACCTTCATTTCTTGTGTAGGGTATACGCTGCGTCCAACTTTTATTTTTTTCTATCTCAGAGAAAAGAGAAAACCATGTGTGCCTGACTGTAGCACATACTTCTACTTTCTGTGCATGACTTGTTTTCATTTCCGCATGTTGCCAGTAAGTGGCAGTACCACTGTGAAGAAAGCTTTTTACTACAGTGTCAGCACGTCTTCAAGAATTAAAGGTAATTTCTGTTCTTTTTAGTAATTTTGAACTACAATATGTTTCGAATATTCTTCAACGTACTGACATACCCACATTATCGAATAAGTGATAGTTTATTTTATCACAGCAATAAATCGATATTTTTTCCGTGTAGTGCTGAACCCACACTCGGCATGGACCTCTACGTTCGCATTCAAATGGCATTGTTTTATTGTCAGGGGTTTATTACCGATATTTCTGAGTACTGCATACATTTAAATTATTTTGTAACATATACTGAACTCGCTTTGCGCATGTCCTAAAAAGTTTGGGGAACGGCATCAGTTTTCCTTTTTTTAATTTAGTCTTTTATGGTTGTTTCGTCGCAGACCAGTCCACTGAGAACCAATACAAGCTTTTCATTCACATATTATAATATCAGGACTGAACTCTGCAACTAACCTGATTACATCCTCGTGACCCGTTCAGAAGCAACACGTAGATAAGTAAAGTACGTTCCTAGATACGTCACTTAAAATTGCCTTTTCAGACTTTCTAACACACTTGAACAATAGACTAGGGTCCTTCGCACGAGTGGTTTGTTGTCGTGTATGACGGCGTACTGGCTTGTACACTTACACTCAAGATTTTTTAAAGCCAACAAGGGCACTCCAAGGGAGGAACTCAGAGGCACAATGCAGATATCATACAAATGTGCTGGCGTTTAGGTTACCAGAGGTAATCAGTAACGCTAGAGCCCGGCATTTTGCACACCCTCTGGGCAGCTGCCCAAGGGAGAAGTTCCACTTCAGAGAATTAACTGGTAGCTCCATACACCGCCTAGGCGCTGTTGTAATACATCACTGCAGAAGATGGTCAAAAGAAGTCATGTGTTAGCAGAGGAAGCAAGCTTGTTACTTGTCCCTGAGAATCGCAGGTTAGAGTGGTTAGAGTGCTATAACAGCGGTTAACACTCACTGGAGGCCTTTGGGCGGGGCCCAGCAACTTAAGGCACGGTTTCAGTTAGCCGTAAGAGGAAGGGCAGAGGCGTTTGGCTTTCAGCTGAACGCTGTTGCTACTAAACTTGGAGTTTGTTAATTTAAAGGCGAGAAACATCCCTACCTACAGAGTAGGAAAATGGTTCAAATGGCTCTGAGCACTATGGGACATCTATGGTCATCAGTCCCCTAGAACTTAGAACTACTTAAACCTAACTAACCTAAGGACAACACACAACACCCAGTCATCACGAGGCAGAGAAAATCCCTGACCCCGCCGGGAATTGAACCCGGGAATAGACTTAGAACTACTTAAACCTAACTAACCTAATGACATCACACAAATCCATGCCCGAGGCAGGATTCGAACCTGCGACCGTAGCAGCAGCACGGTTCTGGATTGAAGCGCATAAACCGCTCGGCCACAGCGGCCGGCACCGAGTAGGAGAAAGGGAGAAATCTGAATGTGCTTGGCCAGAGGAGCCTTGAAGCTGCAGAGCCACTCATCAGATTGGTGGAAGCCTGTAAAGTGCCGCTGGATTGGTGGGACGACTACAGAGATAAACAGGGCGTCGCCGCAATCCCTTAAAAACCGAAGTCTTCTTTTTCTTTTTTTTATTCAGAGATACTTCTCAGTCAGACTGTATCGGCGCCATCTCCGTGTCGCTCGTTGCCTGCCTCAGGTAAGCTCCGACAAGTCTTCTTCATTAGAGTCCTACCCTCAAAGTTTGTACTTTAAATCCTTCTAGCGTTCGTTACTTCCGTTAGCGCTCATCCCACAGATTCAGACGCTGACCTCCGTTGTTCGACCAGTTGCCTCCTCCTGCTTTTTCTAACGTTTAGAATCAGCCTTCAGTGTAGCAGTTAGTCTGACAGCTAGTAAACAGTGTTAATAAGACCCTTGAGCTCCACGAGTTTCCTGCTGCGAGCTTACTATAGAATCTCAAAATCCGCGCCTCTCGCAGGTTCCTTGTGACACTCTGTGGCGGTGATCGAAGTTCTCAACCTGCATTCGCTGGAAGTTTGTTTGTCTTTCTAAATGCCTCGTCGGCAACTTGTCTTTCGTGTTAGGACACGACTTCGTAAGCTATCGTCTTAGTTGGCTGGTTGCGTTTCCCAGTATCCTGCCTGAGAACCGAAGTCTTGTCACCAGCGCTATCTACACCTGCGTCTACGTCACAGTTTCATTTCATTTCTCAATTAATTGTTACATCCAGGCATCTGTATGTGTAGACTGTTTATAGTTCTGACTCATTAATATCGTAGTCATACTTAATTATTTTCGTTTGTTAAGTTCGCGATTTCACATTTCTGAACGGTTAAAGGAAGTTGCACCATTTCAAAATCTTATCAAAATCGGACTAAATATTCGTGCAGCTATAAGACACTCCTTCATAACAGACAGCCTCATCACGCGAGAGTAGTCTGCTCGTGTAAAATTTGAAGAAAACGTTTCTCCTCTGTAGGAAAGAGCATTTCATGACGGTTAGAAAAAAATGTGTAGTTTGTTCATAAATTTTGTTTGAACATAATGTTACACAACTTCCACACCTCTCTGACCTTTTGAAGTGCGTCGGAATACTCGACGTATTTCCGTTCTCCTTACTTTTTTTCAGATTTTGGATATGAATCCTAAAGATAACTGTATTCTAGAACGATGTGACTGCAGGAAACTAAGTAGACGAGTATGTAGAAGACTTTAGCTTATCTGCAAGCAAAGATCCTATACTTTTTTACTTTTTGCTTTCGGAATTGCAAGCACGCCTGCTTCTTAGTTACAGCTGAGTTTCTCTGTGTCAGTGTATGTGTTTTCTGTATTAGAAATAGCAAGAATAAAGAAATTTAACACCAAATGGGAGTTTTGAGGCAACCATCTGAAAGCAACATCGAATAATACACTTCATTTGGCTCAACAGTCACCTATAGATATTGGGTGTACAGGCATACAATACTCTCACTAGCGTTCCTTGCTGTTATGGAGACAAATGAGCCTAAATAAAGGGATCTGGTAAACAAATCGTCTTAGGAGATACCTCCATCGTCTCTCACAGAACCTCAACGAAAGCTTCAACAGCTGCATAGGGGAATGAACACCGAATACTGTATTTGTCGATCTGACTCAATTCGTAAGGTCAGAGGGGTGTGGCAGCCGTGCAACATTATGTTCAAACTAAATTTATCGAGAAACTATACATTTTGTAATCAGCATGAAATGCTCTTTTCTATAGAGAAGAAACTTTTCAAATTCTTGGTCATTTTTCACGATCAGGTCCCCTTAGACTATTCGCGTATAATGAGACTATCTAAAAAATGGTTCAAATGGTTCTGAGCACTATGGGACTCAACTGCTGTGGTCATCAGTCCCCTAGAACTTAGAACTACTTAAACCTAACTAACCTAAGGACATCACACACATCCATGCCCGAGGCAGGATTCGAACCTGCGACCGTAGCAGTCGCACGGTTCCGGACTGCGCGCCTAGAACCGCGAGACCACCGCGGCCGGCAATGAGACTATCTATCATGAAGCAGTGTCTCAAAAGAGTTAGGTTTATAGAAGATGCAGTAATAACTCTCAGTGACGTGCAATTAGTAGGATTCATGTTCTGAAAAAACTTAGGATACCTGGATGGAAGGAATATCGTTTAAGGTCTAACTATTGTTAATAGGTTGTGAGTACCAAAGCGGAGATACCTGCAGAAGCTGTTGCCAAGGACGCTAGAATAAATAAAAGAAAGAAGAGAAAGAGCACGCAGGATAAAGAAACAGTTGACGAACAGGAATATGCAGTCTAAATGTGCTGAATGTGCTGATAAGCTAATAAGTTCGTAAATCTTTTGCGACTTACCGGAAACTGAATTTTTAACATGCACGTACACTTTTCTACTAAATGACTGAGGTTAAATTTTGCAAAAGTAGCACTTGTAATGAAAGGACATTTTCTAACTCTCTAGTCCACTACTTTCAGAAAATTCTGAAATACGACGATGATGTGTATGATTATTGATCTTAATTTCTAAATAAAGTTCTCTTAGTAACATAATTTTTTTATGATTTTCACAGATTAGCATCAGAAGATGAAACTGTATGTGTAACTTAATCCCCTGATCGTTGTCTGTAGCCTGACTGTTTTTCTAAGTGGTCAAATCAGTGGTATGAAATACTGTAGTGATTCAGTCAAACAGTAATCTGCTTTTTAGCCTTGTATAAATATTATTGCGAACATCATAATATAGTAGATATCTAACTAATTTTCTCAGAAATACTTTGGCTGATAACCTTAATTATTTGTGCAATTTTTGTGCTGCTTCTGCTTTACAGATAATAATATTCTAAAAGCGGAAGGAAATGTTAGGAAAGCAGTCCTTTCAGGGACGGGTCCACTTTTTTGTCTACCGGGTTACTAATACAGCAAGAGTACCGACGCACTTCCATGGCGCTCGGCTGGTTACTGCTTCCCACGTCTTCCGGTGACTGCGCACGTTAGGTGGACGGCCGAGGCCTGTCAGAAAATTGCGCGCCCCTGGTTCAGCCACCGCCAGGGGCGATGTGAGGCGGGGGAGCTGCGCCGGCCGGCGAACAGGTCCGCGAATCAATTGCACCTCCGCGAGGGGATGCGGGTCACGTCATACGCGCCCGGCGGGCCTGAGTGAAACGCGCCGCGGTCCCGCGACGTCGTTTGCAGCCGCGGGGAAAATTTGATATCGCAAATTAGATCGACCCTGCCTCACGGCTCGGCTGCACGTCTGAATTTGTAAGCGTCGGTAGCAGTGTTTTTCAAACTTCATTTCGATAGCGGCGGCCGCACACTTAAGAATTTCTCGTATTCCCTACATCTATTTCGAGAGCTGTCTTCTTTACAGCATCCCATTCCTTTTCAGAGTGTCACATGGTTTTTAAAGGTCTCATTTGCTTGTAGGTAACAGACATACAATACATGGAGGATTATCGTCATTTTTTTCCATTTTCTCTGGTTCCTTAGCCTCTTCAAAATTCTTGGAGGTGTACTCCGTCTTTGCAACTAAATGAAAAGCAGTTTGTCTTTCGCCATACGCGTTGCGCTTCTTTTATTTATGAAGCACCTTCAGTGATCTGTAATACATGTTTGTTTATACAGGGTGTTTCAAAAATGACCGGTATATTTGAAACGGCAATAAAAACTAAACGAGCAGCGACAGAAATACACCGTTTGTTGCAATATGCTTGGGACAACAGTACATTTTCATGCAGACAAACTTTCGAAATTACAGTAGTTACAATTTTCAACAACAGATGGCGCTGCGGTCTGGGAAACTCTATAGTACGATATTTTCCACATATCCACCATGCGTAGCAATAATATGGCGTTGTCTCTGAATGAAATTACCCGAAACCTTTGACAACGTGTCTGGCGGAATGGCTTCACATGCAGATGAGATGTACTGCTTCAGCTGTTCAATTGTTTCTGGATTCTGGCGGTACACCTGGTCTTTCAAGTGTCCCCACAGAAAGAAGTCACAGGGGTTCATGTCTGGCGAATAGGGAGGCCAATCCACGCCGCCTCCTGTATGTTTCGGATAGCCCAAAGCAATCAAACGATCATCGAAATATTCATTCAGGAAATTAAAGACGTCGGCCGTGCGATGTGGCCGGGCACCATCTTGCATAAACCACGAAGTGTTCGCAGTGTCGTCTAAGGCAGTTTGTACCGCCACAAATTCACGAAGAATGTCCAGATAGCGTGTTGCAGTAATCGTTTCGGATCTGAAAAATGGGCCAATGATTCCTTTGGAAGAAATGGCGGCCCAGACCAGTACTTTTTGAGGATGCAGGGACGATGGGACTGCAACATGGGGTTTTTCGGTTCCCCATATGCGCCAGTTCTGTTTATTGACGAAGCCGTCCAGGTAAAAATAAGCTTCGTCAGTAAACCAAATGCTGCCCACATGCATATCGCCGTCATCAATCCTGTGCACTATATCGTTAGCGAATGTCTCTCGTGCAGCAATGGTAGCGGCGTTGAGGGGTTGCCGCGTTTGTATTTTGTATGGATAGAGGTGTAAACTCTGGCGCATGAGACGATACGTGGACGTTGGCGTCATTTGGACCGCAGCTGAAACACGGCGAACGGAAACCCGAGGCCGCTGCTGGATCACCTGCTGCACTAGCTGCGCGTTGCCCTCTGTGGTTGCCGTACGTGGTCGCCCTACCTTTCCAGCACGTTCATCCGTCACGTTCCCAGTCCGTAGAATTTTTTCAAACAGATCCTTTATTGTATCGCTTTTCGGTCCTTTGGTTACATTAAACCTCCGTTGAAAACTTCGTCTTGTTGCAACAACACTGTGTTCTAGGCGGTGGAATTCCAACACCAGAAAAATCCTCTGTTCTAAGGAATAAACCATGTTGTCTACAGCACACTTGCACGTTGTGAACAGCACACGCTTACAGCAGAAAGACGACGTACAGAATGGCGCACCCACAGACTGCGTTGTCTTCTATATCTTTCACATCACTTGCAGCGCCATCTGTTGTTGAAAATTGTAACTACTGTAATTTCGAAAGTTTGTCCGCCTGAAAATGTACTGTTGTCCCAAGCATATTGCAACAAACGGTGTATTTCTATCGCTGCTCGTTTAGTTTTTATTGCCGTTCCAAATATACCGGTCATTTTTGAAACACCCTGTATATATACAATAAATGTATTATGTAGTAGTTACAAGTTAGTTACTATGTTGCGTTTTCTCATGTTATTCTCTTGATTTTCAGGTTAGAAACAACATTTGTAGCACAAGTTTCGTGAGGTTAAATTATCTTTTGGTGTTACTTACGATTTTCAATTTTCCCCTTCGATATGCATCGTCCCGGAGACGTGTTTACTCCAGGTGTCCGATTTACGGCGGTTTTCAGGCGCGTTTTTCACTGCGTCTTCAACGTGTGTGTGTGTGTGTGTGTGTGTGTGTGTGTGTGTGTGTGTGTGTGTGTGTGATTGACACAGTGAAGCACTGGCTCCGCCATCAGGTCAAGGACTGGTACCGACAGGGCATACACACCCTTGTTTCGAGCTGGGGGAAGGCCATAGGACGAGATGGAGATTGTGTGGAAAAATAGGGTGTGAAAATACAGTTCTTTCTAGTGTGTAATTCTCATTATGTTCAACAAAGAAATGTTGAAGAAAAAATGCTGTGCATTATTTTCTGGGCAGCACTCGTATATATACAAACAAACATGTATTACAGACCAGTGAATATGCTACATAAACAAAAAAATTTTCAAATGTGTGTGAAATCTTATGGGACTTAATTACTAAGCTTACACACTACTTAACCTAAATTATCCTAAGGACAAACACACGCACCCATGCCCGAGGGAGGACTCGAACCTGCGCCGGGACCAGCCGCACAGTCTATGACTGCAGCGCCTTAGACCGCTCGGTTAGCTACATAAACAATAGAAATGAAACGCGCATGGCAAAAAATAAACTGGCTTTCATTTAGTTGCAAAGACGGAGCATACCTCCAGGAATATTGACGTTGTTATCACATTCACCTCAAATTAAATTCCACTAAACTTGGGAGTAGTCAATCTTGTAGTCTAATCAGCTCTTATTATGAGATCGTAAGTTTACTTGCATGCATTAAGGCAAGCACACCGATATAAAAAAATTAGTCATCCACAGGAAAATCAAGGCGAGGAATACAGTACTCATTACTCTTCAGGCATGCCATATTCAGCATCACCTTGCCCTATGATTATTGGGTCTTCGTCGTTTTAGGCGGTACACATGTTCCGTTCACTCGCTTTGCTTCATTATCTTGGGGTCATAGTGATACGCCCAGCACTCGTTTCCGATGACTGGTCGGCTAAAGGTGCCGTCTGGATTTACTTGACACAACAGGAACATTTTCACTGCTGCGTCGCTTCGGAGGCCTATTTGTAAGGGCTATTTGTAGGGCTATTTGTAGGAGCATTCTCGGAAAACTTTGTCGTGTTCGAAATGTCGTGCAAGTTGTTGAAAACTGATCCGCTATGACCTTCACTCTTTCCACTGTCATCTCGCGTGCGACACTGGTCTTCGAGCACTATGGTCCCCACTTCCCTTTCAATCGCCGGCTCTTTGCTGACAGCAGTGAGATGTTTGGAGAAAATTTAGGCGTTTATCGAAAGGACAGGCTTATGAGAACTGGAGATAGTGTATTTGTTGCAGGAGGCAAGTCATATCCAGCGCGATAGATTCTTGAAAAATAAACCGCAAATAGCTGTTGTATAACCCTTTAATACTACCGGATCCACAAAATTAAGAGTTCCATCGTCAGGTACATCTAAATAAAGAAGAACAGCACATGAGGGAATTGAAAATTATAAAGAAAATTTACAAAATTATAAAAGAATAGTTTTGTACTGGCAAAATCTATAACATCAAATAAAAAGGACGTAACTAACAGAAGCAAGCTTAAATATAGAATTTACTTACTTTCTGATCATTTACAGGCAAAAGTTGACGGCGCTGGACGTTCCATCATTCAAAAGTCAGGCTGTAACAATTCGTCAAAATAGGGACGAAAGTCAAAGATAAAACAGGTGGGATGAAGGATACGCATTTTTAACATTATACGTCTGTTGTAAGGACACCTTCCAAAATTTTTATTCGATTAGTTACAATTTCATCTGGCGTCCGCCTTTTCTGGGAAAGCGGCGCCTGCCTGTTTACTTTTTGCTCACATATATGCACAGTAATCTTCCGCTACCAGAACACGTCACTTCTCACCGATGTGTATCAGATCCAGTGCAGTAAGATTTTAAAATAACGAGTCTTATTTTGCGTCTTTCTACTGCTCCTTTACTCATTCTAATCTTATTCTACAATAGCTTTTTCGCGCTTTTCACTACGTCCTTTCTTTTATTACGATTGCTATTTAATTTCTGTTTCATCGGTAAGCCTCCATTTTCCTGATTCTTTTTAGAGCTTTCTTTCTGTGGCATTCTTCTTCATTCCTCCCGTTTTAGCTTTGATTTTCGTCACTATTTTAATCAGGTGTCACAACCTAACTGGGAATGATGGGACGTGCAATGCACTCAACTGTTGCCTGTAAATGATCTGAAAATAAGTAAGTCTCTGCATGAGCCTCTTCATGATTTTGCCATACCACACAGCTTCATTTGTTTGTCTCTGGCACCGCAATGTTGGCGCAAATGGTCTATTACCCTAGACGTAAAGAAGAATAGGGAAAAGACTGAGCAGCTAAGGGTGTTTGTGTTGGCGACAGTATACCTACGTTTTAACATTTCGTTAGGTTATTGATACTTGTCGGAGCCCCACACTTATGTTTGATAAATTTAAATGTCATATTTCAATGTGTCTTTTCTTTCCTCTTCTTGTCCGATCAGTTGAGCGTATGAATGAGAGTGTGTAAGAATTTCAGTATGTCGATCTGTGGGAGTGTAGTAATCTGCCAATGTGTCAGAACAGCCAAATGTAGGAAAGGGGTACCAGGTAGCAAAGACGTTTCTGTTTGCCTTGCACGAACCTTTCTTATAGGTTGGCACCACAAGAAGTGTTCCTCTGGCCACTTCCGTAGGTATGGGGAGCGGTTTTGGTTGGAGAGCGAATGCTCATGGAATGTTCCGTGGGGCGCGAGGCGGGTAAGACGCAGTGGCGGTAAGTGTGCTTTTCCGATGAGAAGTTAATGTTGTGTTTTATGCAAGTTTTTCAAAGGTAATCAAAGTAAATTATTCCTTTCATCGTTCATAGGTTATCATCATGTCTGACAAATTTTACTTGCTAATTCGCGAGTGTTAAATGCGTTAAAATCCAGGGACGGCGTAGGCCATTGTTCAGTTGAACTGTTAATTAAACACATGCCGCTGTGTTGAGTTTATTGTGATTCAGTTCATTTTGTTTAGTATCCCTTTCGCGAGAGCATGTGTATTGCGTATGATTTCCGTGATTTTATGACTGAATTTTGTGCAATTCGTCTCACTTCATAACTTTCTTTGTGCACGCTTTTGTTTGTGAGGACCACGTGGTAGCGATCTAATGAGAAAGTTTACAGTGCCAAGGTCACAGTGATCTTCCGCTGTAGAATATCTGATTTCATTGTGATTCTTAATTATGCTTAATTTTTATAGCAATTCACTTTAATAGAAATTTTATTCGTTTATCCTGCATGTTGAAATCAAGGGAACAGCGCCTCTTGCTACGCACGTGTGCTGTGGTGAAGATTTTCAGTTCATTTCCTTCCTGTTAGTCTCTCAAGTGCGTGTGAATGTAAGTGTTCGTGATTAAACCATCCTTTGATCATTCCTCTTCAATAGATCATAGACCTTGCAGGGTACTCCGAAGTAATGTTCTAGGGTTAATTAATATGCGACGTAATAGATTGCAGGCAACAGCAACCACCATACTACTCACTATATACCTTCATGTGTGCAATTAAATTTACCGACGTAATAAATGTTCTTTTTCCAGAATTCTTGTTTACGCTCTCACTGCTAAAATTCCACCCCGTGCTTCATCCAGCTCTGATTTACGGCACATCCTACTGCATTCCGTTTGCGCGACAGTTGTATTGAGGCCACACTTTACCCCCACATTCAGATTAATTGAAAAGATACCACTTAATTGTAAGGTTAGCTTTCAAGTTAACTTACATATTTAAATTTTCTTGTGACACTTAGGTCCTTAGTATGCGATGTTATATTCCTCTACCTAGATTCTTGCCATACTATTTTTTTTATACACTTATGATCTTTTATAATTCTTACTTCCCTAATGTGGTATTCTTCTTTATTTCGACGTACCTGAAGTTGCAACTCCAACGTTGTGAAACCGGTAGTACAATTACAGGATAATCCAACACTTGTTTGCGGTTCATTTTTCAGGAATGCACACCTTGAACTGTGAATGCCAATTTATAAAGCTTTCTGTCAACGAGTGAGCCGTGGCAACTTTAATTCTGTTGAGCATGGCACTCCACTTGGCCACTAACTACTTGGGTTGCCGATAGCGATCATATGTTGGGAGCTAGGGTCTTTGGTCGACGCGTGTGTGGTTGGTTTGGCGGGCCCTGGTACGGACAGTTAGCTGAAGGCCACGTGGCCTGGCAAGTTGCTTTTGGGGGACTGGGGCTGAAGCCGCGAGTGGTTAAATCGGTCGGGGGCGACTGGATTAGGGACTGGCAGCAGCGAGTTGCGGAAACAGCAGTGGATGCCACGTAAAACCCGGTCGGCAAGTTGCCAGCCTACTCTGCAAGCTTAAATATTACGGCATCTCGAAGACCTCCTGCACGGACTGGAGGCAATAACACCCCGGCTTGGAATCCTGGATGTCACGGCTCCTTCACACCTGGGTCAGTTAAGTGTTGTTTTTTTATTGGTGTTCTTTATCGTAAGGTCACGTCTGTGTTAATATGGAATTAGACTTATTATATTAACACGCCTCCAAGTAACTGTGTGTATGGTCATTACTTAGTGTAACTGACGTAATTTATTCTGCCAGGCCATATTCTGTGCAAGTGTACGGGCATTCTCTGTTACAAATTGGGTTTATCATAAAAATTGTAGCATAAGTTAATATTGGCTACATCCTGGGCATTCTCGACTGCAGCCTTATTTGGACAGCTTACTGTTCCCTTCCGATGTGTGTTGGCAGGGTAGCTTTGGTAGCGGACGACGCGTTCGTTTTCTGGACCAGGAGTAGAAGCATGTTTTGCTTCTGCTGCGTCTACCAGCCGCTTTGTGTTGGCTCAAAAAAAATGGTTCAAATGGCTCCGAGCACTATTGGACTTAACGTCTGAGGTCATCAGTCCCCTAGAACTTAGAACTACTTAAACCTAACTAACCTAAGGACATCACACACATCCATGCCCGAGGCGGATTCGAACCTGGGACCGTAGCAGTCGCGCGGTTCCAGACTGTAGCGCCTAGAACCGCTCGGCCATTCCGGCCGGCTGGAACTATAAATCTACCCAACATGTGAATTCACTGTGCTCATAAGGTTTCAAGCAGGTTTTGCAAGCCTGATATTCCTCTCCACTGTATCTACTCTTTAACTACTCGTTTCAACCTTGCACCCTTATTGCTACTTCTGGAGCGTGTTAAGTTTTAAGGCCTTTTATTTATGAATAGTAACTGTTGATCTTTTCCTTTTATCCACAGTCATTAGCTAACTGCGCCCACTGTAAATCTTGCCTGCTTGTTGCCTGTTGGCTGTGATAGCGGCCTGCTATATTTGCCAGCTTATCCTGTATTTTGGGGGACTATATATTTATTTAAAGATCATTGCCATTGTTTATGCTGGTGTGGAGCAGCTGAGAATCACATTTAAATTGCATGTCTTCCCAGCTTATGTTGTGAGGGACTTTATATTTATTTAAGGGTCATTCTCAATGTTTCTGCTGGCGCGTACCAGCCCGGAATCACATATAAGATGTATGCCTTCTCAGCTTTGCTTGTATATTGGGAGGTTGTGTATTTTATTGCTTAAAGGATTTTATTAAGGGTGATACGCTGTTAAGGACTTTCCAACAGCCACATTCAGTGGCGTGACTTGTTATCCTTTCACTGTTTTGGATGGGCGTTATCCATTTGTTTATCTACGCTTGGGCATTGTTACTACATTTAGTAGCAGTGATTTGTAATTCGTTCTACTGATGAAACTCAGTTTGTTGAAATCGCTTGCAGCCACACTAGTTGCTGTAGCTTCTTACTTATATTCAGAAACTGAAACAGTTAGCGCGTCGACATTGTACTTAGTAGGGTACGGACACCTTAAATAAAACAGATGACGTCAGTCTCATGCATTTGCGGAAAATCGGTCCGCTCCGCCACGAAGTTCTCTGATTGGCCTAAATCGCAATCACGATGGCACCATGTGCGTACCGACTTTGCAGGACCTTTTTGGAACACTCCTTGGTTGGTTGTGGTTGACTCGTATAGCAAGTTTCCTTTTCCTGTGCCAATGAACTCGACAACGTCGCGTAGCGCAGTTCAGGTGTTGTCCTCTACTTTTTGCCTCGAACGTTTACCTGAAGTCATTGTGTCAGACAACGGTCCTCAGTTCACATCAAATGAAATTGAAACATTCTGTTAACGCAATGGAATACACCATCTAACTAGTGCACCGTTCCATCCACAGTTAAGCGGCAAAGCGGAACGTTTTGTCAGAACCTTCAAGCAGCAGATGGCCAAACTTCTCTCCGCACACACGCATTGCAACCGCTTCTCGCCTCCTATCGTTCGCACCCACGAGATGTACCATCGCCGGCGGAATTGCTTCACGGCCGCAGCCATCGGACACTGCTCCACCTGCTCCATCCTCTTCAGCATCCGGCGCCGAAGGAAGACAGCAAGTATCGCTTCGTGCCGCATGATATTGTGGTTTTACAGAGTTTTTAGCTGCAGCAAGACGGTGGGCGCGAGGCGTGATCGTTCGTCGACTAGGCGCCTGCATGTATCTCATTTCAGGTGCAGAAGGGTTGCAGCGCTGACATCACAATCAACTTCGCCACTGTCATGTGCTCGGTGATCCTTCTGTGTCTCTCTCCCCAGGTTCACGGATCCCGAGGACAGCGCGGCCACAGCGGCCGCCAGAGGGTGTCATGACGATACCGCGGGACGGCCCTATGGAGACGGAGCCTTCACCTCCTCCGCCTCCTACCTATGGACTGGGCCCGCCCACACCCCAGCAGCTAATGCTTCCTTCATCTGGTTATTGGCCTCCGGAGGTGGACGCGTACCTTCTGGTCGTTTACTGGGGGACGTTTCCGCCAGGGCGAAGGCCGGATGGCGGGGTACGACCAGAAGCTTGACGTCCCCTGCAGGCACAGCTTCCGGTCCAGTGAAGCGTCCACCCTCCGGCTTCCTCCGCCGCTGTCGGCCTCCCTGCACGACGACGGTCCGTCGCTTTCGGGGGGGGGGGGGGGGGGGGGGGGGAGGGGAGAACGATAAGCGCCGGCGCGACGATGAAGAACGGAAGAGCAGAGAGGGCAGTGATGCGGCGTCAGCCAATAGCGGGCCGACCAGGACCAAACTAAGACAGGAGCGCCATCTATACGAAGAGAATATGAGCGCCGCGCCGCCTAGCCGCGGCCGGAGTAGAAGACGAGCCGTCATAGAATCACAACAGCAGTGACCTATGAGCTGTATTCTTTTGCTTGCATTGAAATTTTGTATATCGATAACATTATTTGCATGTGGCCATTAGCTTCCGACCAGTCTTTGTGAATACTCAGAGTTAAGTATGGTCAGTTTAACTTGCTGTAGTAAACTCCAATAATATGTTTTGCTTGAATTTGTTGTCTAACGATGCGAGAAAACAGCTTCCTAGGCATCCTATATTAGACGAGTGGGCAGGACACTACAGCAACAAATAGACCTGACCTTTTTGAGGACATCTATATCGGAACTGGTATCAGTGACCGTTATACAGCTGTGGTAGCAATGATTTCCAGAATACAAAGGACAATTAAAACAAGTAGAAAGGCACGTATTTTCAGTAAGATAGATAAAAGAGCTCTTGTGTTGTATCTCAGTGTGGAACTTGAAACTATTAGAACAGTATAGGAGCATGTAGTCGAGCTATGGCTCAAGTTTAAAAGATTATTTCAGCAATACACTACATAGATATCCATCCACTAGAACAGTTCGTAATAGGAGTGATCCTCTGTGGTAAAGAGTTACTATAAGGAAACTTCTAAAGAAACAGAGACTGTTGCAAAATAGATATAAAATAAAGCATAGGGCTCTAGATAGAGTGCACCTGAATTAAACGCATTTGGTTGTCAGGAGAACAATGCGTGAAGCCTTCAATGACCTCTGTAGCAGACTTTTGACTAATGATGTTTCACAAAAACGAAGAAATTCTGGTTGTATGTGTACAGTCTTGTACGGCTAGGAAGCAAGGGAGAGGACGTTGTTATGGGTGGCCGGTATCCTCTTTCTACAACACAAAAGCACACATGGATTAATACGGTTCTTCATTTACATGAACTGGAAACTTGTTTTGAATAGAGTCCATGTGTTGTGGTACAAGCTCATAAGTAATAGTCCTCTCCGATGGAGACAATATCGCTAATCTTTCTAACAAACGTTAGTCTCACTGATAGTCCCGCTATATTCACTAATCTGATCTCTATGTACTGTCGTAACCTGCGATGAACTGTACCCGTTCCACAAGTATACTGACAGACGCCAACTGGATGAGTGAATCTGTAAGGTGAGTTCAAACGATTGAGTGAGTGAGTTAGGTCAGCGGCGGCGGCCTTAATTCTTGTTGTCGAGAGGGCGCTGTCAGGGTGTTGCTTGTAGGTGTCTCTCTGGCCTCTCTAGCGATAGTCGCTCTTGATCCTGCGCCTACTATCAATGTTCGCACTACATCTTTGCCGACAGGTGTGCTGGTGACAGCTTACACCAGCACAGTAGGCAAAGGCTGTCAGAGGCACCGAAGTTAGTGACCAGACACTCATGGACGAGACAGAAATTGAAATTGAGGGTACCAAATGCTTAACTCCGTTTCCAACTGCTCCTTTACAATGGAAAACCCAGGACAACAGCCTCAATTTGATCCTCGTACAACTGAAATAAGTAAAATGGATATTAGTGGTGGTGTGAAGCAGCTGAAGCTTCAGGGCCCAATAGACTCCCTAAGAGATTCTGTGCCTATCCTGCAATTGAGTTAGCCCTTCTTTTAACTGTAATGTATCACTCAAACAAAAAAAAAAAAAAAAAAAACCATGCCCAGTATTTCGAAGAAGCATAGGTCACTCCTGTTTACTAGAAGGGTTGTAGAAATGATCCACAAAACTACCGTACAACATCCTTGACATAGATTTGCTGTAGAATCTCATAAAATATTCTGGACTCGAATGTAAGGGGATATCTCGAACAGAATGACCCTCTCCATGCCAACCAGCGTAGATTCCGAAAACATCGAGCATTTGAAATCCAACACACACTTTTCTCACAAGACGTACTGAAAACTTTAGATCAAGACAGTCAGGCAGATACAATATTTCTTGGTTTGTGAAAAACAATTCACGTAGTAGCACCCTTACACATTTTATCAAAAGTACTTTCATACGATCTGAGATTCGTTTTTCCAATGTGCCTGCAACCCACATAACATAACTGTCTAGCATGTCCTCTAATCTCTTTGGCTATACGAAATGGATAGCACAAAAGATCGCTAGAAAACACTGTTCTTTCAGGCAATCAGTCCAGATGTAAATCGAGACAACGATGTTGCAAATACTAGGAAACGCGTCATTTGATATGAGACCACCTTTAACGCTTTTAAACTCATTTTTATTATTGTAAGTGTCATTTTAAAATCACTACCACATTCACTGGAATTTGAGTTAACTCCGCCACATAAGTCATTCCTCCCCCTGCAGGTCCGGGGTAAGAATAGGCCCGAGGTATTCCTGCCTGGTGATGGTCCCCCTTGGGGTTTGACCTCCATTTTTCAAAATTCTACAGAAGTACAAGCCTTTTGGGGAAGGACGCCTTACGTGGTGTACCACTGGTCCTCAGTGCACTAAGACCTTGGCACTCAGCATTGTACCGGCGTTGTAACCATACCCACTATTCCTCAAATTGGGCCTAAACGCCTGATGGGTTGTACAAGTTACGCCCATACTGCGTCCCCATCTGCACCTACGATCATGATGGACTTTCCATGGCACCATAAATCCAGCACGGTAGCCAGCCCGTTGTGGTGGGGTCGTCATGTACCCTCTAGGTTGTAGCCTCCTGACAACACAGGGATCATACTGCCGATACCTGAGCTGCACCCTCCCCACGTCGGCCAAGGAGTAGATGCCCGTCTCCTTGGGGCATCAGGACTCCCGGCAACGGTCATCCTGTGAGGTGGCCCTTGCTGAGGCTGGGTGGCGCCCGTGGGGAGAGCCCCTGGTCGGAGTGGGTGGTATCGGGGCGGACGTTTCGCAGATGAAACGTCAACACGTATCAGGTCGCTCTGGGGCCGAGTCTTCCAAACGGAAAGGTACTGTCTCTGTTTCTGGTTCTCCTGCCCTTTCCCCCTTGGCCACTCCCTGGGAGGAGGGACAGGCCTGCCGGCTTGGGGCGAAGTACTTCCCCCGCTATTTGGTCTGTTCTCAAACAGATGGGGGGACGTTCGCCACCTCCAAGCCCATGTTCTTTGTTCAGCACATTGAGGACATCTTTGGGGAAATCGAGGCTCTCAGTAAGATGCGTTCGGGGTCCGTTCTTATAAAGACCACCTCCGCCACACAGTCGGCGGCGCTCCAGGCGTGCGACCGCCTAGAAGACATCCCAGTGTCCATTGTCCCGCATCTGGCACTAAATAGGATGCAGGGGGTTATTTTTCATTGGGACCTCCTGCTGCAATCTGAGGAGCTCAGGGCCAACCTGGAGCGCCGAGGCGTGCATTTCGTCCGGCGAGTCCAGTGCGGCCCCAAAGACCGTCGCATCGACACCGGGGCCTTTATCCTCACCTTCGAGGGGGACGTTCTCCCGGAGAAGGTAAAGGTGATGTGCTACCTGTGCGACGTGCGACCTTACGTCCCGCTTCCTATGCGCTGTTTTAGGTGTTTGCGCTTTGGGCACATGTCGTCACGGTGTGAGGCTGAGCCCCTTTGTGGCGATTGTGGACATCCTCTTCGTGAGGAACATACATGCACCCCACCACCTTGGTGCGTTAATTGTCCTGGCATCCACTCGCCTAGATCCTCAGACTGCCCCGCATATCAGAAGGAGAAGAAGATACAAGAACTCAAAACTTTGGATCGTCTCTCTTATTCTGAGGCCAGGAAGAAGTATGACCGCCTCCACCCCGTGCCGTTGAACACTTCGTTTGCCTCAGTTGTGTCCACTCCTTCCGCGGTATCCTCACCCCTATCCTGCCCCCCTCCGCCTCCTCCCCCCATCCGGGGTCTCTGCCTCCACCTCCCAAATCCCTCCCTTCCAAATCCTCCTCCCCCGTGGCCCCCGCCCCCTCTGCCCCAGGGGCCACCCTTCCTCCTCCTCCTCCTCCCCCCCTGCCGCCTGAGAAGCGATCCTCTTCTCAGGCGTCCATCGGGGAAACGTTCCGGTTCCCAGCTTCCGAGGTCCAGCGTTCCAAAACGGACCCCGCGCGTGAGGACCTTCTTCGGGTCCAGCCCACCATTCCTGTGCCTCCTTGGACTTCCAAGAAGGTCTCCAAGAAGAAGTCTCCATGCCCCTCTCCAACCTGGCGCGTTTCGTCAGACGCTCCATCCGTGAGTCGCTGCTCCCGGCCGTCCTCAGTTTCGCCGGGACGCTCTGCTGCCAGGCGCTCAGCTAGCCTCTCGTCGGCAAATGATGCTGCCCCTCCTCACAACCAGGGACAGCGGCCGCAGCTGCCGACGACTCGATGGAACAGGATCCGCCTCCCGCCGGTTGTAGCGTTGTTCCCTCGAAACCTGGCCCTCCGCGGCCGTCGAGGTGACCAGCTCTTCCCCCATCTCGTTCCCCCTCTTTTTTGACTAGCGATGGCCTTGTTACATTGGAACATAAGAGGTATTCGATCTAATCGGGAGGAATTACAACTGCTCCTCTGCCTGCACTGTCCGCTCGTCCTTGGTCTCCAGGAAACCAAGTTGCGCCCGACTGACCGTATTGCCTTTACCCACTATACCTCGGAGCGGTATGATCTCACCCCTGTGGAGGGTATCCCAGCTCATGGTGGGGTCATGTTGCTCGTTTGGGACGATGTATTTTACCATCCCATCCCATTGACCACCCCACTCCAAGCAATAGCTGTCCGTATTACTCTTTCTGCGTTTACTTTTTCAGTTTGTACCATCTACACTCCATCGTCATCCGCAGTTAGTCGGGCTGACATGATGCACCTGATTGTTCAGCTTCCTCCGCCGTTTTTATTGTTTGGCGACTTCAATGCCCATCATCCCCTTTGGGGCTCTCCTGCATCCTGTCAGAGAGGCTCCCTCTTGGTGGATGTCTTCAACCATCTCAATCTTGTCTGCCTCAATAGTGGCGCCCCGACTTTCCTCTCGGACTCTACTCATACCTACTCCCACTTGGACCTCTCGATCTGTTCTACCACTCTTGCCCGTCGGTTCGAGTGGTATGTCCTTTCTGACACCTATTCGAGCGACCACTTCCTCTGTGTCGTTCGTCTCCTGCACCACACCCCATCCCCACGTCCTTCGAGCTGGAACATACCGAAAGCTGACTGGGGACTTTACTCCTCCCTGGCGACCTTTCCGGACCACGATTATCTCAGTTGTGACAGTCAGGTCGAATACCTCACGGCTGTTATCATCAATGCTGCCGAACGTTCCATTCCTCGTACTACCTCTTCTTCACGTCGCGTTTCCGTCCCCTGGAGGAACGAGGCTTGTAGAGACGCTATCCGTGCTCGACGACGTGCTTTACGCAACTTTCGCCGCCATCCTACGTTGGCGAATGGTATTGGATACAAACTACTCCGAACGCAATGCTGTAGAGTCATCAAAGACAGCAAAAAAGCTTGTTGGGCCTCTTTCACCAGCTCCTTTAACAGTTTTACTCCCTCTTCTGTCGTATGGGGTGGCCTGCGCCGGCTGTCGGGTATTAAGGCCCACTCCTCGGTACCTGGCCTGACCTCAGGTAATGAGGTCCTCGTTGATCCTGTGGCTGTCTCCAACGCCTTCGGCCGGTTTTTGGCGGAGGTTTCAAGCTCCGCCCATTACCACCCTGCCTTCCTTCCCAGGAAAGAGGCAGAAGAGGCTCGGCGACCTTCCTTCCACTCGCTGAATCTGGAAACTTATAATGCCCCCTTTACTATGCGGGAACTCGAATGTGCGCTTGCACTGTCCCGGTCCTCTGATCCGGGGCCAGATGCCATTCACGTTCAGATGCTGGCACACCTTTCTCCGGCGGGCAAAAGCTTCCTTCTTCGTACCTACAATCGCGTCTGGACCGAAGGTCAGGTCCCCATGCGTTGGCGTGACGCCGTCGTTGTTCCTACACCCAAACCCGGGAAGGATAGACACCTTCCTTCTAGTTACTGCCCCATTTCCCTTACAAGCTGTGTCTGTAAGGTGATGGAGCGCATGGTTCATGCTTGGTTAGTTCGGATTCTTGAATCTCGACGGCTACTTACCAATGTCCAATGCGGCTTTCATCGCCGCCGCTCCGCTGTTGATCACGTTGTGATCTTGTCGACATTCATCATGAACAACTTTTTGCGAAGGCGCCAAACGGTAGCCGTGTTCTTCGATTTGGAGAAGGCTTATGATATCTGCTGGAGAGGAGGTATCCTCCGCACTATGCACAGGTGGGGCCTACGCGGTCGCCTGCCCCTTTTTATTGATTCCTTTTTAACGGATCGAAAGTTCAGGGTACGTGTGGGTTTCGTATTGTCCGACGTCTTCCTCCAGGAGAACGGAGTGCCTCAGGGCTCCGTCTTGAGCGTAGCCCTTTTTGCCATCGCGATCAATCCAATTATGGAATGCATTCCACCTAATGTCTCAGGCTCTCTCTTTGTCGATGACTTCGCGATCTACTGCAGTGTCCAGAGAACATGCCTCCTGGAGCGCTGCCTTCAGCGTTGTCTATACTAATGGAGCGTGGCAAATGGCTTCCGGTTCTCTGAAGAGAAGACGGTTTGTATCAACTTTTGGCGATATAAAGCGTTCCTTCCGCCATCCTTACATCTCGGTCCCGTTGTTCTCCCATTCGTGGAAACAACTAAGTTTCTAGGGCTCACGTAGGACAGAAAACTGTGTTGGTCTCCGCATGTCTCTTATTTGGCGGCCCGTTGTACACGTTCCCTTAATGTCCTCAGAGTTCTTAGTGGTTCATCTTGGGGAGCGGATCGCACTGTCCTGCTTCGCTTGTATCGGTCCATAGTCCGATCGAAGCTGGATTATGGGAGCTTCGTCTACTCGTCTGCTCGGCCATCCCTCTTACGCTGTCTCAACTCCATCCACCATCGGGGGTTACGTCTTGCGACCGGAGCCTTCTACACTAGTCCTGTCGAGAGTCTTTATGCTGAAGCTGCCGAATTACCATTGACCTACCGGCGCGACGTACTGCTGTGTTGGTATGCCTGCCGGCTGTTGTCTATGCCCAACCACCCCTCTTACCAGTCCTTCTTCGCCGATTCTCTCGACCGTCAGTACGGGTTGTATGTGTCTGCCCTGCTGCCCCCCGGAGTCCGCTTCCGTCGCCTGCTTCGACAATTGGATTTTGCCCTCCCTACCACCTTCAGAGAGGGTGAGAGCCTGACACCACCTTGGCTCCAGGCTCCGGTTCATATTTATCTCGACCTCAGCTCACTCCCGAAGGAGGGTACTCCGGCTGCAGTGTATTGCTCACGGTTTGTCGAACTTCGTGCTCGACTTGCCGGTCACACCTTTATTTACACTGATGGCTCCAAAACTGACGATGGTGTCAGCTGTGCCTTTGTCGTCGGGGCCGCCACCTTTAAATAACGGCTCCTCGACCAATGTTCCAGCTTTACGGCCGAGCTTTTTGCTCCCCCTCAGGCCGTTCAGTATGCCCGCCGCCACCGCCATTCATCGTATGTGCTCTGACTCACTCAGTGCTCTTCAGAGCCTCCCTATCCGGTCCATCCCTTGGTTCAACGGATACAGCAGTCCCTCGATTCTTTCGCTGATAATGGTTCTCCTGTCAGCTTTCTGTGGGTTCCCGGACATGTAGGAGTGCCTGGGAATGAGGCTGCGGATGCTGCAGTTAAGCCTGCAGTCCTCCTACCTCGGCCAGCCTCCCATTGTGTCCCGTCATCTGACGTTCGTGGGGATGTTTGTAAGAGGCTTGTGTCGTTGTGGTGGGATGCTTGGTCATCCCTCCAAGGAAACAAGCTCCGGGCAGTAAAACCGCTCCCAACTGCTTGGACAACGTCCTCCCCACCATCTCGGCGAGAGGAGGTCCTTCTGACCAGGTTGCGGATTGGGCATTGCCGGTTTAGCCACCGCTACCTGCTCTCCGGTGACCCAGCCCCGCAGTGCCCTTGTGGTCAAGCATTAACAGTGCGTCATGTTTTATTGTCGTGTCCCCGCTTTAGTCAGTCTCGTGTTGTCCTGTCCCTGCCATCTACTTTACCGGATATTTTAGCTGATGACGCTCGAGCAGCTGCTCGTGTTCTGCGTCTTATAACTTTAACTGGCTTGTCCGAAGACATCTAACAATTTTACTTATTTTATCTGCATCTTTGTCAAGCCTTTCTGGTGTCCCCCCCCCCTCCCCTTGAGTTTTACTAGATTCCATGTGCTCTAATAACTGTGACTGGGCGCTAATGACCTCAGTAGTTGAGCGCCCTTAAACCCCACCAAAAAAAAAAAAAAAAGTCATTCCAGTTATGTTCAGGCCACATTAAATATTTTTATGAACAATATATTTTGAGACACTATCTGGCCTCCTAAAATATTGTATTTTGTATTTTTGCTCTTTAAAAGGATTTCCAACACTGTGAAACGTCGTTCCTGACATTAGTATTTTGTCATGAACTGGCTGTTGAAGTACCCAGTTAAAAGCGACGCGATTAACAGTGGTGAGCACTCTATGTAAATCTCACAATTAACGTCGTATCACCAGTAATTTTTCTGTACTGATGATTGAGCAATTATTTGTCCATATATCTAAACTTTAAACGACATGATAACCCTTTCTGTTCTGCATCTGGATTGAAACCAAGCATCTGTAGCCACTGTAATTAAACAAAGCTTTCGTGAATTTTCTCCATAGTGGATGCTGTTAAACTCCTTGACTGTTCCTTTATAGGGTTTACAAAAGTTTCCACCACCACTCACAATAAAAGATTATTTATTCGTCCCACGAACAGTTTCGGGCTTGTGCCCATCCGTAGGTGTTTATACATTCATGTACATGTTTGTATTGTTGGATATCAATAAAGATGAAGCATCACTATTACAATTACGCTGTAGTGACAGTTTTTCAATTTCGTTGCACATTTGTTGTCGTTTCCAAGTCCATGTTTTAGTTTTATAAAAAATTTTCTGCATATTTCACTATTGATTCATGCACTCGTGTTTATATACAAACATCTGCACGACACAATCGTGAAATATGCAGAAAAATTTTATAAAACTAAAACATGGACGTGGAAATGATAAGAAATGTGCAACTAAGTTGAAAAACTGTCACCACAGCGTAAGTATAATTATGATGATGCTTCACCTTATTGATCTTCAGCAGTATAAACATGTACATGAATGTATAAACACCTGAGGATGGTCACAAGCCCGAAACCGGTCATGTGACGAATAAATAACCTTTTATTGTGACCGGTAGCGGAAATTTTTCTAAATGGTCTACCACACCATCCTTCACGTCCACTCCCTCCCCCTACCCACCACACCCACTGGGGTGTGCCTCATAAATTATGACGCCGAACACAGATTTACACCTAAATTAACCAGCTTTTTATCAGCTTTTCTGACTGAGCGGTCTGTGGTCGCTGTGAAGAAAAATACGAACATTCTGTATGGTGATCATCTAATGTTGTCGTTCTTCCAGATCCATTATTCGAAAAACTGGAAATGAGCGACAGATGAGCACCTATGAATTAATAAATAATTATCTGTGAAATTTTCGCTACTCCATCAGTCATCTGAGGGTTATAAAAAACTGATTTTAGACCTACACAGCACTGCAGTACGCTTAAAGCTATCGTAGGACTCTTACTTAAATTCGTTGCGGTCTTTATTAGTTAAGGCAGAGGAGGAGAAAAAAGTCTGGCCTTAAATATACTATTCCAGCGAGATTTGAGACAATGGGTAAAGTTTTAGTAGCATACAGCTACTTGAGGAATCAAGAATGTGAGCATTCTCTCACTGGTGTAGTGGAGACTATGTTTAATTTAACATATTACAACGCATTTCAAGCATGTGTTGCTCATCATCAGATGCTTATACATACAGAAAACTCTTACATAAAGATTAATTATCCTAATATAATTTCATTTTCGTTCATTGATCGCTGCTGGAGTGGCTGTTGGAATATTTGTGGGAGGGGGTGTCACTGGGAGGCCAGAAATCAACGTACAGTGGTGCCTTTTGCTGGTGTGGAGCTGTGTCTCGTCGTGATTGACACCTTAGTCTTTATGGAAACATATAGGTTTGCAGCAGTTATTGTGGTGCAGTATCATGTGTTACACTTTTTACATGTCAGTTGTTCCTTTACGATTTAGGTCTTCCAAACTTCATTCACTTTCCTGGTATTCCGGAGGAGCTGTGTCGTATCACTGTACTGTTGCACTCTTAATTTGACACTGATTTAGACGTTACTATTCCTCAGAATCATGGTTCATAAACTTAGCAAGTATGGCAACAATTAATGAAGAAAGAAGCAAGTTTGCCACAAAATAACTGATGAGAGACATTGCAATTTTCCCGTTAAATAACATTCTTTGCAGTCCAAAACTTATAGTTTCCAATCCAGAAAATTTCATCAAAATTATGTATAAGTATCTAGTGAACTAAGTAGGATAATTTAGTTCCAGTCATGGAGGTCCGTCGATTGTCACTGAGTGGCCAAACATTTGATATGTAACTGTTTTGTGAAAAAATACAAATGATTTGTGAGTGTTTGTTTTGCTACCTGTGTAATGGGGCTTTAATGGCATCTTTTCGTTAGTCGTTGTTTTGTTATGGCCCTGAAACATGCCAAATACATGTGATCCAGAGTGCGACGCCTGTTGATTAAAATAACTAATGGCCAGAACAATAGAAAGAACATTGCACCAGGCTGATAACTTAACCAAGTGCAACATATAAAACATGTGCAGTGGTTGTCAATTCAGTTGCATAACAGACGGTAAATTGTTAATCAGATACCTGCAGAATTTGTGTGTTTACCACAAGAATGACCTCTGTGCCTGCTTGGTGCTAATGAGACAGCTGTTACATATGTTAGACAGAGCACATTGAGTTTCCATTTTAATGTTAGGAGCTTTTGGTTCCATTAATTGCTTGTTATTGAGTGTAGCATTAGGCACCATATCAGGGTAGATATTCATTGTCACACTGCTGTGCATAGTGTATGCTAGCTTGCGGAGCACAGTGATACAGACAGAGCTGAATCAGAGTTTTAGGTCATCAATAGCGACAACACCATCACGCCATCTCATTTAGGTAGGCAGCATTATGTTAAATGCACAACCCCCTAATTCTCTCGGAACGGGTGGATCGTGTACCACCAGCATACTCTCTGAGCGCCCATACTATTCTGATCATCTACTCATGATGATTACAAGCCGGCCGCAGTGACCGAGCGGTTCTAGGTGCTTCAGTCTGGAACCGCGCGACCGCTACGGTCGCAGGTTCGAATCCTGACTAGGTCATGGATGTGTGTGATGTCCTTAGGTTAGTTACGTTTAAGTAGTTCTAAGTTCTAGGGGAGTGATGACCTCAGATGTTGTCCCATAGTACTCAGAGCCATTTGAAGCATTTGATGATTACAGTATTGTAATATCATGAGTAGATGATAGTAACTGGTGATGCTTTGCCTAGAAAAGGTAAGTGCGTTTTGGACGAGAATTTTCATCTTCTGTAAGCCTCAAGTTATTGCTGTCTGATCTTAATTAACGCCTGATAGTTCCACACAATAACCGGTCCTTTCGGCCATCAGAATATTAGTATGGGAATTATGAGAATGTAACTACTGGATCATACGACTATCTTAAGAAACACTTTGTCAAATGAGAGACATCTTCGGACAGTTACTCCAACGTCATCCACAGACGACGTTAACTGTCCCTGTATTGACCGACCAACTGCAACAAGTATGAAGTCCATCCCAAAAACTGACATCCGGTACGTGTACAACTTAATGCAAGCCCGTTTGCGTGCTTGCGTTCAACGTTCTGGCTGTTACATCGGTTATTAATGTAGCAGCATTTCATATTTGCAATGGATTACCTGGCGGATACATCTTGCGATGTTAATCAATTAAATACGCTTCCTACACAAACGTAGTACGGAAATTTCAGTACTTTACATTAATTATTTCTTCGTGTTACCATTTTTTCCCGTCAGTGCATTACTGGACACTACTTGCGCTGCTACAATGCATACCTGAGTGTTCCACTAGCAATGTAAGTGCAAAGAGACCGTTCCACACACACGCGCGCGCATGCGAGTCACGTAAGTTTTGAACCATTCTTCTGATGCATCTTCAGAGAGAACGATTGACACTTTATGTAGACACCCGACTCTTGAAACACGGGTCCAGCTACACTGTGAAACTGCGTCCCGTGGAATGTGAGGACTCTTTAGAGTGTCAGGACTAATTTGTCGCTCTCATTCATAGCCTATCAGGACACACTGCTTAAGCATTTTCGTCGAGAGATGGCTGACACACGGGGATGCGAAGGCAGAAAAGCGGCGAAAAAAATTTAATTTCCGGAAGCCGTAGGGTGGAAGTTTTTAATGAGCAGCCTCGGCCTGGGTTCTTATAGGCAGGCTACGGGGCGCTGGTGTGTGGGCGGACCAACTCTGCGACATTTGTTTTGCTCCACCGTCACTGGCAACCGAAGGGCTCAACACACACGAAGAGGCAGCGCAGAATTTTCAGCGTGCAAAAAGTGCCTAACATGGGTGATCTTTCAGGAAAACTGATTACCCACTTCACCAACGTATAGTAGTGAAAAGCAGTACAAAGGCAAGGTTCCTACAAAAGTAATAGTACAATGCATAAACCATAAAATGCATGTATCGAAATTATAATGAAAGTAGTCGATGCATGTAAGACATAATTAGTCATGACGGAATTACATAGTTTCTTTCATAACACAAATAACAAAATAATTCATTTGCATTTATCGAATTGGAATTAATACAAAGGCACTCGTTTTGTCCTGTTGCGTTATTGCATTGTTAGAACTTTTTCCAACCTCCGTTCTTCCTAATTACCTCAAAAATTCTTTTCAGGTTTAATTTTGTTAGTTTATAGTTCTTGCTGTGAAATTGTCAGCCCTGACCTCGTATCTCACTTTTCAGCTCACATGCGGCCTCAAATTGCCTTTCAAGTATTTCCCAAAGGTTCCTGTTCGATTCAAATCCGGGCTACGTACAGGACAGGGCAAGTCATCGGTATCTTTACCCTCAAGACGCTTTTTAGCTGTAGCAGAAACTTGCGCAATGCATTCGACTTTCTTCATCTATGTCTTCACACATTCTAATTAACTTTGTCTGTAGTAACTCAGTATACAAGTCAGAGTTCATTCTAATGTTCAGCCCAGCAATGCAAGATTGACCTTCAGCGCAGAAGGCTACCAGAATCACTTCCACCACCAAAATTTCTGCTCAGTCTTACCTGCTCCTCTGTTCTCAGATCATGTCAATAATACTGTAATCCTTATGTTCCATCTGTACTGAACTTCTTCTCATCACTGAAGATCACTTTATTCCATTCTGAATTCCATGACGTATATTCGTCAGCAAACTCCAATGTAGGCTGTTTATGTTTGGGTGTCAGAGAGGGTTCCTGCAGTCGTTTCTTGAATGCAAGATGTTTGTCATTTGACAAAATTTGTCGGACACGTCTGGCAGTTAACTTGCAACTGCAAATCAGCAACAAATGGAAGAGAATAACAATTTGTGGCCCTTGCTTTGCGCAAAAGTAGCTGTTCCGATGCCTCAGATAATTTTTTACTTTGTCAAAATTTTCGGTTCTGTTTACATCTTGCATCCAGTCAAAAAAACTATCTATCACTGTACTACAGCGGTTCAACTTCTTGGGGATTTGACGATTAGGGAGTCCCATTTCCTTGTGGGTACCGATTTTTCTTTTCCATCAGATGATAACTGTTTTCCGCGTGGCATTGTCACAGTCGTGGTTTATGTACACAATACGCGTTATCATTAAAGGTTTCTGTTTCTTGTCTGCAGTAAAGGCTACTACGCAAACTCGAACATCGCACAGATCCTACCGCGTTTGTACCGAGTTCCACCCTCTACCACCTGAATCGCTAATGTCTTCTTACATACTGTACCACTGACATCAAATGCGGTACTGTTTGGCTGCATTTGTCGGTATGCTGGATCTCATACTATTTCGTATACTCTGTGCACAGCTTTTCCAAACGACGATGTTAATTTTCCTACATGCAGCCACGCCTTTATAATTACTTTCACCACTGCACTACGCACAGGTGTTGAAATGATCTGCTCGTGCCGTATGTTTATTGACAAGATCGAGAAGTGTGGCAGTAATTGAGTATTACAAGCATACGGATCAAATGACTCAAAACGAAGGCAAAGAATCAATACCTACTTATTAATTAGACGATCAACCAATGTAATATTCACCATTCTTCTGTAGCGCCACATTTCGAAAGTTACTATTCTCTTCTTGTCTGGTTTATCATCCGAGTTTCTATACAATGTTACACTCTACAGAAACGCCTTCACCGACGTCCTACCGTTTATACTTAAATTCCACGTAAATAAATGTCTCTTTTTTAGAAACCCTTCTCTTGCTATTGCCACTCTGCATTTTATACCCTCTCTACTTCGTCCCTCCTAACGTATTTTGCTGCCCAAATAACAAAACTCATCTGCTAGTTTAGTGTCTCATTTTCCGATAAAATTTCCTCAGCACCGGCTGCTTCAATTCGTCTGCAATGCATTGTTCTTGTTTTACTTTTGTTAATGTTCATCTTATAATCTCTTTTCAAGACGCAGCCCATTCCGTTACTCTGCTCTTCCAAACTCTTTGCCCTCTTTGGCAGAATTACAATGTCATTCGGAAACCTCAACGTCTTTACTTCTTCTTCCAGAACTGTAATTTATTTTCCAAATTTTGTACTATATGTTATTTCAGTTACGTGTGCACGCTATGACTGACCTATCTGATATTGCCCGAAACAGGCGCCTTCTCTATAACCTAAAACTTGAACCTTAGTGTCTCACTGTGGACAAAAATTTCATAAAGATCAGGCTGAAAATGGTGGTCGGAGCTCTAAAGTAGTTTCTTGTTTATTAAATGTGAGAAATTTCAATGCAATTTTAAAGAAAATTCAGGAATATGATTAATTTTGCAACTTTAATTCTTTCGAGACACTACTCATAGCTGAATCTTGAAAATTATGGTAATTTTATAAACTATCTATGGTGTGCAGACGAAACTGTGTTTAATTATTTGCTCTAATGGCATTCTGTTTAATGTGTTATTTCCGTGTGGTATTATCAGCGTTGTTGTTGCGGCTTACTATTTCACGTACAGAACTATGTCAGAAAGTACTAGAGACGTTAAATAAATAATTACCTACAAGTTTTTTGACAGAATACAGACATGTCAGAACATAGACATGTCAGTCAACTTTTCTTTTACATGTATTATTTTTCTACATAGCCCCCATCACGTTCTGTGGCCTTATGTCAGCGTTTTGTAAGAGCATGTATTTCCTATCGATAAAAGATCTTGTTCTGTGCTCGTAGCCATGTTTCCGCGTACTTATCATCTTTAAAGCGTGTCCCACGCAGAGAATCCCTGAACAGCCCAAACATATGGACGTTTGAGGTTTACACTATATGTTGAATGAGGCAGTGGTGTCGAACTTCTTATAAACCCTCGTCGCCAGTTTTGTAAGGCCTCGTCGCTACTGCTGTGGAGGCCGAGTTGCCACTGTTGCAGAGTTTGTGAGTTCATGAAACTGCTTCTGGTGCAGTACACCGCTAATACAATTTCTCCCTGCCACTGTTACACAGCTGTGCCCAAGGATCAGGTAACAGGATAGGAGAACGAAGGTTCTACAACACTCCAACAAATTAGTAGCAAAGTCACACAAATGGGTTAAAACAGTTTACTTATCTTTGAGACTTGTTGAATGATTAAGTCTGCAACTCTGTAATATGACACAGAAAGGCCTTCAATGGCTAAGGGCAAATAATCGTAGGTAAACTTCAGTCCACAGCAAATGCAATTTACAATTGTCTGTTCGCTTCTAAGAATTTGCTAAAGGACGTTCCCTGTGTAAGTCAGCCCTGGGCGATGATCTATGACCAGGTGGGGGAGAGCTGCTCTTCTGTTTTCCTAGTAGGCTTTTCTCCCTTGTCGTGCGGTCATTGGCGGACTCTCCTCGACCGGCAGTTGGCCGAAGAAAGCCGACATCGTCATCCTCAGCACTGCCAGTGGCGCTGGTGGAACTCGCGCAAGTTTCTATGGCACTGGCACCAGCTCGTATTTTGGCGCCAGTGGTGCTTTTGCCCTGGATGTGTCTTGTTCGCACGGCACAACACCATTCAGTTTGGTGATGTGTTCACGGGCTCGGAGACTTGTGTGGACCCGCAGTATCGTGTTGGAGCAACATTTCTTTTGGATTCTTGTCAGAACGAACACACCGCGAACTGTTCTCGAGTTTCTCTCGGTTAATGCTTTACATTTTTGCAACAGATCCACCAAAATGACTCCATCGCCCACCCAACACCTGTTATCACGAATTTTCCAGCAGAGGGACCTGCCCCGGTTTTTTCCTTTCTTTGTGATTGGGGGCGGTGCAACTGCAGTGACTACCTTTTTGTTTCCGGCACTCAGAGTGACTCAATCAGGTTTCGTCAACTGTAACGATACGTAAAAGGAAGGCATCTCCATTGGTCTCAAACTGCCCCAATAGTTCAGAATAGTCGAGACTCTGACTCACTGTACACGCACTTCCTTGCTTACCGATGGTAGCAAAGCCAACTGCCCTGTCGCGACGCGCTGTTCTGCACAAATAACGGCAAACGCGCGGTTCGCCTCGTTTGTACGTCAATCTGATCACTCAACCTGCTGTGCTGCCACTGGTGAACCGTATCTCAGAGGGTGTCCACATATCGATGTTGTAACCCAACTTTCTCTACAGAGTGTCGACAAATTGCCCTGGCCTGCTCGACCACCAGATCCGTCTCCACTCCAGCACATGTGCGACATCATCTGATGACAACTCGAGCATCATCCACAAACAGCGTAAACCGCTCCTGTATTGACTGACCAAGAAACCATGAAACTGACATTAGTCTCCTGCATAACACAATGTATGCAGTTTTACGTGCTTCGATTCATCATTCTGGCGGTTATTCCAGATATTAATGTACCAACAACACTTGCGATCGTTTATCTCGCATTTACATTGACCTGCAATCTTACTATGGTAATCATTTAAATGTGTTACCTAGACAAACGTATTCTCGAAATTTCATTACTCTACATTAATTACTTTTTGGTGCTGCGATTTTCTTTCGTCAGTGTATGATCAGCACTGGGTAGCAGTTCGTGCTTGTTACTAAGGCGTAAGGAGCCAGCCGTGCAGCGAGGTTCCTCTTTCGCCATCCGCCCAGCGACACGCGGCCCACCACTGTCCACGGCTAACTCTCGAGTGTAGATGGAGCGGTCAGACGCTACGTATCAGAAGATGCAGCGACAACCAGGTCACCAGGGGATACCAACGGCACCAAAGGTGTTGCAGGTCTCATCATTAGCTGCCTGGTGTCGCCATAGCAGCAGCCGGAAGCCTGTCGATCGTGGGCAATGCAGATCGCAGCCGACTACCGATAGCAGCCAATTATCCTTGTGCCCGCTCACAACAAGCACAGTCCCTATGCACATCCACTGCGTCAAAAACTGAATAAGATCTCAAAAAATACAAACCAAGCAGTCAGGAGTAACACATGAAGTACAACGAAACCGCTGCAAAAGAGAAAATTACTCAACTGTGGGGCTAATGACGCTGGAATGTACGTAAATTATAAACGAGGACAACAAACCAACTGTATAATCTGCTCTGCAGAGCTCGCACAACATCCCAAGATAAATACTAGCTCATTGAACGAAGTGCACAGCACACGTGCACACAGTGAATTGAGACTACTAACTAGTTGCTCTAGCACTTTCAAGCTACTCCGCTGAGGCGCTGCAGGCGGCGTAAATGTACACAACTAAAACTACGATATACACTAAAATATAAACAAGAAAACTGAAACTAGCTCTGGTGTCTTATAGATGCAATTCAAGGCGATACTGATAATCGCTGTTACAAAATAAAATGCACAAGCTGCTATAAAAATGCACAAATGGACGTCACACAGGCAGACAACGAACTGCTAAACAAGTAGTTAAAGACAGCATAGAAGTGTAAAATAAGTACAACTGCCTTACTGACGAGATCATACAAATCATTTAGGACAGAAAAACTCTGATGACGAAAGGGTTGCAGGAAACTCCGTTGTACCACAGGATGTTCCGGTGTAACGACAAGCACTGGCGCGAAGAGCACGAACGGAAGAGCAGAGAGGGCTGTGAGACGACGTTAGCCCGTAGTACACTGACTAGGACGACACCATGTTAGGAGCGGTATCTACACGCCGAGGACGTAAGCGCCGCTCCGCCTGCCCAAGGCCGAAGTGGAAGACCAGCCGACGCTGTGGAGCTGAACGAGCGCCGATCTGCTTTCTGCCCATTTCATCAAGAGCAGCCGGCCTCGATATATCGCTTCAACTTTAAGAGGGTATTGGCTCGCTATTGAGACTTTTTACTACTTACGACGGGAATACGGCTTCGCACCTACGTGCTCATCATCGCAAAGTTATGTAACAATTTATTAACTTGTTTTTGCCTATAGTAAATGTGCTTTTACTTTACACACATTACCGAAGTGCTTTACCTTACCTGCTCCTACTCGCTTCCTTAATTCGGCACATTTTGTAGATCACAGGAGCAGACCGACACGCCGCAAAGGTTCAAATGGCTCTAGGCACTGTGGGACTTAACAGCTGAGGTCATCAATCCCCTAGACTTAGAATTACTTAAACCTAACTATCCTAAGGACATCACACACATCCATGCTCGAGGCAGGATTCGAACCTGTAGCAGCAGCGCGGTTCCGGACTGAAGCGCCTAGAACCGCTCAGACATAGCGGCCAGCCCACACGCCGCCTTCCAGGCAGGACACAAAAGACGAAGTACATTGATTATTTTCATGGAGCCAATTGTTTGTGACACACCTTTGTGAATACGCAAAGTTTTGTGAATATAACTTACTGTAATAAACATTAATATGATTTGCTTGAATTCTTGTCTAGCGATCCGAGGAAAAAGCTTCCTAGGCAAACTATATTAGACGAGTGGGCAGGATACTACGCAAGATATCTTCGTTAATACAGAGAAGTTGCCGAAGAGACAAAAATAATAACGCCACTAGAACATGTGAGAGAATTCAGAATTTGCGGAATTGCAGCGAGACCACTATTCGAGGCGTCGTACCTAGGGGCAAACATCCATCTGGTGATCCCAAAGCACACAACGGCACAGGTACAGCACTGGGACATATACGACTTTCGATGTTAGAAGAATTTTGTGAGAAGATTTTCACATCTAGTTCTGCTCAATGACTGACAGTCTCCACGTGAGAAACTATATAATCAAGCCGCAGTCAGTACTACATAATCGGTTCTCTTCACCAAGGCGTACCAATGTACTGAAATATATCTCGTACAAATCAGGATATTTAGAGGCTTATCAGAAACAATTTAAAATTATCCTAAACTTTGTTTTGTATTGTGTTCTCTGCTATCTACATTATGTGAAGTAATTTCGTTCATTTTAGTCGTATGTGGTCGTAAAAAAGCCTTATGTTTTAAGCATTTCTTTACTGATTATTATTATTGTAATGATTTTCTATCATAATAATGAGTTACTTACTATTAGCAGTTAAGAAAATACACATACGTAAAACAGTAAACAAGAAGACAAAAAAACAAAAATATAAAATAACAATTTAAAACATAAAACAAATATAAGTAAAATAAATAATTAGAACAGTAATGAATGTTTAGATATTTTAAGGAGGTACGTTGAAAATGCCCCGACAGCACTTTGTGTATAGCTTACTTCAGAAACCAGCTTTATTACACGTCGATGTATGTAGCTTGAAAGTTTCTTCAATTTATGTTGTTACAGATGTTTTCAGTCTTGAAAATTAATTAATGGTGGTCGGGTATTTTGCAAAATTTCAAATTATTACAAAACTTGATTACATAGTTTTAATGAACGTTAATTACATATCAACTTGTATATGAAAAACATTTTCTATATGTCATAGTTTCTAAGATGTTCCCCCTAAACCTAATATGCCAAATTACCTTTCGGGTGTGTTTTACCTCTTAAAATCGATACTACACACAAACAAAAAAATGCTTTTTTTTGCATTATTTTACCCCTCTACACAACCGCCAAGTTCAACCAAGATTGTCCGCAGCTCGTGGTCGTGCGGTAGCGTTCTCGCTTCCCATGTCCGAGTTCCCGGGTTCGATTCCCGGCGGGGTCGGGGATTTTTCTCTGCCTCGTGATGATTGGGTGTTGTGTGTTGTCCTTAGGTTAGTTAGGTTTAAGTAGTTCTAGGGGACTGATGACCATAGGTGTTAAGTCCCATAGTGCTCAGAGCCATTTGAACCATTTTTTTTTCAACCAAGATTGTTGATTTACACTTGGCAATGTTCTCATGTGAGTTTTTTCTTATGACATTCACGCTTTCTATCAGAACTGCAGCACCTGGAAAATAAAAAAAAAGTTTTAAAATCTTTATTAGTTACCTTGTCACATGTTGAGATCCAGGTGTTATTATCTAGAACAGTTTGTAAGATTTTAAAATCTAATACTATAGCAATAATTTTAGGGAGAGCCTGTAAATATATGTTCAAAATATAAGGGATATAATTATGCACATAATTGTTAAAGCTTTCAACTCTATAACAGAGAAATATGAGTCTTCCGTAGAAATTGAACAAAAATTCTGCGTTTTATTAGTAATGTTGCCTGATTTTTGACATATATTAATTTTTTAAAGAACTTACTTACTCTTTAATTGATGAATTTTGGTTTGCATTTAAGGCTTTTAGTATAATTTATCTCTAATATTCATGTTAATATTGGTTTAGTGTCGCTGTCCAGCTCTATAAATTCTCTTTAATTTGAAAGGAATGAAAATGTTAAACCTTTTTTATAAAAAAATTTAAAAAAATGTTACGGCGCTTGGATGGTTATTTACAAGGTCAACGCTGTCATATGACAACTTTAAATAGGTTAGAGGGCCTCGGGGAAACACAGAAAGAGCTTCAGTCTCAAAGGCTGCAGGTCGAACGCAGGAAGAACTTAGATCTAGGAACCATCGGCATAACAGTTGTAAATTATAACAGCTGTGTTGGTAACGTGCCAGAGCTCCAAGCTCTAACAGAAAGTACTGATGCTCAAATCGTTATATACACTGAAAGAGGTCTAAAACCGGAGATAAGCTCAACCAAAATTTTTGCGAAGAACCTAACGGTCTTCCCGAAGGATAGGCTAAACACGAGTGGCAGTGGTGTGCTTGTTGTTGTTAGAAGTGGTTTATCTTGTCGCGAAATTGAAGTAGATAGTTCCTGAGAGTTAGCGTGGGCAGACGTCAATATTGACAGCCAGAATAAAATAATAATTGGATCCTTTTACCGACCTTCCAATTCAGATGATACAATTGCTGAATGGTTCAATGAAACCTTTAGTCTATATTCAAACACGTACCCGACCCATGCAGTTTTAGTTGGTGATGATTTCAATTTATCCTCGAAATGTTGGCGAAAAGACGTGTTTAAATCCGGTGGCACACACAAAACATCGTCCGAAATTGACCTAAACGCATTCTCTGAAAATTATTTCGTGTAACTAGTTCATGAGCCCACTTGAATAGTAAACGGTTGTGAATACACACTTGAGCTCTTAGCAACAAATAAACCTAAGATAGTAACGAGCATCAAACAGGTACAGGGATTAGTGAATACGGGGTTGTCCTAGCGAGACTGAATACCATAACTCCTAAACCACCAAAAATAAACGAAAAATATATCTATTCAGAAAAGCAGATCAAAATTAGCTTGACGCCTTCCTGATAGACAACCTCCACTCCTTCCAAATTAACAAAATGTATATAGACCAGAAGTAGCTTGGATTCAAAGAAATAGTATCGGCAACAATTGAGAGGTTTATACCAAATAAATTACCAAATGACACAAAACAGGTTGGAACACTGTTATAGAAACAACGAAAACAACTTGCCAAATTTAAACGAACGCAAATCCCCTAAGATTGGTGATCTTTTACAGAAGCTCGAAAGTTAGGGCGGACTTCAATGTGAGATGCTTATAATAGTTCCCACAGCGAAACTTTGTCTCGAAACGTAACAAAAAATCTAAAGAGAAACTGGTCGTATGTAAAGTATGCTAGCCGAAATATACAAGCAATGCCTCCTCAGCACTATAGCAATGGAAATACTACCGATGACAGTGCTCCTAAAGTACAGTTACTTAACAGAGCCTTCCGAAATTCCTTCATCAAAAAAAGACGAAGTAAATAATCCAGAATTCGAATCGATGACAAGTACCAACAGAGTAACTTAGAAGTAAATAACCTGGGAGTAGTGAAGAAACTTAAATTATAAAAGCAAGTCTTCCGGTCCAGACTGTACACCAGTTAGGTTCCTTTCAGTATGCTGATGCAGTTGCTCCATACTCAGCAATCGTATACAACCGACCGCTCGACGAAAGATCCGTACCCAATACTGGAAAGCTGCACAGATCACACTAATATACAAGAAAGGCAACAGTAGTAATTCACTACATTACAGGCCCATATCATTAACGTCGACCTGCAGCAGGAATTTGGAACACTACGAATTACTTCGAAAGAAGAACACACAGTCAATAATTTAGAAAAGATCGTTCTTATGAAACAGAACTATTCTTTTACTCACACGAAGTGTTGAGTGCTGTTGACAAGGGATTTCAAGTTGGTTCCGAATTTCTAGATTTCCAGAAGCCTTTGACGATGTATCTCACAAGGGGTTTGTAATCACATTGCGTGCTTATGGAATATCGTCTCAGTTATGCGACTGAATTCGTGATTTCGTGTCAGAGATGTCACAGTTCGTAGTAATTCACGGAAGTCATCGAGTAAAACAGAGGTGGTTTCTGGCGTTTGTCTAGTGTTATAGGCCCTCTGTTATTGCTTATCTATATATTGCTTATCTATATATGTGACGTCACAAGCTCGTTTCAGGGCCCGTATATCTCATTAGTCCCGTTCCCGGAAGTGCTCAAAAATGAGTGTTACCCCCGAAGACACTCGAAGCAGTTGCGTCCAGCTTACAGAAACTATCTCGGATCATCTCACACCGCGTCTGCTGCGTAATTTGTATGGCGTTTTCACTAAGACATGGTAATAATATTTGTTTCAGAATGTAGGGCTACAGTCATAATATATTTCTTAAAAGTCAGTACCTCTATTATACTGTTTTATATTTGCAGTGTTACATTTATACGATCATGATCTTCGGAAGATCAATACCAATTCCAAAACTATTTAGATAAGATGTAGGTATTGTGCGAAAATTGGCAGTTGACCCTAAATAATGAAAAGTGTGAGATCATTCACGTCAGTGCTAAAAGGAATCCTTTTAACTTCGGATAGACGATAAACCATATCAAACCTAAAGGCTGTAATTTCAACTAAATAAATAGGTATTACAATTAGGAATCACTTAAATTGGAAAAAAACACATTAGCTTACAAAACGCTTGTTCGTCCGATTCTTGAGTATTGCTCATCAGTATGGGACCCTTACCAGGTTGGATTAATAGAAGAGATAGACATGATCCAGCGAAAAGCAGCGCGATTCGTCATGGGGACATTTAGTCAGCGCGAGAGCGTTACGAAGATGCTGAACAAGCTCCAGTGGCGGACACTTCAAGAAAGGCGTTACGCAATACGGAGAGGTTTATTATCGAAATTACGAGAGAGCACATTCCGGGAAGAGATGGGCAACATATTACTACCGCCCACATATATCTCGCGTAATGATCACAACGAAAAGATCCGAGAAATTAGAGCAAATACGGAGACTTACAAGCAGTCGTTCTTCCCACGCACAATTCGTGAATGGAACAGGGAAGGGGGGATCAGATAGTGGTACAATAAGTACCCTCCGCCACACACCGTAAGGTGGCTCGCGGAGTATAGATGTAGATGTAGATGTAGATAAAAACTTTTGAAATATTGTTGCGTGGTGTGAGATCCTTAGCAGACAGGATTAACGGAGTACTTGAGAAAGTTCAAAGAAGGGCACCACGTTTTGTGCTATCGTGGAATAAGGGAGAAAATGTCACGGACATGATACAAGATATGGGGTGAACATCTCTCAAAGAAAGGAGTTTCTCGATGCGGCGAGATCTCTCACGAAACTTCAATCACCAACTTTCTCTCTAAATGCGAAAATATTTTATTTACACCGATCTACATAGGGAAAACGATCATCGTGATAAAATAAGGAAAATCGGTCCCGGCGGAGGTTCGAGTCCTCCCTCGGGCATGGGTGTGTGTGTTCGTCCTTAGGATAATTTAGGTTAAGTGGTGTGTAAGCATAGGGACTGATGAGCTTAGGAGTTAAGTCCCATAAGATTTCACATACATTTTAACATTTTTAAGGAATATCACAGCTAGCACGGAAAGATGTAGGTGTTCGTTTTTTCCGCGCTCTATTCGTGAGTGGAATAATAGAAAATCATTGTGAAGGTGGTTCGAGGAACCCTCCGCTAGGCGCTTAAAAGTGATTTACAGAGCAGCCATATAGATATAGGTGTAGATGTAGAATAACAGTTTCCTGTTTTGAAATAACAATCTCTGTAGTTGATGTATGGGAAATCCGATGTATCTTAGATATCGATATTTCACCTCCGACGTGTCATCAGCATCGATAGACTATTCATTGAAAATCCGAAACACTGACACATCAGAAATGTTTGCCACCTCTTTCCCTGACGGACACTGGATAGTTCTGTCGTGTCCGCCAGGCACATGGTTCACCTTGCCGCAGTTATGCTGTTTTGCGAAGCAGGAACAGGTAACAACTGTTCAACAGCTTCAGTGGAGAGGGCGTGAACAACGCAGCTGGCGCACACACAGTTGGTGGAGCTAGACAACGACAGCAGGCTCGAGAATTTCGGGGAGCAATTTACGTTAAAGAGAGAACACTGTGCAACGCAGTTTAGCAGAGTTTAGTCGAGTTGTACAGCTGTGGAAATGCATTCAGAGTAGTTTGAAATAGCTGGTACAACGGTAGCGCTGCAATATGGACGTCAGAGGACTTTCTGCTTTCCACTGTTCTCGACAGTTTTCACACAATGCCGCGTATGGCTTCCGCTGCCTGTGAAGGCGTGTAAAGAACAATCTGACGGTCGCCAGAACATTAGAGTTCAAATCTAACATAATGAAACATGTAATGTCACAAGTTGTAGAATATAATTGTGCTTTGTGTAACCGACAGTCAAATGAGATATGTCAAGTGCCCGTTTCTGTGCTGGACTCAACATACTCCCTTTTTTCTTTTGGATACAGTTATTTGCACATGAGCGCCACCCATTCGAAAGGAACAGTATCCCATAAGTAGCGTACAGTGGCGCTATAAAAGGGTATGAGCGCTCTGCAAAGCGCCGAACGCAACCGAATTTCACCCCAGTCACACAAAATAATCAATGAGATCACTTTCAGTCTTGTAATTCAACATACAGCAATCACAATGCTTTGCGAGAAACTGTATACAACTCTTCAGCCCCATGTGTGCAATGTGACTAACAAAGGAAACACATTGGCACTCGGACATTTGTAAAAAGACATCATATTTGCGCCAGTGACTGTAATATTTTCTTTATTTCACGATTGCAATTTCGGCCTTAGGCCATTATCAAGTGAAGCTTTTTAGCTCGTTTTGCTGCCGTGAAGGTCGCTTTAATTTTCACGTTGATGTATTTTGGAAGAACTTCATTATTCTTGAACTCTTTGTTAAACTTTATACATTATGTTGTCTTCAGTAGTTTTATCTTCGTTCGTTGGTAATTCAGCAACATCCTTGCCTAGGCAAGCAGTTAATTAACTTTATATACCAAACAGTGCAAGAATAATGAATTTTTTCCAAAATACATAAACGTGAAAATTAAAGCTACCTCCATAGCAGCAAAACGACCTAAAAAGCTTCACTTGATAATGGCCTAAGGCCGAAATTGCAATCCTTAAATAAAGAAAGTGTTACAGTCACTTGCGTAAATATGATGTCTTGAATAAAGTTCCATATCATTGTGAATCCCAGGTATAAAAATTTAATTACGGAGTTTTGTAATTTTTGATGTTCCTGGTACGTGAAATTCAGAACTCAAATAACAGTCGCCCAAGGGAGTTCAACAACTGTTCTAAAAATTCTCGAGAAAGTCGACGTTGAAGTTTTCCGAGAGCTTTTAACTCTCAAAAGTAAGCTCAACAGTTACCCAGGTGACAAAATTCTCGGTTTTCAGCTGAGCGACCAGACTTCATTTCCCACTTGCTCTAAATTTTCAAACGTACGTGCGTGTTTGACGAGCATTTCCATGAAGCATAACATGTATAACGATGGACAAAAACACCTGTACTCTCTGTGTCGCCGGCTGTCTTGTTTCGGTCATTATTTTTAGCGGTTTTTTTTTCTTTCAGTTCTGTTACGGCCTAAAGTCAGCGCTGGCACGCCAGTCGGGAACGCGAGAGAAGAGACAGCTGTGAGAAGACGTCAGCCAATCGCACGCTGACCGACCTCCTTCCAGGACGACAACGCGACAGCAGCGGCTCCTAGGTGAAGAGAACATAAGCACCGCGCCCGACTGGTGGCAGCCAACTGCGATAGCAGCGTCAACGCAAGCCATTTCGTTAGCCGACGTATCGCAGCTCCTATCATTAGGAATCTTTATGTATATTCTGAAGAAGACTGATTATTTTGTATGCCGACCTTTGCTTGCGACATATCTAGTGAAGTTAAGTATTGTATCGTGTCTTGTTGTAATAAAGCTCATTAATACGAGCCGTTTGATTGTTTGTCTAGCGAACCGAGTATGCAGGATTCCTAGATACAATAAGTTCGAATACCTATGTCATTTAATTATAATGTTCATCAAATACATGCTAATTAAGACATATCTATTTGGTACTTTGGTGAAAAATCCACATCTTATTTTTTCTAATTACATATTGAAACGTCTCTGTGAAGTCGTTTCATAAGACGTTTGTTGAATTCGGTACAACTTATTCACTTTATTACCTGATTTTAGCTCAATTCATGAACTCTTGCAGAAAGAGTGAGCACTCAAATAAGGCCTATTGAATATTATATGTGTGTTTTAATGTGGGGTTTCGGTTTTGTTTTGTGGGAAACGCTGAGTTAGTCATCGTCTGCTGGGAGCAGACGATATTGCTTCTCGTTCGAAGGAGAGCACAGGATGACCAACTTAGGTTAGGTTAGTGTTTTTTAACGTCCCGTCGACAACGAGGTCATTAGAGACGGAGCACAAGCTCGGGTTAGGGAAGGATGGGGAAGGAAATCGGCCGTGCCCTTTCAAAGGAACCATCCCGGCATTTGCCTGAAACGATTTAGGGAAATCATGGAAAACCTAAATCAGGATGGCTGGAGACGGGTTTGAACCGTCGTCCTCCCGAATGCGAGTCCAATGTGCTAACCACTGCGCCACCTCGCTCGGTACCAACTTAGGTTTCCAATACCTGAACAGAGAGGTTTACCCATCTTACTCGAAGGTTGTGTCGAAGGCTGTTTTTGTGTGTGATGTTGGTGACAGAGGGCTACCCCTCTGGTAGCTTCCACTGCACGGGGAGCTAGGTAATCTCGAAAGAGAAAGCGGCACTCTCCGGAGAACGCTTGGTGAGTACGGATCGTAGCTCTTAAAGGGGGGTTTCAGGGGATAGGAAGCGGGTTGGGCTAGGACTTCGTTGTGTTTAACTGCTGAAATAAGAACTTCAGCTTAACTGAAGCGTATGAAGCGAGCTATTTTTTCGAATGTGCCATAATTATATTGCTTTAAAAAGGTGATTTTTGGGTGTCTGAGCTAAAAGTGTGGAAGTTACTTTGTTCATTTTGAACAACGATGAAGTAGAATTTCAAACGGTAAATCTGACTAGGAAAAGCTAGTTAGGATCACTTCAACAGTACGTGAGTGTATTACTGTGTCGAAGCGAGTATGATTTTTAATCTTATGTTTTGTGGAAGTTGCTTTTGTCTTTGTGTGTCGATTTTGTGCCACGTGTTTGGTAATCAATGACCGTTCTGGTCCACCACGGCAACGTAATAGGCTTTATTTTAACAGTTTTCTTGTTTAATGAGCTATAATTACTGCAAGAATATCTGTTCTTTCGTGCGATTTCTACAAAGCAGCACAACAGTTTGATTCGGAATGTACCACGGCCGTTTGCAAGCAGCAGACGCAGTTAGTATGTTAAATAATTGTCACACAGTCTCGTGCACTGGTTAAACCTCTGTCCAGAATAGTGCATGTGTAGCATCGTAATGCGAATCTCACTGAGATATTTTTATGGTATGAATGCAAAGGAGATGATAGTATCATTGTCTCCTACCCCCGTTTTCTGTGTTTCTTCTTCCTGTAGTTAAACTGTGCTCTGTTACATTCTCACGTAATTCTTACTTAAATGTTTCTAATCAGGCACCAGTTATGTGTAGTTAGTTAGTGCAACGAAATACTTACATAGAATAAATAATCTACATGAAAGATAAATTCTGTGGTGTTGATCTTACCCACTTATTCCGATTTCCAATCCTGAATTAATCAAGTTGCTTCATGCACGACATGGAGTGCTATTTGTCTGGCTACCTAAAGAAATTTGCTTACTTGCAATTAAATTATTAAAGTAATTAAACTAATAATTTTCCAGCACCGTTTTTTTTCTAAATGGTTAGGAAGGGCTTGGGCTGGGGCTACCCAGAATTTCTGAATTTTTATCTTTATTTGTGTGAGAGAGGCTGCTAGAAATGCGAGATAACGTATATGGCTCGATGAGAAACGTCGTAAAGATAGTAATACGTTACAATATCGCTCACAAAAATCCAGCTTTCATTGCAAATATAAATTCTTAATTACTGATTTTTATAGAAAATTGTTAATAACACATCGCAAATTAATTTTTTTCGTCTTTATGCATTTTATGCTTCACGGAATAGTCATAGAAATTTGTTTAAAAGTTCACACACAGTTCAGAATCGAACTCGGACCAGCCACTTGTTTTCATTTCTTTGAGAAGCCTATGCAGCATCTATCACAGACCATACTGTCCCTTCGAAATAATGATCTTACATTAAGTTATTGAGACATGCAGAAAATTACTTAACCCATTTTATTGAGAATTTGTAAGCGTTGCATCGAACTGCTTAGGGATATTGATATCCCAGTTCTGAACTTCACGTAGTATAAACGTAAAAAAAATGCAAAAATCTGACAGACGTGTGGTCTCCTTGTTAGTCCTTAACTGCCCTCGGTGATTCGGATTCCCCGTCTAGCCGCAGTACGGACAGGGAGAGCACGTCGGTGATACGCGGGCTGCAGGCGACAGGCGCAGCTTGCAGCTGCCGCGGGAAGCACGCCAGGTGCCGCCGCGCTCTGACTTGCCTTTATCGCTAACAAGGAAAATTCAAATGGCTCTGAGCGCTATGGGACTTAACATCTGAGGTCATCAGTCCCCTAGACTTAGAACTACTTAAACCTAACTAACCTAAGGACAGCACACACATCCATGCCCGAGGCAGGATTCGAACCCGCGACCGTATCAGCCGCGTAGTTCCGGACTGAAGCGTCTAGAACCGCTCGGCCACAGCGGCCGGTGCAACAAGGGAAACTCCCCATCGCACCCATCGCACCCCCGGCACATTTAGTGGTACGATGTATCAGTGGATATCCCGTCAAAAACAGTACACAGATCAAGCATGAAAACGGGAATTAACAAGAAAAATAGGATCACTGAACAGCCCAAGCTGACGATGTGCAACATCCAGTGAGCTGGAACAACAGCGGCGTTGTGTTTATGTGGTCATGGTGTTCTTCTGTAAAGCGTGAGATCCGAGTTGAAAACCAGATTTTTTTTCCACAAAACTATGAACTTTCCGTCTGGTCATTGAGTCTGTTCTTCTCTAGTCTTGGCAGTTCCCATACTATACATTGGTTATAGAATATGAGTAATGTGATAAGAATATATTACCGTCGCAAGTAAAAATGATGAACAGTGAGAGCAGGTGAGATGCATAGACCTCTCAAAGAAATGAAAACAACAAACAAACGAGTGTGAACTATATTGTAACAACGGTAATCAAGAGCCAAAACTTCCAAAACGGAACGCAAGAGTCATAACATGTGGTACTTGTGTAGAACGGATAGGAAGTACGTACGTCTGGAGATCCTTTTCTTGATCCTCGCTGTTGCAAACGGATGTTGCACAACAACACAGACACAAATTTGAGTACAACGAACACATACGTCAGTGGCCAGACAGAGAGTTCATAGTTTCGTGAGAAGAAATGTGGGGCACTAGGGAGATTTGAGCTCGGGTATCCTCCTTCCCATTCCAAACCCCTGTCCATGTAACTACCGATGCGATTGCTAATCGACTTCGCTCCATGTTGCACATCTTAAGCTTGGCCCGCTCACTTTTTCGATTTTGCTTGTTTTTTCATAGTTCGCTACACCTTCTTCCTGTTTCCATGCTTAATGCGTGTTCAGTTTTTGACGAGCTATCCACTGGGGCCACCTTACCACAAAATCTCAGGGGAGTGCCATGGGGAGTTTCCTTTGTACCGTGGCCCGGCTCTTGCTAGGCACTCTCTCACTAGCCTCTGTAGCGTTCACTTACGGGCCGGCCGCTGTGGCCGAGCGGCTCTAGGCGCTTCCGTCCGGAACCACGCGGCTGATACGGACGCAGGTTCAAATCCTGCCTCGGGCATGGATGTGTGTGATGTCCTTAGGTTAGTTAGGTTTAAGTAGTTCTAAGTCTAGGTGACTGATGACCCCAGATGTTAAGTCCCATAGTGCTTGGAGCCATTTGAACCTTCAGTTACGTGCCATTGAACAGCAGAGTTTTTGATCTTGCCTGTATTGCTATATATGCTTAAGACGACTTTGCTACGCTGTGGACTTGTTTTGGCTATCCACTCACTTCGTGAACTCCGCTGTCATTTGCCTCTGGAGCCAACTGGCTCTATGTTTCCACCAGTGCGAGTTGTCATAAACCGAGTTCTACCCACGCTGAGTAGGACACAAAAAAGAAGTGTTCCGGCGTAAAGCCAGGCACCGGCACGCCAGGTTGAAGATCAGCCAATTCGCCGACTGCCACAGGAGCATCATGAATAGGCCCATGCATAGCAGCGACATAGGAACTGTATTACTGTACTTCTCTTGTATTGCGAACTGTATATACTGAAGAGATTGCTTATGTTGCATGTTGCCCTTTGCTTGAGACACTTCACTGTAAATTTCTCAAAGTTAAGTACTGTCATTTTTTTTTTTGTAAATAAAATCTACTAATACGATTAAGTTGAATTGTTGTCTAGCGATCCGAGGAACTAGGTTTCCTAGGCACCTCATATTCGACAAGCAGGCACGATACAACAAAAGACCTTCACGAAACAGTTCTAAATTCAGTCTTCTTCATGAATTAATACGGGGTGTCCAAAAAGTCTCTACGCAGTGATTGTTAGCTGGGCGTGCCGTATGCCGCAGTGAATATACCGAAATGAAACTCAGTGAAATACAAGTTATTAACTTACTGAATATTCATTTTTATTTACAAATTTTCACATTAAATGTTGAAAGTGTCCCCCTAGTTGTTGGATACATAATTCAATTCGTCTAATCATGTTTCCAAACACAAGCTGTAACATTTCTTCTGTAACAGAAGTAGTGAAAGTGGATACTGCACTTTTCTGTTCATCGATGGATTTTGGGCGGTTCTTATAGACAGTTGCTTTCGCTGCATCCCAGAAGAAAAAGTCAGGTGATGTTAGGTCAGGCGATCGTGGAGGCCAAAGTCCCTGTGAAATTATGCGATCACCAAAAATATCAGCAAGCAGTGACATTGAAACGCGAGCTGTATGCGCGGTTGCATCATCTTGTTGAAAATAACCGTTCAGTATTTCACTTAACACAAGTTATCCTATGAATGGGTACAGAATATCACTGCAGTATCGTTGTGCGTTTATTGTTTCGTTGAAAAATATGGGACCCGCAATCCGACGTCTAGAAATTGCAATGAAACTCCTATTTTTACAGAATGAAGTGGTTCCTCATGAATACACAATGGATTTGCAGTACTCCACATACGAGAATTTTGCGAGTTCATGTAACAGTATAAATGAAACTACGCCTCATCATTGAAAAACGTTTCATCAAGAATATCCCTTCCCTTTTGCTGAACGAAATTTTTGAACCATTGACAATAATGCAGTCTCTTGCCATGATCAGTATTTTTCAGTTCTTGCCCGACTGTCACTTTGCATGGGAAAAGTTCTAATTTTTCCCTTACAGCTGTGTGGGCCGTTCTGACACTAACATAGATTTCCTGGACGAGTTTTCTTACTGACTAGTTAGGACTCATTGACATTTTATCGGAAATATCTAGTAGTTTATCCTCAGTCAAAACGCTAGGACGACCACTTCTTCGTTCATCTGTCACTGAACCCGGACATCGAAATTTGTTAAAAAAAATCTCGCACAGTATCGCGATGTGGGAGTATTGTCTCTGGGAAAACTGAATCAAATGTTTGACGAACTGAAACTGTGTATTTACCGACAGCTTTGAACATTTGTTCGACTAAAAGCACACGTTCTTCAATATTTAGCACTTTACCAGTGACGGAAGCGAAACAAACGAACAAAGGAACTTAACTTAAGCGTTCACGTCAACGCTTAACGACGCACACCAACGATGCTACCGACGCTGGCTCAGATAAATGAAACAGTGGAATGTTGCGAGAGTCCACTTGAAAGGAAGTAACACAGGCAGGCGAACAATCATACGGCACGCGCGGCTAACAATCATACGGCACTGCAGAGAGACTTTTCTTAACACCCCGTACATCAGCTCTCATGTCTAATATCCATTATAAAAATGCATGTATACACGTGTTTATGTGCGTAAGTTGTACGTCTCCTCCTACACCAGTGGACCAATTTCAACTAAACTTGGTACACATATCCTTTACTGTTACGCAACGATCACTGTGTAGGTAAGAACCACCTGCCTATCACAGTAAAGGAGATATAATGTCGTAAACAATGAGATACGTGAAAAACTGCCGCATCATGCAAGACGTTTAAATTTGTTAGTTCTTTGCTACTCACATATTTTGCAGACAGTATCCACATATAGCGCTGAATGTATCTACAAGATTATATCATTGTACGACACATAATTCAAGAAATATGACATGTGCAGGAAAAATGCCGCATTGTGCATTAATTTTTAATACATTTATTCTTTACTGCTACAGTCGACTCAACCTAAGGAAAACCTTGACACCTCGAAGCGCTTTTGACAGCTTTCAGCTTCGGTGCGCAAATGGCTGTAAGCGAAAACAATAGCCGTCTACCTGTATAGGGCTATGAAGAGACACTCCGATAGGGACTTTTAGAAAACCGCGTCGTAGACGGATAACACTCATCTCAGAATACTTCTTGCAAACTTGACGCCATTTTCACAATCGATGTGGTAATACTGACAGTCGATACGACAGGCGCCTTGTTTATTTTGACACATTTAGCTGTTTTGTATTATAACTTGCAGTGTGTCACTATTGCAGACACGTCACCCTGATCATTAAATGTCAGTAACGCATCAATGATATAAGCCTTCAAGAGTTACCACGATAACCGAGACATGAGATAAAACTCAAACGGCTAAGGCCTTACTCGTTTTTTGGAGTAATAATGATAATAAAAGCGTAATGGATAATGTCATGGTTTACTGAGTTGAAGAATACAGGTTCGCATCCTGTTACCAGTTTTTTTTTTTTCATCTTAGTCTTGTTAACACGTTCTGGGACTTCGTTTTGTGTGTTTGTGGTATGTTCCTATGGGACCAAACTGCTGAGGTCATCGGTCCCTAGGCTTACACACTGCTGAATCTAACTTAAACTAATTTACGCTATGGACAACACACACACACACACACACACACACACACACACACACACACACACGCACACACACACCATTGCCCAGGGGAGGACTGGGGGAGCCGCTCGAGCCATGGCAAGGCGCCTAAGACTGCACGGCTACCCCGCGCGGCCTGGGACTTCCTTATAAATGTAGTACACATATGTTCTGCAATATTTCCATGTTATTTAACATTTAATCTAACCAGAGAACGAAGGATGAAATAAATATTTGGCTGTTTATTTCCGAATATATGGCGATTTCTGAGTGTGTGGTTAGGCAGGAGCCTAAGAGGACAGTTTAAGCAACAGCGCGTGAAAGGAATAGCAGTAGAAGTGATATTCCCTCTTATCACAAATGTTTCGCGAGTAACATTCTTCCCACAATATTTTCTGCAAACCTAATATACACTCCTGGAAATGGAAAAAAGAACACATTGACACCGGTGTGTCAGACCCACCATACTTGCTCCGGACACTGCGAGAGGGCTGTACAAGCAATGATCACACGCACGGCACAGCGGACACACCAGGAACCGATGTGTTGGCCGTCGAATGGCGCTAGCTGCGCAGCATTTGTGCACCGCCGCCGTCAGTGTCAGCCAGTTTGCCGTGGCATACGGTGCTCCATTGCAGTCTTTAACACTGGTAGCATGCCGCGACAGCGTGGACGTGAACCGTATGTGCAGTTGACGGACTTTCAGCGAGGGCGTATAGTGGGCATGCGGGAGGCCGGGTGGACGTACCGCCGAATTGCTCAACACGTGGGGCGTGAGGTCTCCACAGTACATCGATGTTGTCGCCAGTGGTCGGCGGAAGGTGCACGTGCCCGTCGACCTGGGACCGGACCGCAGCGACGCACGGATGCACGCCAAGACCGTAGGATCCTACGCAGTGCCGTAGGGGACCGCACCGCCACTTCCCAGCAAATTAGGGACACTGTTGCTCCTGGGGTATCGGCGAGGACCATTCGCAACCGTCTCCATGAAGCTGGGCTGCGGTCCCGCACACCGTTAGGCCGTCTTCCGCTCACGCCCCAACATCGTGCAGCCCGCCTCCAGTGGTGTCGCGACAGGCGTGAATGGAGGGACGAATGGAGATGTGTCGTCTTCAGCGATGAGAGTCCTTCTGCCTTGGTGCCAATGATGGTCGTATGCGTGTTTGACGCCGTGCAGGTGAGCGCCACAATCAGGACTGCATACGACCGAGGCACACAGGGCCAACACCCGGCATCATGGTGTGGGGAGCGATCTCCTACACTGGCCGTACACCACTGGTGATCGTCGAGGGGACACTGAATAGTGCACGGTACATCCAAACCGTCATCGAACCCATCGTTCTACCATTCCTAGACCGGCAACGGAACTTGCTGTTCCAACAGGACAATGCACGTCCGCATGTATCCCGTGCCACCCAACGTGCTCTAGAAGGTGTAAGTCAACTACCCTGGCCAGCAAGATCTCCGGATCTGTCCCCCATTGAGCATGTTTGGGACTGGATGAAGCGTCGTCTCACGCGGTCTGCACGTCCAACACGAACGCTGGTCCAACTGAGGCACCAGGTGGAAATGGCATGGCAAGCCGTTCCACAGGACTACATCCAGCATCTCTACGATCGTCTCCATGGGAGAATAGCAGCCTGCATTGCTGCGAAAGGTGGATATACACTGTACTAGTGCCGACATTGTGCATGCTCTGTTGCCTGTGTCTATGTGCCTGTGGATCTGTCAGTGTGATCATGTGATGTATCTGACCCCAGGAATGTGTCAATAAAGTTTCCCCTTCCTGGGACAATGAATTCACGGTGTTCTTATTTCAATTTCCAGTAGTGTATGTTAGGACCCACTAACGAATGAGGTGGTGGGTTAATATCATGTAGTTTGAAGAATAAAGATTTTTAAAAAAAGAACAATGACACCTCTGGTTAGTATTTTCGTGCCGCAAACAACATGTGTGAGTTGTTACTCATGCGAGAGAGGTCCGCATCAAACGCTAACAAAAGTCGGTAGCAGTTTCCGCAGTTGTCGGTATTGCACGTGACGTCAAAATGACGTCACGTTTGCAGGAACGAGGCCCGCGAGAAAGCCAGGCCGCGGCGTGAACGTCACAGCAGGTGACACTGCAGGTCTTTCGAGAGCCAGCAGCCGTCTCCGGCAGGGAGCGAGCAACTGACTACTTCAGGCGGACTGAACAATTCTTGACTGCGTGTTTAAATGTATGGAAGTTGTCTATGGCACACTAGAAAATTAAGACCTTGAGTGGGTACCTTTTCAATTAAATGTTGGTTTGCCTTGGGCCCTGCATGGAGCCGAACGTTCGTGAAGTGTGGCGGACAATCCGACTAGTGTGACGTCACAAGTTCGTATCAGGGCCCGTATATCTCATTAGTCCCGTGCCCGGAAGTGTTGAGAAATGAGTATTACCCGCTGAAGACACTCGAAGCAGTTGCGCCCTGCTTGCAGAAACTAACTCGGGTCATCTCACTCCGCGTCTACTGCGTAATTTGTAAGGCGTTTTCACAAAGACTTGGTAATAATAATTTTTTCATAATGTGGGGCCACAGTCATAATATATTTCTTAAAAGTCAGTACCGCCATTATAATGTTTTTTATTTGCAGTGTTACATTTACACGATCATGATTTCTGCTTTAAAGTGCCATTATCAAGTGTTTTAATGTTATACAGTGCCCAAGATGGTAGACTGTCGTATTTAAAAAGCACTACTAGACACATTGTCTAATTGTCAATATTTCTGGTAAAAGTCTACTGATTTGTTTTATCACTGAATATACCATCTTGACTAATGGTAATAAAATTAGTTCGATATTACACTACATAGTTCATTTTTTGTTTGGGTTTCTAATGGGAAACTGGCAAAATGATAACCTGGGTACTGCCGTGTTTCTCACCTAGTAGCAATAAAATAATATAAAACTGCTAAATAAACTGTTCACTTTCAAGATAAAATTCCAGTTTAACGAACCAATTTGCAATTATTGCGTGCAGGATAGTTTTGCAAACCCTCGTGGCCAATTTTATAAGGGCCTCGTCGCTACTGCTGTTGTTACGATAGGCCAAGTTTGTGAGTTCGTGAAAGTGCTTCTGGTGCAATACACCGCTGATACAATTTCTCCCTTCCACTATTACACAGCTGTGGCCCACGGTGAGGTAACAGGATAGGAGAAAGAAGGTTCTACAACACTCCAACAAATTAGTAACGAAGTCACGAAATGAAAAAAAGGTTTACTTATCTTTGTCACTTGTTGAATGATTAAATCTGCAACACTGCATGTAATATAACACAAAAAAGTCCCTCAATGGCTAAGTTCATGTAATCTTAGGTATACTTCACAGTACATAGCAAATGCAATTTACAACTGCCTGGTCGCTTCTAAGAGTTCCCTAACCGACGTTCCCTGTCTAAGCCCTGGATGGTGATCTAGAGTCAAGTGGGCGAGAGCTGCTCTTCTATCTTCCGAGTATGTTTCTGTCCGTTGTCGTCCAGTCTTTGGTGGATTGTACTCGGCCGGCAATTGGTCCAGGCGAAGTCGATATCACCATCATCAGCGCCGCCCGTTTCGTTGGTGGAACTCGCGCAAGTGGCGAGTCTCTGTGGCACTGGCGCCAGCTCGCATCTTCGCCCCTGTGGTGCCTCTGGCCTGGCAGTGTGACACATCAGATAGCAAATATAACTGAACAGAGAAAGGAAAAATTACGTAAATGACAGTAAATTACATGAATTTATTCCCCCAGTTTTATCTTAACCAAATTACAAAATAAATTAAAAATACTTTCTAATCTCCATGACACTTCTGTAAAGGATGGCTCGAGTGGGATGTGGTCGATATGGAAGAAGTGGATTGTCAGGCCGAATTCAGGCTATACAATGCGGGAAATCGTCTGGTTAAAAGAATGGTAACGTTTCATAGCGACGGTCGAATAGTAGGAAGAGGCCGAGGCAGGGAAGGACTGCATGGAGCCAACTTCCGTGTAGGACGACCAATTTGCAAGACATTCAGAGGTGTCTCTCAACAAGAAGACGTGGGATACGCTCACGTTTGTGTCTCATCCGCGCTCCTACATAGAGGACAGAAGTACGGAAACACGGCGATAAATGCATGGTTGAACATAATGCATATGCTACCCAAGCCTCTAGGTTGCGCTGTTGTATTTGACCACGAACTCTACATCTACATCTACATATATACTTCGCTAGCCACCAAGCGGTGTATGGTAGAGGGCACAATTGGCGCAAAAGTAATAATTCCCCCTCTCTCCCCCCCCCCCCCCCCTGTTCCACTCGTGGATCGCGAGAGGGAAAAACGACTGAACGCCTCAGTCCGAGCTCTAATTTCCCTTAACTTTGAATGGTGATCATTGCGCGATTTGAAAGTTGATTGTAATAATATATGCTCTACATCCTCGTTGAAGATCGGATTTCGGAATTTAGTGAGCAGCCCCTTCCGTTTAGCGCGCTGTCTATCTGCAAGTGTGTCCCACTTCAAACTTTCTATGAGATCTGTAACGCTCTCGCGATGGCTAAATATACCAGTCACGAATCTTGCCGCTCTTCTTTGGACCTTCTCACTCTCTTGAATCAGACCCAACTGATAAGGGTCCTATACAGACGAACAGTACCCTAAGAGTGGATGAACTAACGTATTGTAAGCTATTTCCTTTGTTGAAGGAATGCATCTCTTCAGGATTCTACCAATAAACCGCAATCTAGAGTTCGCCTTACTCGTTACTTGTGTAATGTGATCATTCCATTTGAGATCATTTCGAATAGTCACACCCACATACTTGACGTATGTTGCCGCTTCCAAAGACTGTGCATTTATTTTTTACTCGTACATTAATGGGGATTTTCGCCTTGTTATACGCAGTAGGTTACACCTACTAATACTGAGAGATAACTGTCAGTCATTACACCATGCATTTATTTTCTGCAAATCCTGATTTATTTGTTGACAACTTTCGTGTGATACTACTTTCCTGTAGACTTCAGCATCATCGGCAAACCCGCTGTCAGTACCATCAACCAGATCGTTTATGTCAATCGTAAAGAACAGAGGACCTATTACGCTGCCCTGGGGCACACCTGTACGCTTGTTTCTGTTGAAGTCACCCCATTCAGGAAGACATACTGCTCCCTATCTGTTAGAAAAATTTCTATCCAACCGCATATGTTATCGGATAGACCGAAAGCGCGCACTTTTTGGAGCAAGCGACAGTGCGGAACTGAATCGAACACCTTTCGAAAGTCGAGAAATATGGCATCACCCTGGGATTCGGTATATAGAGCCTGTTGTATATCATGCACAAAAAGGGCCAACTGTGTCACGCATGACCGCTGTTTCCTAAAACCGAGCTGGTTTCGGCAGATGAGCTTCTCAGAGTCTAGAAAGGTCAGTATGTCTGAACACAAAATATGTTCCATGATTCTACAACAAATCAATGTCAGTGAAATTGGCCGGTAATTATGTGCATCCGATTTTCTATCCTTTTTATAGATTGCTATGACCTGGGCCTTCTTCAAGTCCCATGGAACTTCCCGCTGTTCCAATGATCTCTGATAGATGATGGATAAGAATTGTGCTATATTTGTAGCATAGTCAACATAAAATCTTACGGGGATACAGTCTGGGCCAGATGCCTTCCTGGCGTCTAAGGACCGTAACTATTTTACAATCATAGATACCTGTGAATGTCCTCAATACATTAAAAGTTTCAGTCGTGGTCAGAATAGTGCTCTTGTTAATGTGGGAGGTTAATGAATTCGAGCGTGGGCAAATTGTTGGTGTTCGTATGGTGGGTCCTTCCGTAACCAAGGCAGGTGCAGCGTTCCGTGTTTCAAGTGGCACCGTATCGAAGATTTATACCCCATACGGGAACAGCGGGATCTTCATACGACGATTCACAACTCGAACAAACGTGTGTGTTGAGTGATCATAACAGACGATCATTGAGGACTGCGGCGAAAAAAAAAGACAGCTGTAAAAGTCACTGAAGCACTGAATGTCGCACTGGCGACCTCTGCTGCAGCAGAAACAGCACCAAACGACCTCCACAAGCTGGGAATCGCAGGATGAGATGGAATTGCAAAATCGAACGTCAATGACATCACACCAGGGAAGCGTCGTCCCGAAGCTATACAACCTGGACTACTGAACGATGGAAGAAACTCATTTGGTCGGATGTGTCTTGTATCTCACCATTTCAGACTTTGGCCGAGTTTATGTCCCAATAATGAGAAACTGCGGGGGATCGGTGATGATTTGGTCAGCCATATCGAGGTATTCCGTGGATCCCATGGGTATTCTGGAAAGTCCTAATACTTCCAATAATTATGTGACCGTTTTGGTTGATCAGGTCCATCCCATGATACAGTGTTCTTTCCCTAGTGGCGGTGCTGTACTCCAAGGGGATAGATCCTCTGTTCTCAGATCCCACATCGTCCAGGACTGTTTTTGTGAGCACGAGGAAGAATTGTCGCGCTTCCCCTGGTCACCACAGTCACCATATTTCAGTATTATCGGGCTTTAGTGGTGTACTTTGGGGGAGAAGAGTGCATGATCGCTATCCAAATGGTTCAAATGGCTCTGAGCACTATGGGACTTTAACATCTGAGGTCATCAGACCCCTAAAACTTAGAACTACTTAAACCTAACTAACCTAAGGACATCACACACATCCATGTCCGAGGCAGGATTCGAGCCTGTGACCGTAGCAGTCGCACGGTTCTGGACTGATGCGCCTAGAACCGCTCGGGCACCGCAGCCAGCTGATCGCTATCCATCTCCACCATTGTTACCTGAACTTGGCACTATCTTGCCGGAAGAACAGCATAAGAATCCCTCAAAAACCTGCATTATTTATCCATCCCGCTACGACTAGAAACCGTCTTGAGTGCCAATAGGTTTCCTGCACCGTATGCAACCCTCACACCTTATGCTGCACCTTGGTACGGCTCTCTACTGCCCTCTGACTTTGGTCCACCAACTCAGTGCTCGTGGAACGCCTTGTGCAGGCGGCCCGAAGTACTTGGTACCGGATTCAAAATCGAAACTGCAGAGGAAAAATTATTATTTTCTTAGAGTGCTCCATGCTACTGACAACTCAGCTTGTACATCCAATGACTGAGCTCCACATACCACTTCAGTAAAAGCAGAGAATTATTAATTGTGCATAAAGCCTCACGTAAGTTACTCACATCATCATAAATTACAAGCGATAGTTTGCTTTTGTTCTACAGTATTACTTTTATTGCCTTAACCGGTTTTCGATTTATAAGGCATTTTCAGACATTTACTGACTATTGTTGTTGTTGTTGTGGTCTTCAGTCCTGAGACTCGTTTGATGCAGCTCTCCATGCTACTCTATCCTGTGCAAGCTTCTTCATCTCCCAGTACCTACTGCAACCTACATCCTTCTGAATCTGCTTAGTGTATTCATCTCTTTGTCTCCCCCTATGATTTTTACGCTCCACGCTGCCCTCCAATACTAAATTGGTGATCCCTTGATGCCTCAGAACATGTCCTACCAACCGATCCCTTCTTCTGGTCAAGTTGTGCCACAAACTTCTCTTCTCCCCAATCCTATTCAATACTTCCTCATTAGTTATGTGATCGACCCATCTAATCTTCAGCATTCTTCTGTAGCACCACATTTCAAAAGCTTCTATTCTCTTCTTGTCCAAACTATTTACCGTCCATGTTTCACTTCCATACATGGCTACACTCCATACAAATACTTTCAGAAATAACTTCCTGACACTTAAATCTATACTCGATGTTAACAAATTTCTCTTCTTCAGAAACGCTTTCCTTGCCATTGCCAATCTACATTTTATATCCTCTCTACTTCGACCATCATCAGTTATTTTGCTCCCCAAATAGCAAAACTCCTTTACTACTTTAAGTGTCTCATTTCCTAATCTAATACCCTCAGCATCACCCGACTTAACTCGACTACATTCCATTATCCTCGTTTTGCTTTTGTCGATGTTCATCTTATATCCTCCCTTCAAGACACCATCCATTCCGTTCAACTGCTCTTCCAAGTCCTTTGCTGTCTCTGACAGAATTACAATGTCATCGGCGAACCTCAAAGTTTTTATTTCTTCTCCATGGATTTTAATACCTACTCCAAATTTTTCTTTTGTTTCCTTTACTGCTTGCTCAATATAGAGATTGAATAACATCGGGGAGAGGCTACAACCCTGTCTTACTCCCTTCCCAACCACTGCTTCCCTTTCATGTCCCTCAACTCTTATAACTACCATCTGGTTTCTGTACAAGTTGTAAATAGCCTTTCGCTCCCTGTATTTTACCCCTGCCACCTTTAGAATTTGAAAGAGAGTATTCCAGTCAACATTGTCAAAAGCTTTCTCTAAGTCTACAAATGCTAGAAACGTAGGTTTGCCTTTCCTTAATCTTTCTTCTAAGATAAGTCGTAAGGTCAGTATTGCCTCACGTGTTCCAGTATTTCTACGGAATCCAAACTGATCTCCCCCAAGGTCAGCTTCTACTAGTTTTTCCATTCGTCTGTAAAGAATTCGTGCTAGTACTTTGCAGCTGTGGCTTATTAAACTGATTGTTCGGTAATTTTCACATCTGTCAACACCTGCTTTCTTTGGGATTGGAATTATTATATTCTTCTTGAAGTCTGAGGGTGTTTCGCCTGTTTCATACATTTGCTCACCAGATGGTAGAGTTTTATTAGGACTGGCTCTCCCAAGGCCGTCAGTAGTTCCAATGGAATGTTGCCTACTCCGGGGGCCTTGTTTCGACTCAGGTCCTTCAGTGCTCTGTCAAACTCTTCACGCAGTATCGTATCTCCCATTTCATCTTCATCTACATCCTCTTCCATTTCCATAATATTGTCCTCAAGTGCATCGCCCTTGTATAGACCCTCTATATACTCCTTCCACCTTTCTGCTTTCCCTTCTTTGCTTAGAACTGGGGTTCCATCTGAGCTCTTGATGTTCATACATGTGGTTCTCTTATCTCCAAAGGTCTCTTTAATTTTCCTGTAGGCAGTATCTATCTTACCCCTAGTGAGATAAGCCTCTATATCCTTACATTTGTCCTCTAGCCATCCCTGCTTAGCCATTTTGCACTTCCTGTCAATCTCATTTTTGAGACGTTTGTATTCCTTTTTGCCTGCTTCATTTACTGCATTTTTATATTTTCTCCTTTCATCAATTAAATTCAATATTTCTTCTGTTACCCAAGGATTTCTACTAACCCTCTTCTTTTTACCTACTTGATCGTCTGCTGCCTTCACTACTTCATCCCTCAGAGCTACCCATTCTTCTTCTACTGTATTTCTTTCCCCCATTCCTTTCAATTGTTCCCTTATGCTCTCCCTGAAACTCTGTACAACCTCTGGTTCTTTCAGTTTATCCAGGTCCCATCTCCTTAAATTCCCACCTTTTTGCAGTTTCTTCAGTTTTAATCTACAGGTCATAACCAATAGATTGTGGTCAGAGTCCACATCTGCCCCTGGAAATGTCTTACAATTTAAAACCTGGTTCCTAAATCTCTGTCTTACCATTATATAATCTATCTGATACCTTTTAGTATCTCCAGGGTTCTTCCATGTATACAACCTTCTATCATGATTCTTAAACCAAGTGTTAGCTATGATTAAGTTGTGCTCTGCGCAAAATTCTATCAGGCGGCTTCCTCTTTCATTTCTTAGCCCCAATCCATATTCACCTACTACGTTTCCTTCTCTCCCTTTTCCTACACTCGAATTCCAGTCACCCATGACTATTAAATTTTCGTCTTCCTTCACTATCTGAATAATTTCTTTTATTTCGTCATACATTTCTTCAATTTCTTCGTCATCTGCAGAGCTAGTTGGCATATAAACTTGTACTACTGTAGTAGATGTGGGCTTTGTGTCTATCTTGGCCACAATAATGCGTTCACTATGCTGTTTGTAGTAGCTTACCCGAATTCCTATTTTCTTATTCATTATTAAACCTACTCCTGCATTACCCCTATTTGACTTTGTGTTTATAACCCTGTAGTCACCTGACCAGAAGTCTTGTTCCTCCTGCCACCGAACTTCACTAATTCCCACTATATCTAACTTTAACCTATCCATTTCCCTTTTTAAATTTTCTAACCTACCTGCTCGATTAAGGGATCTGACATTCCACGCTCCGATCCGTAGAACGCCAGTTTTCTTTCTCCTGATAACGACATCCTCTTGAGTAGTCCCCGCCCGGAGATCCGAATGGGGGACTATTTTACCTCCGGAATATTTTACCCAAGAGGACGCCATCATCATTTAATCATACAGTAAAGCTGCATGCCCTCGGGAAAAATTACGGCCGTAGTTTCCCCTTGCTTTCAGCCGTTCGCAGTACCAGCACAGCAAGGCCGTTTTGGTTATTGTTACAAGGCCAGATCAGTCAATCATCCAGACTGTTGCCCTTGCAACTACTGAAAAGGCTGCTGCCCCTCTTCAGGAACCACACGTTTGTCTGGCCTCTCAACAGATACCCCTCCGTTGTGGTTGTACCTACGGTACGGCTATCTGTATCCCTGAGGGACGCAAGCCTCCCCACCAACGGCAAGGTCCATGGTTCATGGGGGGGATTTACTGACTATTGTCACCAAAAAAGTTACAGTGTTGTAAACGACATGGGAAAAGAAGTCGCACATCTAGATTGAAGCAGAAACGTGCAGTAAATAACATCTTTGACGGTGTCTTGGTAATGTAATGTAAAAAAAGTAAAATGTGGAACAGTAAATAAATATAAAGGGAGTAAAAAGGAAACAATTTGAACACAAAACTGTAACAGCAAGCCTACATAACAGTTTATATTAATAAACTGAACTAATAAAATAAAATAAAATTAGTAGTTGCTAAGGCTATTTCAGGAGCTGTAAAACATGGTACTTGTATTACTTTCAATGTTTAATATTTACTTGGTTCATTTATTTAATGCAAACTGTTGCGTAGGCACGGTTTTCAGTATAGTGTTAATGTTTTTCCCTTTTTATATTTGTATACTGATCAACTTTTTTTGCTTTTTAAAATGCGGTACCATCACACTATCAAAGTTGGCATTTACTGTATTTTCCCTCACACTCCTCCATTTTCCTGCATTTATTCATTTACGTTTATCTTACGGATATTGCTTAAGTTCCCCATATATTCCGTAATTACATTCATAACTGTTTCTTTTAACTGGTTTTGTGTACTCTCCTTGTTTGATACCTCCTCAAATAGCCTTATCAAGTACTAATTTTATTTTATTTTATTTGTTCTGTTTATTAACATAAATTGTTATGTAGGCTTGGTGTTCCAGTTCTGTGTTACAGTTGCTTCCGCAGTGGCCGAGCGATTCTAGGCGCTTCAGTCCGGAACCGCGCTGCTGCTACGGTCGCAGGTTCGAATCCTGCCTCGGGCATGGATGTGTGTGATGTTCTTAGATTAGTTACGTTTAAGTAGTTCTAAGTCTAGGGGACTGATGACCTCAGATGTTGTCCCATAGTGCTTAGAGTCATTTGAACCATTTTTGAACAGTTGCTTCGTGATTACTCCCTTTATATTTATTTACTGTTCAACATGTTACTTTTTACATTCCATTACCACCACATTGTAAAAGACGTTATTTACTGTACGTTTCTGCTTCAGTCTAGATGTCTAACTTCTTTTCCAGTGCAGTTTACAAACATCGTAACTACTTTGGCGACGATAGTCAATAAACGTCTGAATATAGCCTTGTAACTTCTTTTCCAGTGCAGTTTACAAACATTGTAACTACTTTGGCGACAATAGTCAATAAACGTCTGAATATAGCCTTGTAAGCAATGAAAGTAATACAATAGAATAAAAGCAAACTAGCTCTTTTCATTTATTATTATGTTTTTCCACCAAGAACCGAAGGAAGAGTCGGTTAACTTATATCATGCGTAAATTTTACAAAACACTGCATTGTTAATAATTTGGGAGTGATAAATGTTACCATTAAGAGTAGTGACAAGATGAGAGGGAGCGCTACTGCTTTTGCCACAAACACATCTCTCATTTTGGCAACATGGCGTCAGTGCTGTGTCTCGTGTATTCACGAAACACAAAAACACAGGCGGACGCTAGAACTGCACTGTCAATATTCATCTCAATACTAAAAACACAAACTTTATTATCTGCATTACTGTTTTTCCTGTATATTGAAAACATCTGCATCAAAAACTGTAAAAATAAACACAGGAATGAAAGTTGTAAAGAGCGTATGTTTAGTGCCATAGCAAGACTGATTGTAGTTACCCTGCACAGAATTTATTCTAAAACAACATCTTTCCAAAAAAAAAGTCTTTGGCGTCTTATGCGTCTGTGACGGAGCAAGTGCTGGAGTGTCAGTCACCTTGGATCATTCTGAAGGTGGCTGGACGGTATACAACAGAAATATTAGAAGAACAAGTTAAATTTATGGGGCAGCGGGCCCGAAATTTTATGGAACAATAATTGCGCCTCAAAAATATGAAGGTGCACAGGAATACTGGGTTTAAAGTCCCGTCGACCTCACGATCATTAGAGACGGAGCACAAGCTCGGTTTGTGTCAAGGTTGGGGAGGAAATCGGTCTTGCCCTTTCAAAGGAACCATCCCGGCATTTGCTCGGAGCGTTTTAGGGAGATCACGAAAAGCCTAGCCGGCCGCTGTGGCCGAGCGATTCTAGGCGCTTCAGTCCGGAACAGCGATGCTGCTACGGTCGCAGGTTCGACTCCTGCCTCGGGCATAGATGTGTGTGATGTCCTTAGGTTAGTTAGGTTTAAGTAAAGTCTAGGGGACTGATGACCTCAGATATTAATTCCCACAGTGCTTAGAGCCATTTGAACCTAGATATGGATGGACCTACGGCGCTTTGAACCATCTTCCTCCAGAATGGGAGGCCAGTGTGCTAACCACTGCGCCACCTCGCTTGGTAATATCTTCCCATCACCCATTACAACTGAAAAGCAGATAAGTCGCCATCTGCGTCAGACATTCTCTAAGGTTCCAGTTGCTGGATGTCAGCTATTGTCTGAGATAAACAGGTCACTGGCAGTCAGATTTTTAATTGGACGCATTGATGCATTTCTTTTTCGGGTGTCAATCAGTCACTGGATGGCGTCGCCTGTGTGTCAGCAGGCTTGTCGTGTCTGCAGCAGCGGCTGCATTCCTGCCTTCAGTTCGGATGGACTCCTGTGCGAACATCACTCTGCTTAGTTTCTGTCGACATTGATGTCCTTATATATGACTGCCAAGTTCGGCTTGTTACGTTAATATCACTTACAGGCCTGCTGAAGGTGTGTAGGTGTGCGAAGTTACATGGACATCTGACAGTATCTTCCAGTCGCTCCACTTTTTTACTAGGCAGTGCATATACAAATTATATACGCTCCCTAGAGCACTATGAGCACTTGTTCAGTAGAAAAGATGTGTTTCATAGTAGCGAAGATCAACTGGTGCTCATAGCTCTTAAGCTAAGCGCTTTAGAACCCATCTTTACTGGACGTTTTTTGTTCGGCCTGGAGTCTTCAGCGATGAGTCCCGCTTCGAATTGAGCTCCAATGGCCACCGAAGATGTGCCTGGAGACGCCCTGAAAAGCTGTCAGATACCAGTCTGACTCTCGACCGCCATACGTTCCAACTACCAGGAGAGATTGCCTGGGATGTCGTTTCTTTTGATAGCAGGACCCCTTTGGTTGTCCTCCGTGGTACCCTTATAGCATAGCGGTACGTCGGTGCATTCTACAGCCCATTTCGTTGTCCCTCACGTCAAGCCATTCTGGGCTGACATTTCAGCAAGATAACGCCCTCCTTCATACGGCGATGGTTTCTACGCCTTTTTTTCATGCTTGCCCAATTCCTACTCTGGCCAGCAAGGTCGCTGAATCTCTCCTTAGTTGAAAACGTTTGGTGCACTGTGGGCAGAGCCCTCCAAGCATCTCGCGATTTTGAGAATATAATGCTCCAATTGGACAGAATTTGGTACTATCTAATCTAAAAGCCGCAAATTCAACTAAACACCTACGTATTACAATTACGAACAACTTAAATTGGAAGGAACACACAGAAAATGTTGTGGGGAAGGCTAACCAAAGACTCTGTTTCATTGGCAGGACACAGAAAATGTAACGGACCTACCAGGGAGACTGCCTATAGTACGCTTGTCCGTCCTCTCTTAGAATACTGCTGCGCGGTGTGGGATCCTTACTAGGTAGGACTGACGGAGTACATCGATAAAGTTCAAAGAAAGGCAGCACGTTTTGTATTATCGCGAAATATGAGAGAGAGTGTCACAGAAATGATACAGGATTTGGGCTGGACGTCATTAAAATAAAGGCGTTTTTCGTTGCGACGGAATCTTCTCACGAAATTTCAATCTCCAACTTTCTCCTCCGAATGCGAAAATATTTTTTTGACACCGACCTACATAGGGAGGAACGATCATCAAGATAAAATAAGGGAAATCAGAGCTCGTAAGGAAAGACATGGGTGTTCATTCATTCCGCGCTCTATACGAGATTGGAATAATAGAGAATTGTGAAGGTGGTTCGATGAACCCTTTGTCGGACACTTAAATGTGATTTGCAGAGTATCCATTTCGATGTAGATGTAGACTATATCTCTCAGGACATCCAATGTCTGTAGCAGTCAATGCCAAGCCGAATAACTGCTTGCACAGTGGGGAGAAGTGCACCAACGCGTTATTGACTTGTTCAGTTTGTGGAGCTCTTTTTCTTGAATAAATCATCCAGTTTTTATGAAATTGTAATCACTTGTTTGCACATGTACATCACATCTACCAATTTCCGTCCCATTCGGATATTTTCTTCGTGTTGCTTCGTTTTGGTTTGTTTCAGAGTATACTAGACAGGTCACCATGCCACACCACTTGCTGACAACTAAGAGTAGTCCAGCAGATGTACCAAGACTGCATAATTGGCATAGCCAGAAAGGAGAATGTTAAAGTAGCAATAAATCTAGGCTCACGACAGTGATGCAGTTTGTCTCCGATACTTTTTAATGTCTGTGTTGAAGATATGGCTAAAAGAAATAGAGTTTTACAGCCATAGCTTTAGACAACGAAATCATCTAAGGCAAACACTCTTTGGGTATAACCAACATCTTATAGCTGACAGCGACGACGTCCTTCAATAAGACATTTATAAATTAAATATAACTGCCAAAAACTATAACTTAACAATCTCGACATAAAAAACAAACCACGTGGCTTACAAAAGTGAAGACTTGTTGTAAAACTTAGGCCTAATTGGAATAAATTACTAGAAAATAGAGATAGTGAATGAATTCAACGATTTGGGAAACGTCATTTCCTTCACAGAGGAAAAAGACATACTGTTACCGACCATATTGAAAGATTCAATTATATTAATGAGACCACAAACAGAACACTGAATATAAAATTGAGAATAGAAACAGTGGCAATGTCATATATAGTTTATAGGAATGTGATTTGCATTGTCCAATAAGTGGCAATGTTTGAAGAATATCAGCTTCGGAAATTAGGTCTTTTAGAAAGAGCAGCAAGCTATAGACTGTCTGACGTAATAAGAACTACAACAATAAATCAAGAGCTACATCGTAAAGGCTTAAATGAACGGATTAAAGAGTGTAGAAATGAATGAAAAGCTGATGTCGCAACAATGAATGAAAATCGAATCCTTAAGATAATAATGAATTATGGACCAGCAGGGAATAGATCAAGAGGTACACCAAGAAGGAAGTGCAGACTTCAAGTAGAAACTGGACAAAGACAATAGAGGCACTGAAAAAGAGATCGTATCAGGTAAATGCCAAAGACTTAAAGAAAGAAGAAGAAAAGGAACAAGAGAAAGAAGAAGGAGGAGCAAGTAAATTCTGTGGCATATAAGCATTCCGACCATGTTACTGTCCAGATGCGTCTCAACATTAATGGATATTAATTGACTCTTGAAGACATTTTAGTCACTTCATATGACTGTGACGTTTCCACATCCCCATTTGTTTCTAGGAGCTGCTGTAATCCGTTCACTCTCTTAGGTATTTAAATTGCAGTCCGTTTAATTTTCTTTTCCGTACTTCTAGTACTCTGAATGCTCATTTGATATTTGTTATAAATTCCATTTTATCGAAGGCAGTCTGGAGTCCCGCCTTTACTGCTATTGCATCAATTTCTTCTGCGGCTGTTTCTAGGGAATCGGGGAATGTATGACGTCATCTTCAAGGGCTAGGCACTCAGCTGTCAAATTCATGCTTCTATAGCCAAGCCAGACTCAGTTTTCAGCTAATCTCTTGCTCATCCCTTTCTATCACTCACGAATTACTTCCTCGAGAACTCAGTTGACAGACAGGGACGAGATTCCATGTCCTTTCATGACGCCAGTCCTGAATTCAAAAGTACGTGAAATATCTCCCACAAATTTCACACTGCAGAATCTTCTGGTTGGTTTGATGCGTCCCAACAGGAATTCCTCTCCTGTGCCAATATTTTCAATTCAGAGTAGCATTTTTAACCTACGTCCTCAATTATTTGCTGGATGTATTCCACTTTTCCTCTATAGCTTTTACCCTATGCAGCTCCCTTTAGTACCTTGGAAGCCGTTCTCTGACGTCTTTAAGTTTTTTAAGTGTTTTCGATACATTACTTTCCTTGCTGCTTCTCTGGAGAACCTCCTCATTCCTTCCCTTATAAATACATCTAATTTTCAATATTATTCTGCAGCACCATATCTTAGTTGCTTCGATTCTTCTTTTCCGGTTTTCCCACAGTCCATGTTTCACCACCATGCAGTGCTGTGCTCCAAACATACATTCTCGGAAATTACTTCCTCAAATTACGGCCCATGTTTGATACCAGTAGACTTCTCTTGGCCAGGAATGCCCTCTTTGCCTGCGCTAGTCTGTTTTTATGTACTCCTTGCTCCGTCCGTCATGGGTTACTTTGCTGCCGAGGTAACAGAAGCCCGTAACCTCGTTTACTCCGAGATCCTCGATACTGTTATTAAGTCTTTCTCTGTCCTCATTTCTGCTAGTTCTCATTACCTGGGTTTTTCTTCGATTTACTCTGTCCATATTCTGTAATTACTTACATTAGACTGTGCATTCCATTCAGCATATAGAACTACTGTAAATGTTCTTCATTTTCGCTGAGGGTAGCAATGTTATCAGCGAATCTTATCACTGACATCTTTCACGTTGAATTTTAATTCCATTCTTGAACCTTTCTTTAATGTCCGTCATTGCTTCTTCGATGTGCAGGCTGAACATCCCTGTCTTATACCTTTTTTAATGCGAGCACCATTCTTGTCATCCCCTCTTACTGTTCCCTATTGACTCTTGTAAAAATTGTACAATAACCGTATTTCTCTATAGCTTAACCCTATTTTTCTTCAGTTTCGGTAGCGTTACGCCCCTATAAAAATAACCGGCAGCCATCCTGCTCATGATCATTCCTCTCTAAGACCTAGAGGAGGCAAGACGTATGTTTGAGTGACGAGTAGTTCACGCCTCGATAGTGGCCTAAAATTTCAAGTGTTGGAACGGGGACGTGTCATGTTGGCGTGTGTCGACAGCGAATACTTTGAAGTATTTCAGCTTGTGAACGCAGGATAACCAGCGTTAGGCGAACTAGTCTGAACTCTGAAACATCATCGCGAACGTTTCCAAGAGATAGGTCTCAGTGATAGGTGCCGTGAGGTCATGTTGAATGCTGATCCTGGCCCAAGCGATAGCAGACTTTAGAGCAGTTTGTGCTGCAGGCTGGAACGTAGTTGTCAGGCCCGCGGCTGGTACTGGGTACTGTCTTCTATCATTTGTAGCTGCGGATCAGTGGTCATCTCGTAAGGCGTCATGACTATGACCGCATACACAAGATGTTACAATACAGTAATCAGAGAATCGAGTGAAATGAGCGTGAACACCATGTGTCATATTGGTCGACCGACTACAGCGTACTGAGACGGCGTCGAGCAGAACGTCCGCTTTTGGGCGTCATTTGTCAAGATCGAATCGATTCTGTTCTTTACTAGTTATGAGCGGTTTTGCGTTCTGCTACGTGTTGCTAACCACTTTCTTTCAGTTTCTTAACTGCTGTGCCAATGAATGTTGTTGCGTCCTTCCTTAGCGTTTCTTACGTAATATTACGAGAGCTACAGAGGCAGGTCTGCACTTTTCCATTCCGTTATTTTTTTGATGCGTAACAGCAATGTGAAGTATATGGTCTGACCATGCAGCCGACAACTTAGTCCAGGGGCAATACTGCCGACAGAGCTCCAGCGTACGATACGGGTTGAAATGGTCTACAAAATCTTAAACTCCACAGATGCGGATCAAAGTCTAACAGATACGGAGAGAGCTTTTCTCATATACGCAGTCCTGTACTGATACTCCTATCTGGTATGAGTCTCACACATTTGTGCAGTATTCTGGGACGGGTCCCATAGTGGCCCATAATGATGCGTTAATAATACAGTGTGTCCATAAATTATCTTTATAACTTAAGACTTTAATATCTTGAGATAACACTAGCCATTAACAAATGGTTTTCATATGTGATAAGACAACTCATAAATTTTTGTCTCCTCATTCATACAAATCAATATATGCTCCATTAGCGGCACTTATAATGTCTAGTCGGAATTCAATTTCTCTCCTGGTACGATTCAAAACCTCCACAGTGACGTGTTTAAATGCATTGCGAATGCACGCCTCCATATTCTTTAGGTCTCTACCCTCGGTTCGGTACACCAGATCCTTACAAAACCTGAAGGAAAAAGTTTTGTGGTGTGAGGTCAGGGGATCGTGCTGGCCATCGAATTGGACCATCTCGTCCAGTCCAGCTATCTGGAAACTTCTCACCTAGAAACTGACGGACTTTTAGGGACCAGTGGTGCTCCATCCTGCTGGAATTTGACACCAGGTTGCAGCTGTTCCAACTGTGGTACAGCCAACTTCTGTAACATGTCCAGGTAAACACCACAGTCGATGGCAGACTCGATGCAGAAGAATGGAGCAGTTATGCAACTGTGCATCAGTCTGCACCAAACATTGACCTTGGCACTGTCTCCTTCCATTTCATGTGTCTCACGAGGATGCTGTCAACCCCATATAGGAACGTTATGACGATTCAGCTTGGCGTATACGTGAAATGTAACCTCATCGGATAAACAAATCTTTCCCAAAAAGTTATTGTTTACTCCAGTTTTGCCTAGCCTATCCACTCCAAACTGTTCAAGCTGATGTTTGTCCCTAGGCTGCAATACCTCAAGCAGCTCCACCTTTATGGATATAGCCGTAACCTCTCACACAAGACATTGTGCTCTGTTGATAGTCTCATTTCCAACTTTTTGGCCGCCTTACACACTGACTTGGTCGGACTCCTTGCAAATGCCTGCCGCACCTTGTACACGTTGCTGTCTGAAACAGGCGGGCGACCCACACCCCTTGTTTTCAGAGGACGCTACCCGTTCCCACGAGGCCTACTAGAAAGACAGGCCGCGGCGCGTACGTCACGAAGGCAGGCCTGCATCCGCTCGCTCAACTCAGCAGACAAACTACGTTTCTACACCTGTTAACACGTAACTAGGTGTGTACGTACGCACGAGAATTGCATCTTCTACAGGAATCCGCTGTTATTGAGTCTTACACTTATTAGTCCACAGGCCTACTTATAATTTGTTACGGCTGTACTGGGGTACAATAAAATTAAAATCATGGCAAAATGGTTATCAGTTGCATGAAGCACCTCTTCTTGTATGAAATGAGGATTGTTGAGCAGAAGAGACTAAATGCAATAAAAACGCTCTTATACCATTTATATCGACTATTGATCTCAAATTAAATTTTGTTGTAGTACTGTTAATTAGTAAGACTTCATATAGCAGATTCCAGGAGAAGATGCAATTCTCGTTAGTACGTGCACGCCCAGCCGCGAGTTTACAGGTTTAGAAACGCATTTTGTCTGTTGAGCTGAGAGAACGTGCGAGTTCAGGCCTACCTTCGTGTCGTACGCGCCGCGGCCTGTCTTTTCTCGCGGGCCTCGCTGTATCCATAAATGACGTATGCCGAGCCCGAATTGTTGATCGCGGTGGTGGTTGCCTTCCATTACGTGTTAGAAACTTTCATTGCACTCAGTTATTGAACGTCGTCTGTGCGAACCAGTCCACACATTGAGCTTTCTCCTGTGTAGTCCACAATTTCTCACAAGTTCAATTTTCCTTCAAAATTGCGTCACCTGGAAGGTAAAAAAACTTTACGAGTTATCTTATCACGTGTTGAAATTCGTATTACGGGTAGGAAAAAGGGTATAAGAAATTACCATGACACAAAGAAGGACGTAAGATCGCTTGGGGAGATGAAGAAGGGGCGTACGATTTTGATGACCTTAGCCAGTAAATTTGCCGAAACGCACGCACCGTAAAGACGGCTCAAGTTTCGCCGTGAGAGCAGAACCACAGCGGAGCTGGTCCAGTGATTTTTATTTCAGTGACAGGAGGCGGTAACTGGCGGGTAGCCGCCTGGAGGCGGCGGACACAATTTCCGCCGCCGCCGGCGCGGCCTCTCCAGCGCTTGGAGCTGGAGGCGCTGGCCATTTTGTAGGGGGCGTGTGTGTGTGTGTGTGTGTGTGTGTGTGTGTGTGTCAGGGGGGGGGGGCACATGACGGTGAGGGAGTGGAGAGCTGTGTGGGTGCTGCAAGCAGCAGCGTAAAGGGAGTGGAGTGGGGGTGGGGAGGGGAGGATAGCCGCGCTCACCCTTGAGTACCTCACCTCGCTCCTAATACTCCCTCGTTTCCAGTGGAGAGCAAACGTTTTCTTTGCGACAGACTCTGCTACTCGCTTCATCCGCAGAGTTCCACAGCAAGGCCATGCAGGGAAAAAACCAGTGGACGTATTTTGGGGAGAGACAGATCCAGTTGTTGGGTACGTACCATGCCATTGAAGAGACAGAACCTGTGGTTCTCTAAGTGCGAGAGTCGCAGGAACAGTAGTCGCTGTCTGCCCAGTAATGCCGTAAGACAGTTTCTTCTTGTTTCGTATAGGCCAACTAAGAGCTACGACATCCAAGTACTGTGTTTGGCCTTTTTCCAATTCATGGCGGTATGGTACAGCAATCAGTGCTAAATCTTTTGAAGTGATAAACAGTCTCGGCTGCAAAACAGGCTTTATTATTTTATATGTTGCCAACGACGCGCTTCGCTTTGTTTGAGGAATCTTCAGATTGGTTTGCATAACAGGTGTCATACATTATGCTATATAAATGTCTTATCAGGCAAACTCAGTTGTCATTACTTTCAGAACATTGCTTGTCGCCGTGTTATAAAATAGAATGATGAGGACTTAGAAAATTTCATTTTATTGTTCTCTTACTTTCTTGATGCGTAACAGCAATGTGAATTACGAGGTCTGACTCAAGCACCAAACAACTCACTCCAGAGGCAATCCTATCGACAGAGCTTTAGCATATCGCATAGGTTAAAGTAGTGAACAAAATCGTAAAACTAGCGGATGCTGACAGAAATCTTCCAACTTCCTTCTTGCTTAAGCATATACTCTACAAGGACACTACGATAAGTCTCTTAAAACTCGGTTTTCTTTATTTATTTTAAACGTGACTTCCCATGTACTCAACACTATTTTATATCAGGGCACCACGCAATGCTCTTAAAATATCGACAAAGGTGTTTGCCTGCTAGAACATACGGATGGGCACCTGTTATGCCAGCCAATCCGAAAATGCCTCAAACAAGGCGAAACGCGTTATTGACAAAATATGAAACGTATTACTGGCAAATATTAAAGGAATAAAGCCTGTTTTGCAGCCAAGATCACCTGTCTCTTCAATAAATTGCGTTTGGAGTAAATTTTGATGTTTACCCAGCAGCGACACGTCCTGTGGCTGCGTTGACTCTTTCTCTCCTTTCTCCAGACAGCAAATGTCTTTGTCCTCATTCGCTTAATCATTCTCCTGAGGGATGTCAGGTTTTATAAGTCTCTTTCTGTACCACACACTTCCTGCAGGTCTTTCATCATCACCATGTTGCCTTTGTCTTCCCCTTTTGCTAGTGTGTGAGAATCTGACTTCTCAACTTTTTGGGACGCATCTTGTAGACATATACGACAAGCCCAGACCTCCCTGTCTAGTCACATCCACGATTTTTCACAGTATTTGTAGGGCTACTTTTTTATTCGTCACCTCTCTTGACTGCTCCCAGTCTCTTCCTCATTATGTTCCGCTCCTAACCCATACTGTCCTAGGCGCTTCAGTCTGGAACCGCGCGACCGCTACGGTCGCAGGTTCGAATCCTGCCTCAGGCATGGATGTGTGTGATGTCCTTAGGTTAAGTTAGGTTTAAATAGTTCTAAGTTCTAGGGGACTGATGACCTCCGATGTTAAGTCCCATAGTGCTCAGAGCCATTTGAACCATTTGAACCTAACTGTTCAGTAGTAGACACTCATAAGCAAATAGGGCTTCAGGGCGACTGACAGGTGCTTCATGCTCGTGCTGGGGGAAAGGCATTGACGTGCAGCTGGTCAGTTAGTATGCCAGCTGTTAATGCCAGTAGTTAATGCTATTCTCTCGGAAAGATTGGGTTTCAGCCACTCCGCCAGGTATTTAAACCTGTCGGTTTTCTTGATTTATGCGTGTTCCAGGTGCAGTGTGCAAGGAGAATCAATGATGTTCGTAATGTATTGTGTTTTTCCAAGCGGCACATTTAGCCTTACTTTCGCAGCTTGTTGTCTGAGATTACTGAAATGATAGACTGAAGTTTCTGTTGAATCAGGCAGAAGCGTCAGGTCGTCGGGAAATGCCAGGCAATGAACACTGAGCCCACTACAGTTGTGCCCCAGAGAGACATCTCATTGTTACTACAAGAGGCGTTCAATAAGCAATGCAACACTTATTTTTTTCTAGGCCGATTTACGCTGAAAGAAAAACGGAATTTTTTGTGAGACATCGTGGAATATTCTCAGTTCAGCTCCTATAGTTTTATGAAGTTCCGACAAGTGGCGGCACTGTCCATAGCCTTCAAAATGGCGTCTGTAATGGAGGTGCGTTCCAAACAGAGAGCTGTTATTGAGATTCTTTTGGCGGGAAACCAGAGCATCGCCGATATTAGGAGCTTGTAGAATGCCTATGGAAACCTGGCTGTGAACAAAAGAATGGTTGGGCGAGGTGTCTGACGTCATAGCCACAACGTCGCGCAAACCTGTCCGATCTCCCGAGTGTCGGCCGGCCGCACACAGCTATATGACTCCTGCAGTGTCGCTACGTGCGGACACTCTCATTCGTGGTGATCGACGGATCACAGCCAGACACGTCGGTGCACGACTGCACGTCTCTGTTGGTAGTGCTGACGCACTCGTCCGCCAGTTGGGGTAGTCAAAGGTGTGTGCACGCTGGGTTCCTCGCCGCATAGCAGAAGACTGTACAGAGCAACGAAGGGGACCATCTGTGCGGAGTTCCTTACGCATTACGAGGCTGATCGTGACATTTGTCTGTCGGACACTCTCTCAGGCGATGAGACATGGGTTCATCACTTCGAACCAGAAACAAAACGGCCATTTGTGTAGTGGTGCCACCTCTCCTCCAAAGAAAAAGTTCAAAGCCACACCCTCAGCCGGTGAAGTCACGTCGGCTGCTGCCCTCGGGAAACTGAAGAAATGACTCGGCGTGTTCGTCGTCACAAAAGTCTCCTCCTCCCTGACAACGCAAGGCCTCACTCGAGTCTGTACGCCCGAGAGAACCTCACAAAATTGCAGTGAACTGTTCTCCCTCATCCACCCATCCGATCTACAGTCCGGATCTCGCACCTTCCGACTTCCATCTGTTTGGCCCACCGAAGGAAGCACACCACAGGAAGCAGTACGTGGATGATGAGGATGTTGCTGATTCAGCAAGAAGTTGACTCTGACGTCGACCAATAGAGTGGCACCAATGGGGGCATACAGGTCCTCGCAGTAAGGAGAGGTAAAGCCGTGGCAATGGACGAAGATGTTGGAAAATAGAGTTTTGTAGTCATGAGTATGGTGAATAATATGGTGTAGTGAAATCCTGAATGAAGCTAAAAAGTATTGTATTACTTACTGAACGCCTCTAGTACTATCACTAAAGAAAAGACGTTGCAAGGAAACGAACTTTAAAGCAACAGTTTGGAAAGGGAAGAGGCATTTAACTACTGGCCATTAAAATTGCTACAGCACGAAGATGACGTGCTACAGACGCGAAATTTAACCGACAGGAAGAAGATGCTGTCATATGCAAATGATTAGCTTTTCAGAGCATTCACACAAGGTTGGCGTCAGTGGCGACACCTACAATGTGCTGACATGAGGTAAGTTTCCAACCGATTTCTCATACACAAACAGCAGTTGACCGGCGTTGCCTTATTAAACGTTGTTGTGATGCCTCGTGTAAGGAGGAGAAATGCGTACCATCACCTTTACGACTTTGATTAACGTCAGATTGTAGCCTATCGCGATTGCGGTTTATCGTATCGCGACATTGCTGCTCGCGTTCGTCGAGATCCAATGACTGTTAGCAGAATATGAAATCGGTGGGTTCAGGAGGGTAATACAGAACGCCATGCTGGATCCCAACGGCCTCGTATCACTAGCAGTCGAGATGACAGGCATCTTATCCGCAGGGCTGTAACGGATCGTGCAGCCACGTCCCGATCCCTGAGTCAACAGATGGGGACGTTTGCAAGACAACATCCATCTGCACGAACAGTTCGACGACGTTTGCAGCACCATGGACTATCAGCTCGGAGACCATGGCTGCAGTTACCCTTGACACTCCATCACAGACAGGAGCGCCTGCGACGGTATACTCAAAGACGTGTGCACGAATGGCAAAACGTCATTTTTTCGGATGAATCCAGGTTCTGTTTACAGCATCATGATGGTCGCATCCACGTTTGGCGACATCGCGGTGAACGCACACTGTGTATTCGTCTTCGCCATACTGGCGTATACTCGGCGTGTTGGTATGAGGGGCCACTGGTTACACGTCTCGGTCACCTCTCGTTCGCATTGACGGCACTTTGAACAGTGGACGTTACATTTCAGATGTGCTACGACCCGTGGCTCTACCCTTCATTCTATCCCTGCGAAACCCTACATTTAAGCAGGATAATGCACGACCGCATGTTGCAGGTCCTGTACGGGCCTTTCTGCATACAGAAAATGTTCGACTGCTGCCCTGGCAAGCACATTCTCGAGATCTCTCGCCAATTGCAAACGTCTGGTCAATGGTGGCCGAGCAACTGGCTCGTCACAGTACGCCAGTCACTACTCTTCATGAAGTGTTGTATAGTGTTGAAGCTGCATGGGCAGCTGTACCTGTACACGCCATCCAAGCTGTGTTTGACTCAATTCCCAGGCGTATCAAGGCCGTTATTACGGCCAGAGGTGGTTGTTCTGGGTACTGATTTCGCGGGCTCTATGCACGCAAATTGCGTGAAAATGTAATCACATGTCAGTTCTAGTATAATATATTTGTTTAATGAATACCCGTTTATCATTTGCATTTCTTCTTGGTGTAGCAATTTTAATGGCCAGTAGTGTATATGCCGAGTGACACTTTACTTCACGTGTTGTCGTCTGGACGCTTCCGTAGCGCCTGACGACGTACCGAGAGCAAGTGCGGTAAGAGTCCGCGCGCTGTTGGCGTCTGGAACCGCGTGACCGCTACGGTCGCAGGTTCGAATCCTGCCTCGGGCATGGATGTGTGTGATGTCCTTACGTTAGTTAGGTTTAAGTAGTTCTAAGTTCTAGACGACTGATGACCTCCGAAGTTAAGTCGCATAGTGCTCAGAGCCATTTGAACTGTTGGCGTTGTGCAATGCGGGGCACAAATCACGCCACGTATTGCTCCGAAGACTTCCTCCAAAACGTTTCTTGGTGGTCCAAAATTGTTTCTGTGCAGTGGTACACATATTACGCTATCCAGTGTACATAAAGTTCGCCAGCCTTGACTTGACCGGTGACACATGATTAAACTAGTCTCTTCCTCTACGCCACAAATCAATGCCCTCTAACAATCCAACTACTGTCAAAAGTAAAAATTTATAAAGTAGAAATTTATAAGGCAAAAGAAGAAAGAACCCACAAAACTGCTTAACTGATAGAACAACTTCGTGCCCAATGTCTACTTTGCTTTGTTTGACAACGTTTTACTTTAATCACTCAATTTTTTTTTCCTTTATTGGATTTCGATTCCCCCCGAAGGAGGCGGGCTGGCAGCAGCTTAGTACGCCGCTCTTCAGCCTACAGAATTTTTAAAACATAAGAAGATAAGAAACAATAAAAACAGGCGATAAAATGGTGATGTAAAATGTAAAACAGCGGAAAATTGTGGAAAGTTGAAACATAAAACTAATGGTGGGCGATGATAATAAAATACACAGGAGGCAAAAATGGTTCAAATGGCTCTGAGCACTATGGGAATTAACATCTATGGTCATCAGTCCCTAGAACTTAGAACTACTTAAACCTAACTAACCTAAGGACAGCACACAACACCCAGCCATCACGAGGCAGAGAAAATCCCTGACCCCGCCGGGGATCGAATCCGGGAACCCGGGCGTGGGAAGCGAGAACGTTACCGCACGACCATGAGATGCGGGCCACAGGAGGCAGGCAGGGAAAAAGTAGAAAGACAATTAAAAAAACACGGCGGCAGTCTGGATTCTGTTCGCAAGAGAAATAAAAATCACACCCTGCGGCAGCATGATGTCCATTTGCAATACTTCGGGAAAGACACACAACACTGAATATTCACTTGAACACTGCACTAAAAAGGTGGCAAAATAGTACATACCACAGCCGAGGGCAGGTTTGGGGAACCTGAACAGATGATGGGAAAATAAAAAAGGGGGGAAAGAGGGGAAGGAGAGCTAAAAACGAAGGGGGGAAAGGAGCCAATGGAGGACGAGAACCCATAAGAGGGGGGGGGGGGTGATGGGCACACACGGCAGGGGGTGGGGAATGGCAGAGGAGGGGAATACAAAGGGACCCTGGGGGGGGGGGGAGAAGGGAAGTAGGGAGGGGGTAGGTGGGGAGAAAACAGGATGGAAGGGGGGAGAAGAGGGAGCCCAGGGAAAGGATGGAGAAAAGGCGGGGGGGGGGGGTGGAGGATCAGAGTTAATAGGAGGGATAAATGGAGGGAGAGAGGGCATCATCCGGGAGGGGGAGTAGATGGAAGCCACCTTGGGAAAGGAGATGAAGGGTGTACAGATGGAGGGTAGGGGGGGCACAATAATGAAAACGGGGCAGGGGTCGGGGACGGGAGAGGAGAGGAGAGGAGAGGAGAGGAGCAACCAGGGGGTGAGGGGGAGCAAGGCGGCGGGATTTAATCACTGAACGCCTCTGTTATATATAGTTTGTTGATTGTTTCTACCTAGTATAGAGTGCCTTACATATTTACTCTGTTTTCATACACTGTACGCATAACTCTAGTATTTTCTTGTTCCTTCTCTGTTCATTTAATATATTGTATTAACTAGATAATGTTGTTCATGCACTGGTACGGAGTTTTATCATTATTTTGTTGAAACGGCGTGCCACAGGGTATGAGGGGCCCTCTGGCGGTCACGTTCCTCTAATCACTTCTCGCCTATGTGTAATTCTGGCGTTAGTGCTAACAGGGCGCTGATTATACGCAGCAGTATGTTTCCTTTCACTGTGGCGTCTTTAGTTATTTGTTTTGTATTTTTTATATTATTCTGTGCACTAAGAAAGATGTTTATTACTTATGTTATTATCTAGAATATTGGCAATTGAACATATGTCAATTACTGTCTCTTAACTCTTCCTCTTTTTAACAATCTAACTTTTGTCGTATTTTATTTCATCGCTTTTTATTACTGTAATGCCTCTTGTATCTTAGCCCATTACAGATTTTACCGACTGTGTCGCTCCTTTATTTTACGTTGTTCAATTAATCATTGAGGACTTGTGTATGCCTACAGCAACGACATCTGGTGAACTTACAGCACAAGCATCTTGTCTTCGTACATCCATATTCAAACTGCATGAAGGTGGGACACAGCAGGTATAATTTTTATTAAAAATGAAATTCTTCCAGCTGTATTTAAGATTTTTTATTTACTTCACTACTAGTTTCGGCGTTGCGTCAACGCCATCTTCAGGCCCAGACACTTTGCTGAATCAATTGTGTGTGGCTCAGTCTAGCAGTCCGTGGTGAGATCAACATGTGCTCCACATGGATGGCGGGCAGTTTCCCATATTTTTCTGCTGATCTGAAGATGGTCATTATAGACCGAAACCGGTAATGTGTTGACAAATTTTTGTGACCATACACGTAATGTAAAGGAAATTTATTCTATATGTAGGTCACTGTTTTACTCGCGACCATGTCGCAGCTTGTGATACTGTCAAAATTTTCTCAGATCAGACTACTGGAGACGAAAATGAGCTCAGAAAGCAGTTAGTACGTCGTCTCGAATCGGTTCCTGCACACTCCACTCACATTAATGTGAGCACCTGCCAAAAGTCTGAATGAATACCTTCGCAGCGCGGACTGAGGCGAGATGTGCCGGAAGAGAGTCAGTGATGTTCTGAAAGGTACAGATTCCAGTGCCGTGGTCAGCTGCCCCAAGTTCCTCGGTTGAGGGCACATGGCGCAAACAGCCCGATCAAGGTAGTCCCACATATTCTGGATTAGGTTTAAATCCGGAATGTTTTATAGCCAGGAGAGTTACGTAAACTCATCTTGGTGCTCTTCAAACCACGCACGTGCACTGCGAGTTATACGATGCGTTGCACTACGCTGCTGGTAGATGCCATCGCGTCGAGGAAAAACTCCCTTTAGGGGTGCACACGGTCCGCAAGAGTAGATGCATTGTTGTGTTGATCGATTGTGCCTTCCAGGAAGATGAGATCGTCCAGGGAATGCCACGAAAAGATTTCCCAGACATTAAGCGTTGCAGGGTTTTTGCTTTCAGACGTTTCACGCCATACACGCCAACGGCCATCTATCCGACTGAACATAAAGCGTGGTTCACCTGGAAAGCCTACCTGCCGCCACTCACTGGACGTCCAGTTGCCGTACTGTCATCGTCGTGCGAATTCCAGCCTTCGTCGCCAATGACTAGCAATCGGCATGGGTGCATTAACCAGGCGCCTGCTGCATAGGTCGCAACGATCAATGAAGAAATGGTAGCCCCTTGGTCCATTTGCCGGTCAGTTGTCAACAGTTGCACGTTTATTCGGCCGTAGTCATCTCCACAAACGTCGTTCGCGCCTGTCATCTATCTCCCGTGGTTCTCACAGTTGCCTCGACGCCGGTTTTGGATAGCGCCATTTCGCCATGTGCGGTATACTTTAACCACGGCAGCACGCAAACAGTTTACCATCTTAGTCGTTTCGAAGATGCTTCCTCCCTTGGGCCGAAAGCCAATGATCATGCTCTTTTGAACATCAGATAAATCGCTCCGTTTCCGCATTACGACAACGATTGCTCTCTTCCCCCCTCCTCCCTCCGCCTCTACGTGATTTATGTACCTCCCACTGGTAGCGTTTCCATCTGGCGTTTGTGAGTGATTATTACACATTCACTTCGAACACAGGCGGTGGCTACGCTTATGTGACTGGACCGAGTGTATTGCCAGGAATACACTCATTAGTTAAAGATGATTTTCTTCTATAGATACGATTGTGTATTCCGTTGCGTTTAGCTACACTACTGGCCTTTAAAATTGCTACACCACGAAGATGACGTGCTACAGACGCGAAATTTAACCGACAGGAAGAAGATGCTGTGATATGAAAATGATTAGTTTTTCCGAGCATTCACACAAGGTCGGCGCCGGTGGCGACACCTACAACATGCTGACATGAGGAAAGTTTCCAACCGATTTCTCATACACAAACAGCAGTTGACCGGCTTTGCCTGGTGAAACGTTGTTGTGATGCCTCGTGTAAGGAGGAGGAATCCCTACCATCACGTATCCGACTTTGATAAAGGTCGGATTGTAGCCTATCGCGATTGCGGTTTATCGTATCGCGACATTGCTGCTCGCGTTCGTCGACATACAATGACTGTTAGCAGAACATGGAATCGGTGGGTTCAGGAGGGTAATACGGAACGCCGTCCTGGATCCCAACGGCCTCGTATCACTAGCAGTCGAGATGACAGCCATCTTATCCGCACGGCTGTAACGCACAGTGCAACCACGTCTCGATCCCTGAGTCAACAGATGAGGACGTTTGCAAGACAACAACCATCTGCACGAACAGTTCGATGACGTTTGCACCAGCATGGAATATCAGCTCAGAGACCATGGCTACGGTTACCCTTGATGCTGCCTCGCAGACAGGAGCGCCTGCGATGGTGTACTGAACGAAGAACCTGGGTGCAGGAATGGCAAAACGTCATTTTTTCGGATGAATCCAGGTTCTGTGTACAGCATCATGATGGTCGCATCCGTGTTTAGCGACATCACGGTGAACGCGCATTGGAGGCGTGTATTCGTCATCGCCATACTGGCGTATCACCCTGCGTGTTGGTATGGGGGGCCATTGGTTACACGTCTCGGTCACCTCTCGTTCGCATTGACGGCACTTTGAACAGTGGACGTTACATTTCAGATGTGTTAAGACCGGTGGCTCTACCCTTCATTCGATCCCTGCGAAACCCTACATTTCAGCGGGATAATGCACAACCGCATGTTGCAGACCCCATACGGGCCTTTCTGGACACAGAAAATGTTCGACTGCTGCCCTGGCCAGCACATTCTCCAGATCTCTCACCAATTAAAAACGTCTGGTCAATGGTGGCCGAGCAACTGCCTCATCACAATACGCCAGTCACTACTCTTGATGAACTGTGGTATCGTGTTGAAGCTGCATGGGCAGCTGTACCTGCACACGCCATCCGAGCTCTGTTTGACTCAATGCCCAGGCGTATCAAGGTCGTTATTACGGCCAGAGGTGGTTGTTCTGGGTAGAGATTTCTCTGGATCTATGCACCCAAATTGCGTGAAAATGTAATCACATGTCAGTTCTAGTATAATATATTTCTCCAATGAATACCCGTTTATCATCTGCATTTCTTGTTGGTGTAGCAATTTTAATGGCTAGTAGTGTATTTGACGTGTAATTGTATGTGCTCATGCTCGATAGCGGATCCAGTTTGCGTTCAGGGTTTGACGGGGCTTAATAGATAACTTTCAACACGAGCATAGTGCGCATGTCGTGTTGCAATATATGTGCTATCGTCAGAGAAGGCTGTGTCCGATGGTGGGAGTCTGGAATTACGTGGACTGCTCGGTGTGGGGTGAGGCCGTAGCGTGGCGCCTCCCTGCGGGCGGTTGTTAATTATCAGACCGACTGCGGCCGTCGGCCCCTCCACTGCAAACACTCACCGGAGGGGCTTCCCAGCAAAACACCGCGAAACACCGGCGGCCAGCCACGCGGTGGCGCACAGCACAACGTGCAGGGCCTGGAGCCGCTTTCACACCGTCGAATTTCTTGTCTCAATTGACTGCTCAAGACAGCGCCTGCGGCGTTTTATTCCTGTACTGACTGAACCTCGTCTGTTTCTTTTGTAAAGGCCTCGTTGCCAGTTTTGTAAAGGCCTTGTCGCTACTGGTGTGGACGCCGAGTTGCCACTGTTGTTACGATAGGCCGAGGTAGTGAGTTCGTGAAACGGCTTGTGGTGCAGTACACCGCTAAGACGCTAAGACAATTTCCCACTGCCACTATTACAAGGCTATGCCGCAGGGTTAGGTAACAGAATACGAGAACGAAGCTTCTACAACAGTCCAACAAATTAGTAACCACTGAGTTTGAAAGGTCTCCTTATCTATATGACAAATGGTTCAAATGGCTCTGAGCACTATGCGACTTAACTGCTGAGGTCATCAGTCCCCTAGAACTTAGAACTAATTAAACCTAACTAACCTAAGGACATCACACACATCCATGCCCGAGGCAGGATTCGAACCTGCGACCTTAGCGGTCGCTCGGCTCCAGACTGTAGCGCCTGTAACCGCACGGCCACGCCGGCCGGCATCTATATGACCTGCTGAATGATTAACACTGCATGTAATATAACACAAAAAAGTCCCTCAATGCCTAAGTGCAAAGAATAGTAGGTAAACTTCATAGTACATAACAAACGCAATTTACGACAACTGTCTGTTCACTTCTAAGAGTTCACTAAATGAAGGTCCCTGTCTAAGCCAGCCCTGGACGATGATCTACATCTAGGTGGGCGAGAGCTGCTCTTCTATCACCCAAGTAGGCTTCTGTCCGTTGTCGTTCGGTCATTGGCTGAGGCGAAGTCGATACCTTCATCCTCAGCGCCGCCCGTGGGGCTGGTGGAACTCGCGCATGTGGCGTCTCTATGGCACTGCCACCAGCAGGCGTCTTTGAGCCTGTGATGCTTTTTCCCTGGCTGTGTCTTGTTCGGAGGACACAGTGGTTTCGGTGGTCATTTTCGTTTAGAAGTCAACGCACAAATTGCGTTTGATGTGAGAGCAGTCTGCTGTGTAGTGTGGCATGCGAACTGTGGAAGTGAGGTTATGAAGCAGTATTCTTTTTACGAAAAAAAGGTCGAAATATAGTACAATATGTAGGAACCAGCGATGATAATAGAGTTTATTAGGGACGAAGGGGGAATTCATAGCGGACATTCTTGTAAAAGGTCGCGTGGTAATTTCTTTACACTCTTGAGAACGGAAAAAATACGAAAAGTGTCATCCAAACATTTCAGAACACACACATTTACTTGTTCCAAAATATATATACTTTCAAACACATTAAAGAATATCTAGAACGCAGAAAATAGCGTATTTTTGCTTTAGCCTTTGTATTTCTTTTTCTTGCTAGGTGCCAAAATCATTGGAAATTACTTTTCTCGCCAAATAATTCTGACTTTTTGACTGTTGAAAAAATTTTCATTAAAATACGTTAATCTGTTTACGTTCTAATTTATTCATAGTGTAGGCTTTTTCTTTATAAAACATTAATGTCTTTACGTTTTCAAATATTTCGTCTCTCCTTTAAGGGAATCTTAGTAGTAAAAAATATACGAGGACCTTGTGTAACTTTTCAGAGTGTCACAAAAGCAAAGTAGACAACACAAGATTAAGGAAGAACGAAAGTACCAAATCCATTTCCATAATACGAGTTGCTCGGCCAGAATAGGTTAACTTTCGATTTTAGCAGCCATCGCCAAAGTGCCCTGTTTCCGTGCATGCACAGTGTGCAGAACACTCGGATTTTGGAACACCACACTCGTCACAACCTATAGATCATTGACATCATACGCAGTCATTTCCATGTATTCGTGAAAACACCTCTGAAATCTTGAAACAGCCATACAAAGAAATATGCATAATGTACAAACGTATAAGTACAGCACCTAAATTAACAAAACGTGGTCTCGCAGACTTTCTGTACACTAGCTGTATCTGTTTCCCTTGTCTACAACACGAGTTTGTAAACGTCTCTATGGAAACGCCTCTTCATAGCTCTATACATCAGTATCGTTTCTGACTGCAGCCGTTTGCGTTTCGCAGCTGGAAGCTGTCAAGAGTGCTTCCAGGTGTCAGGGATTTCCTTAAAGTGACTCGACTGTAAGAGTGTCTTAGTAGTAAAGAATAGCGGTAGAGCACGTGCCCGCGAAAGGCTTAGGTCCCGAGTTCGAGTCTCGGTCGGGCACACAGTTTTAATCTGCCAGGAAGTTTCATATCAGCGCACACTCCGCTGCAGAGTGAAAATATCATTCTGGAAACATCCCCCAGGCTGTGGCTAACCCATGTCTCCGCGATATCCTTTCTTTCAGGAGTGCTAGTTCTGCAAGGTTCGCAGGAGAGCTTCTGTAAACTTTGGAAGGCAGGAGACGAGATACTGGCAGAAGTAAAGCTGTGAGTACCGGGTGTGAGTCGTACTTCGGTAGCTCAAATGGTAGAGCACTCGCCCGCGAAAGGCTTAGGTCCCGAGTTCGAGTCTCGGTCGGGCACACAGTTTTAATCTGCCAGGAAGTTTCATATCAGCGCACACTCCGCTGCAGAGTGAAAATTAAGTTTATTAATACTTCATACAAGATGCGATATTTCTCACGCATCTCAGTGTTGACGACTTTACATCTCTTGAACTATGTATCGTATAATGGTGCATTTGTGTAGGTACATTCTTTTGTATCCCGCCTGGATAGGTGCTGCTTCGGTCTGCTCCTGTGAACTGCTTCTGTAATATAGGCCGAAAGTGAAGGAAGCGAGGAGGAGCAGGAGAGGTGACGCACTTTGATACTGCATGTAACTTTAACACTTTTAATAAAGTCAAAAACACAAGTAAATATCAAATGCATACATAACTTTGGTTAGGAAGACCACGTAGGTGTGAAGCCTAGTCCATGTCTAATCCTGTGAAGTTAGGATGACCGTTCTGCATAATCTTAAAACTAACAAATACTCGTTGCTGACCAAACTTTAACTGAACGTAACTAACACAAAGTCTCAATAGCAAGCTAGCCCACTCGGTAGTAGAAGCTATATTTCTAGACCGTCTGGTCTTAATGAAATGGACCGAAATCGAGACGGCACTCCCTGAGCTCCACAGCCAGAGGGCGCAGTGGTCCGCGTACTTAGTCTTCTCTCGTAGTGTCAACTTACGAGAGCGTGCACCTACGTTGTGGCATCGTAACTATCGACGCCACACATTCTACGGCATAGTTTCTCACGCATCTTAGTGTTTATGACGTCATATCTCCTGAACTATGTGTGGTACTATGATATAGCTTTTTAGGTGCATTTAGCGACATACGAGGATACCATCTGCGAAATTTATTACGAATAGAGTTAGTAGCACAGAAGTAATAAATTTAAACGTCATGCGAGATGAGGTAGTATTCACACATTTCATTCTTTACGGCTTCATATCTCTTGATCAATGGTAGGTTGTTCATATCACCACAGCGTTTGCTGCCTGATAGTAACGGATAAATGTACCACGTTTGAGCCGGCCGCGGTGGCCGAGTGGTTCTAGGCGCTTCAGTCCGGAACCACGAGGCTGCTACACTCGCAGGTTCGAATCCTGACTGGGGCATGGATGTGGGTGATGTACTTAGGTTAGTTAGGTTTAAGTAGTTCTAAGTCTAGAGGACTGATGACCTCAGATGTTAAGTCCCATAGTGCTTAGAGCTATTTGAACCAAGTTTGACTGAAATCGGCCCAGTGGTTCAGGAGGAGATGTGAGACACATATAGATCTTTTCGCACTGCATTTCCAGCCCTGCAGTCCCATCTTCGCATGCCTCGCATCATTATGCCTTGATTATTTGTTCACCTGACAGCAAAAAAATTTGCCAAAGAAAATGGTACAGCACTGACCTGCAACATACCGTATTCTTCTATTTGTCCATGGAAACTCGCAGCCGAATATGCAGACGAGGAAATGATACTTCAAAAATTACAGGAAACTGACAATGTCCGTACTCAAAGCCTGTTCCAAGAAGGCACGATATCCTTTCTTCAAATACACTCCGGGAAATGGAAAAAAGAACACATTGACACCGGTGTGTCAGACCCACCATACGTGCTCCGGACACTGCGAGAGGGCTGTACAAGCAATGATCACACGCACGGCACAGCGGACACACCAGGAACCGCGGTGTTAGCCGTCGAATGGCGCTAGCTGCGCAGCATTTGTGCACCGCCGCCGTCAGTGTCAGCCAGTTTGCCGTGGCATACGGAGCTCCATCGCAGTCTTTAACACTGGTAGCATGCCGCGACAGCGTGGACGTGAACCGTATGTGCAGTTGACGGACTTTGAGCGAGGGCGTATAGTGGGCATGCGGGAGGCCGGGTGGACGTACCGCCGAATTGCTCAACACGTGGGGCGTGAGGTCTCCACAGTACATCGATGTTGTCGCCAGTGGTCGGCGGAAGGTGCACGTGCCCGTCGACCTGGGACCGGACCGCAGCGACGCACGGATGCACGCCAAGACCGTAGGATCCTACGCAGTGCCGTAGGGGACCGCACCGCCACTTCCCAGCAAATTAGGGACACTGTTGCTCCTGGGGTATCGGCGAGGACCATTCGCAACCGTCTCCATGAAGCTGGGCTACGGTCCCGCACACCGTTAGGCCGTCTTCCGCTCACGCCCCAACATCGTGCAGCCCGCCTCCAGTGGTGTCGCGACAGGCGTGAATGGAGGGACGAATGGAGACGTGTCGTCTTCAGCGATGAGAGTCGCTTCTGCCTTGGTGCCAATGATGGTCGTATGCGTGTTTGGCGCCGTGCAGGTGAGCGCCACAATCAGGACTGCATACGACCGAGGCACACAGGGCCAACACCCGGCATCATGGTGTGGGGAGCGATCTCCTACACTGGCCGTACACCACTGGTGATCGTCGAGGGGACACTGAATAGTGCACGGTACATCCAAACCGTCATCGAACCCATCGTTCTACCATTCCTAGACCGGCAAGGGAACTTGCTGTTCCAACACTACAATGCACGTCCGCATGTATCCCGTGCCACCCAACGTGCTCTAGAAGGTGTAAGTCAACTACCCTGGCCAGCAAGATCTCCGGATCTGTCCCCCATTGAGCATGTTTGGGACTGGATGAAGCGTCGTCTCACGCGGTCTGCACGTCCAGCACGAACGCTGGTCCAACTGAGGCGCCAGGTGGAAATGGCATGGCAAGCCGTTCCACAGGACTACATCCAGCATCTCTACGATCGTCTCCATGGGAGAATTGCAGCCTGCACTGCTGCGAAAGGTGGATATACACTGTACTAGTGCCGACATTGTGCATGCTCTGTTGCCTGTGTCTATGTGCCTGTGGTTCTGTCAGTGTGATCATGTGACGTATCTGACCCCAGGAATGTGTCAATAAAGTTTCCCCTTCCTGGGACAATAAATTCACGGTGTTCTTATTTCAATTTCCAGGAGTGTACAATACGCTGGTGTTATCTATGCATGTAGTTCATGTTAACTAAATAGATAAAAGTTCATTAATGGCCACTGTAGCTGAGTAAACAATGTGCAGGCAGTATATGTGAAATGTCTCATGTCCGAATCCATGCGAATTTTTTCGCCGTAGGAGACATACTGTTCTGGCTCAACAATTTGTTGCCTCTGGAGCCCTCTATTGTACTGTATGAAATACATAGCGATTATGTGCAGTTAATTTGCCACAGAAGACGCCGCAGGATATTGGCTATGATTCAGTGAGAGACACTTGTGGTGTAGAATGGCATCCCTGGAGCCGAAAAATTAAATTTACTATGTCTGTTTGACGTGCAACATGAGAATTGGTCACACAGTTTCATTGACATTCCACCGCAAGAGACAGACAGCCTGTCATGGAGAGTTACGAGTAGGTCTGCACATTCAAAGCCCGGATACAGTCCCGTCTTCACTATGGGAACCTGGTTTATGGTCCAGCATCGCCCTCGGCGTTGCCGACGCGGGACCCTATACGCCATTGTGACCGAGGCTTTCCGAAAGGGCCCAGTGAACAGCCTCTTCGTGGAAGCTGGGGTTCCTCCATTGTGTATGAGGCGACAACAACTGCTTTCCAGCTATACTGCGAATATTCGCAGCTCGCCTAAACATACCACGGCGATCCATCTCTCGAAACTGCGGCCCCCATCGGGGATTCCAATGGCAGGCCGTATCCGGCCCTTTCTCACTGAACTAGAGACTTCCTCTTTACCACCTTTCCTGCGGATCCACACACGTACGCCTCCATGGTCCATGCTTCGGTCACGACTTCGTCTTGACCTATAGCAAAGCCCAAAAGGCTCAGTTCCTCCTGAGGCCCTCTGCTGCCAATTGTTCTCAATTCTCGGCGAGTTCCAGGGCTCGGGAATGGTCTACACCGATGGTTGGAAGATCGATGGCCACGTTGGCTTCGCTTACGCTCACGCTGGGCATACTGAACAGCGCTCCTTACCAAATGACTCCATTGTTTTCGCTACAGAGTTGGTAGTCATCTCTCGCGCTCTTGAGCATATCCGCTCCTGCACAGGTCAGTCTTTCTTCATCTGTAGTGACTTCTTAAGCAGCCTACAAACTCTCGACCAGCGCTTCCCTCACTATCCTTTTGTGATGACTATACAGAACAGGAGGCTGTTTATGCCCTCGAAAACATTGGACGTTCAGTGGCTTTCTTCTGGAGCCCAGGACATACCGGAATTCCGGGAAATGAGTTTGCTGACAGGCTGGCCAAACAGGCTACCGGTAAACCGACTCAAGATATCGACACACTCGAGACTGATCTCTTATCAGACTTACGTCAGGATCTGGGATACCGAATGTTTCATCCTCAGTACACCAAATAAACCACGTGTTATCAAGGAAACAACGAATGTTTGGAGGTCATCCATGCGACCCATTCGAAGGGACTCCATTGTCCTTTGCCGGCTCCGCATCGGCCATACCTGGCTGACATGCTTCACCCACTGATATGCTTCACCCACTGTCCCTGCTGTCGAGACATCTTCGCGGGTACCGGGCGCGGTTGGGCCACCCTCTCCCCAAGGGGAGTGGCGGGTTCAGCGGCGTTCGCGGCGCACGAGGCGGAGGGTAAATGTGGAGGCTGGCCGTGTGGCATCGCCCGCTCTGCCTGCGCGTGGACATGTGGCTGCTCCTTCAGCAAGGTCCGAGCAGGCACACGGGGGGAGGGGTTTATTAGTTATTGGGAGCTCCAACGTTAGGCGGGTGATGGATCCCCTTAGGGAAATAGCAGAAAGGTCGGGGAAGAAGGCCAGCGTTCACTCTGTCTGCTTGTCGGGGGGTCTCATCCGAGATGAGGAGGAGGCCCTGCTGGCGGCGATAGAGAGCACTGGGTGCACCCGACTGCAAATTGTTGCTCATGTCAGCACCAATGACTCCTGCCGTCTGGGTTCAGAGGTCATCCTCAGTTCGTACAGGCGGTTGGCGGAATTGGTGAAGGCGGAAAGCCTCGCTCGCGGGGTGGAATTGATGCGCTAACTATTTGTAGTATCGTACCCAGAACCGATCGCGGTCCTCTGGTTTGGAGCCGAGTGGAAAGCTTAAACCAGAGGCTCAGACGATTCTGCGGAGATCTGGGGTGCAAATTTCTCGACCTCCGCTATCGGGTGGAGAAATGTAGGGTCCCCCTGAATAGGTCAGGCGTACACTACACGCCGGAAGCGTCTACAAGGGTAGCGGAGTACGTGTGGAGTGCACATTGGGGTTTTTTAGGTTAGAGAATTCCCTCCCTAGGCCCGACGCCTCCTGAGACGCGGCAAGGTAGGAGTAGGCAAAATGCAACAGGGTATAACAATATTAATGTGCTAGTAGTAAACTGCAGGAGCGTCTATAGAAATGTACCAGAACTGCTCTCATTAATAAACGGTCACAACGCCAAATAGTACTAGGGACAGAAAGTTGGCTGAAACCAGACGTAAACAGTAATGAAATCCTCAACTCAGATTGGAATGTATACCGCAGAGACAGGCTGGACAGTGAAGTGGGAGGCGTGTTTATAGCGATAAGAAGTGCAATAGTATCGAAGGAAATTGACGGAGATCCGAAATGCGAAATAATTTGGGTGAAGGTCACGGTTAAAGCAGGCTCAGACATGGTGATTGGCTGTCTCTATAGGCCCCCTGGCTCAGCAGCTGTTGTGGCTGAGCATCTGAAGGATAATTTGGAAAATATTTCGAGTAGATTTCCCCACCATGTTATAGTTCTGGGTGGAGATTTTAATTTGCCGGATATAGACTGGGAGACTCAAACGTTCATAACGGGTGGCAGGGACAAAGAATCCAGTGAAATTTTTTTAAGTGCTTTATCTGAAAACTACATTGAGCAGTTAAACAGAGAACCGACTCGTGGCGATAACATAGTAGACCTTCTGGTGACAAACAGACCCGAAATATTTGAAACAGTTAATGGAGAACAGGCAATCAGCGATCATAAAGCGGTTACTGCATCGATGATTTCAGCCGCAAATAGAAGTATTAAAAAAGGTAGGAAGATTTTTCTGTTTAGCAAAAGTGACAAAAAGCAGATTACAGAGTACCTGACGGCTCAACACAAAAGTTTTGCCTCAAGTACAGATAGTGTTGTGGATCAGTGGACAAAGTTCAAAACCATCGTACAATATGCGTTAGATGAGTATGTGCCAAGCAAGTTCGTAAGAGATGGAAAAGAGCCACCGTGGTACAACAACCGAGTTAGAAAATTGCTGTGGAAGCAAAGGGAACTTCACAGCAAACATAGCCAAAGCCTTGCAGACAAACAAAAATTACGCGAAGCGAAATTTAGTGTGAGGAGGGCTATGCGAGAGGCGTTCAATGAATTCGAAAGTAAAGTTCTATGTACTGACTTGGCAGAAAAACCTAAGAAATTTTGATCTTATGTCAGAGCGATAGGTGGATCAAAACAAAATGTCCAGACACTCTGTGACCAAAATGGTACTGAAACAGAGGATGACAGACTAAAGGCCGAAATACTAAATGTCTTTTTCCAAAGCTGTTTCACAGAGGAAGACTGCACTGTAGTTCCTTCTCTAGATTGTCGCACAGATGACAAAATGGTAGATATCGAAATAGACGACAGAGGGATAGAGAAACAATTAAAATCGCTCAAAAGAGGAAAGGCCGCTGGACCTGATGGGATACCAGTTCGATTTTACACAGAGTACGCAAAGGAACTTGCCCCCCTTCATGCAGCGGTGTACCGTAGGTCTCTAGAAGAGCGTAGCGTTCCAAAGGATTGGAAAAGGGCACAGGTCATCCCCGTTCTCAAGAAGGGACGTCGAACAGATGTGCAGAACTATAGACCTATATCTATAACGTCGATCAGTTGTAGAATTTTGGAACACGTATTATGTTAGAGTATAGTGACTTTTCTGGAGACTAGAAATCTACTCTGTAGGAATCAGAATGGGTTTCGAAAAAGACGGTCGTGTGAAACCCAGCTCGCGCTATTCGTCCACGAGACTCAGAGGGCCATAGACACGGGTTCACAGGTAGATGCCGTGTTTCTTGACTTCCGCAAGGCGTTCGATACAGTTCCCCACAGTCGTTTAATGAACAAAGTAAGAGCATATGGACTATCAGACCAATTGTGTGATTGGATTCGAGACTTCCTAGATAACAGAACGCAGCATTTCATTCTCAATGGAGAAAAGTCTTCCGAAGTAAGAGTGATTTCAGGTGTGCAGCAGGGGAGTGTCATAGGACCGTTTCTATTCACAATATACATAAATGACCTCGTGGATGACATCGGGAGTTCACTGAGGCTTTTTGCAGATGATGCTGTGGTGTATCGAGAGGTTGTAACAATCGAAAATTGTACTGAAATGCAGGGGGATCTGCAGAGAATTGACGCATGGTGCAGGGAATGGCAATTGAATCTCAATGTAGACAAGTGTAATGTGCTGTGAGTACATAGAAAGATAGATCCCTTATCATTTAGCTACAAAATAGCAGGTCAGCAACTGGAAGCAGTTAATTCCATAAATTATCTGGGAGTACGCATTAGGAGTGATTTAAAATGGAATGATCATATAAAGTTGATCGTCGGTAAAGCAGATGCCAGACTGAGATTCATTGGAAGAATCCTAAGGAAATGCAATTCGAAAACAAAGGAAGTAGGTTACAGTACGCTTGTTCGCCCACTGCTTGAATACTGCTCAGCAGTGTGGGATCCGTAGCACATAGGGTTGATAGAAGAGATAGAGAAGATCCAACGGAGAGCAGCGCACTTCGTTACAGGATCATTTAGTAATCGCGAAAGCGTTACGGAGATGATAGATAAACTCCAGTGGAAGACTCTGCAGGAGAGACGCTCAATAGCTCGGTACGGGCTTTTGTTAAAGTTTCGAGAACATACCTTCACCGAAGAGTCAAGCAGTATATTGCTCCCTCCTACGTATATCTCGCGAAGATACCATGAGGATAAAATCAGAGAGATGAGAGCCCACACAGAAGCATACCGACAATCCTTCTTTCCACGAACAATACGAAACTGGAATAGAAGGGAGAACCGATAGAGGTACTCAGGGTACCCTCCGCCACACACCGTCAGGTGGCTTGCGGAGTATGGATGTAGATGTAGATGTAGACTCACGGCCACTTCCTATATCGCGAGGGGCCACTTCAGTGTCATTGTTGTTCCTACTTGACTGTGTTTCACATTTTGTTGGAATGCCCAGTTTTAGGCCCCCTGAGGTGGACGTTTAGCCTTCCCGCCACACTGCCTACGGTGTTGAAGACAATGCCCCAACGGCTGATATAGTTTTCCGTTTCCTTCGAGAGGAAGTTTCTTATCCCTCGGTTCAAGTGTGAGCGTCACGCCATCTCTCTTTTTTTCGGCTGGAGATTTTAATGTGTTGCAGAGTGGCTGGCTCCTCCTCTTTTATTTTCGCGATCACCCAGCTCAGGCCATCTGCTGTATCATTTTAATACCTTCAATTGCTTTTTTTTCCTTTTTGTGCACGTTTTCCCCTTTGGTTTGCTTCATCCGTTTTCTATTTCACTGTTGTTCCCTGTTAGTTTTACGCCTTTTTACTGTTCCCGGCAACTTTTGGGAATGGTTTTAATCAGAGACCCATTTTAATGAGGGAAAAGGGACTGATGGGCCTGTGGTTTGGCACCTTTACTCTCCAAACCAACCAACATCATTCACGTGCCATGCCTCATCATCAGCAGGCTATTCGCGGCCATATCACTGCTTTTGTGCAGAAAGGGAAATTGACTTTGGTGGCCGGGACGTTCCTGAGCCCACTGCGCGATGCTGCATGAAACGTTATCGAGCTACTGGAGAACTCATTAGGCATGTGGGAACTGGACATTGTCATGTGACAACATCAGTCCGGGATAATAAACTTGTCAACACGTCATGGCATAATCCAAGGCTGTGCCATTGAAACATACAACTGTGCTTCCCAGGTTGATGGATATGGTTCGGCACCAGTTCGGAAGGCCAGACTGCTTAACCAACGAGCGGCCATCGGTGACAGTCATCGACACTACCGACTAGTGTTTACCGAGTACGAATCGGTATTGTCCTGAGCAAATGATGGTCCAGCACGAATATATAGGCTGCAACGTGCCTGTTTACACCCCAAATACGTGCATAAGTAATCTCGCAGTGGCACTTCAAAGCCGGACGTGTTCCCGTGGACTTCGCGTGCTTCTTAGGATAGATGGTCAACTTGATGTTTGCAATTATACCCAAATCATGAGTAATATTATGGTCTCACCAGTGCGAAAACTATGTCCTGAATGAGTAACCTGTTTTGAACAAGGCCAGTCTTGGATACACATGTCAACGATGGTACAGGAGTGGTTTGCAGAACAGAACGAGATTTCTCTTGTCGATTGGCCTCCTTCTGAACAAGACCTAAGCCCTACAGAAAACGTACAAGCAGAGAAGAAACGGACAAAGCGAGAAAACTGGCCTCACCCCACGCCAAAAACCCGTTACGATCCTTGGAAGGTCACGCCTGGTGCCTGGGAGGCGATGGCAGAAACTGAGAGATTTATTATACACCTCACGGACTTCTTCCCTCACAGAGTGCAGACAATGACTGAAGTTCAAGGCCATTGAGCGCGATACTAAGTGGTAAAGAAGTCACATTCTGTGCCCTTATGAGAGCCGAGAATATCTTGAAAAGAAGCGTGAACTGTTCGTTCTATTAATTTCATGATTTCTATTGATTAAACAAATTAAAGGAGTAACCCAAAAACAATGCGCTAAGTCAGATGTAAACCAAGTTCGTTGCCAGGCGGTTGCCTACGAGACTGTCGGCTATTCCACTGAGCCTTGAATGCCTCGCTCTACAGCTGCCGACATTTACATACTTCTTAACGTCCTTCATTCTACATAGCAAGAAGAAGTGTCTTTGCTAGATCTGCAATGCTACGAACGGTGCCGCGCACTTTTCTTGCGTGTTGTTAAAGTGGTGTCCCTGCTAAACATCAGAACGGTGCTAATCCTTCTACTACATTCCCCATTACAAGTGCTCTTTACTTTTATAACCAAGTCTGTACATCTCGTAATGTGAATAGCTTCTGAGAACACGGCGGGCAATGCAAACTTCTACCAAGGCCTTTTTTGTGCTCTCAAGCCTACATGGCAGTTCGCGCTGGTTCCACCGTGACAGGAAATGGCAAATGCTACACTATAAAGTACCAAGCTCATATCTATCAGAGATTTTCATCGCGTAACGGCTATTAAATTATTAAATTTTCATCCCTTTTATAACTGATGACGATCATCGTCAATATAATGTGTGGCCCCCAAAAACACGTATAAATTATTATATTCGTTGCGGGGTGGAATTAAATGGCCTCAGAATGTCATCTTGAGGAATTTCTCGCCATGACTGAAATACATGCTATGTCAGTGCATGGTGCCTCGAATAGAAGCTTAATTCTTCCCACCACATTGCAGACAGGCGCTCTGTGGGTGACAAACCAAGGCACAGAGTCATGCGTAATCATACATTCTCAGGGCAAGTGAGAAATTACCTGCCGTTTGGGGTCTTGCATTATCCTGATGGAATATGCGATTTCGTCTGATCATGAAGGATGTGAGAGACGGGTTTGCCATTCTTGCCACATACTGGAAAGCATTCAGACTCCCTTCAGCAATTATCAAATCAGTCCTGTTGCACAACAGAATAGTAATTAAGTGTAGTATCGGCTGGGACGACGCTAAGTGCAACACGTCCGCCGAGTATATAAGAGTAGCACAACCAAGGTCAACATTCGGTGGAAGTGAAGTACAGACCCACAGGGAGCTCATCGCATCGGCCGTTGTTGCCGAGCGGTTCTAGGCGCTTCAGTCCGGAACCGCGCTGCTGCTACGGTCGCAGGTTCGAATGCTGCCTCTGGTATGGTTGTGTGTGATGTCCTTAAGCTAGTTAATTCTAAGTCTAGGGGACTGATGACAGATGTTATGTCCCATAGTGCTCAGCCATTTGAACCATTTGAGCTCATCGCCTCTTAGTGTCTGAGAGAGGAACTTATACAACAGTGCAGAGCGGACACAGTTCTCTTCTCTAACTAGACTACGTGTGTTAATTGCACCTAGGAATGACACAAGAACGCGTTTCAGGTTGCTACAAACTTTGCATAAAGGAACGCTCTGAAGCCCTGAAGTTAAACATTAGGCTATCCAAGATGACCTACATGCTCAGAAAATCGGAGCAGATTCGGTCACCGATACAGGAGGTATCACATTACAGACTGCTAGAAAACCCTCGGCATCCTTCCATTCACTCTCAGAGTTAGGCCACTCTATCTGCACCACGAATACCGACACAAGGTCAGCTCAGCTAGTTGCAGAATGCCCTGGTGACTACAACGAAGTGCCTACAGCTGTTGCCACCTTGGAGCCCACAGCTACGAGTCCACAGCCATTGGCTGTGGAGAGACCTTCGACTCTACTAACTCCACTCCTGCTGACTGAAGATAAGGGCCCGTCAGTTTGGGAGCAGGGCGCCTACGTCGCCAATCCCGTGTGGTACGCGTAATGCCACACCGACTGTCGGCTGTCGCTCGTCTCGCTATTGGGTCTTCCATCTACACGCCAACTCGGCAACCGACAACAGGGGCATGACGATTTCAGGAGCCGGGCCTCAGCGCAGCTTCACTAAACGACAGATCCGATACTACGACAGACGCCTTCAGCCACGCCAGGATGTAGCGACGCGCCGGCTGCCGGTTCTCCTACGATGGGTACTTGTTTTACATTCTGGGAGTCCGCAGCTGTTGAAAGGCACGATGTTAGGGCGAGTTCCGCAGACAGCTTGTAAAGCGGTTCTTTATTGAAACACAAACTGTTTCGTAGTCTAAATAATCATCAGGTGCAGCCTACATAGTAAAAAACAAAGTACAGTGTCATCACTTAGTGAATATTAAAATTAATAAAGGAATGTCTAAGATATACTCAGAACGTTAAAAGGTCATATGCATAACCATCGCTCCTAGTCAAAATATGCTATTCAATTAATACAGTCAATCCATGCCGAACGAAGGTAACGAATAGGTAATAATAATAGAGCACGCCATTCATTTAGGCTAAACTGCTGAAGGGTGAAACTTGCGGTTACAGAGTCATGTTTTAAAATTTGCCTGCATCTCAAAAGAAAAAAAGAGAAACATAGTGAAAGGACACTTTTAATAAAATCGACCGGATTGGCCATACAAAATTGTTATTGCTAGCACAATTGGTAGCAGCATGCATTATGCAAGTTACTGTGTAGAATGTATCGGATGCCAGTGCCTTACCAGTGCGAAGGCAGGGCATCCCGGTGTTGCGTAAAAACGGCCCGCACAGACTACTAAGAGAGAGTAACTGGCCAACGGAACGGAAACTATCTACGTGGAGTCGGGCCAACGAGATATACGGGCCCTGCAACGAACTTGTGACACCACACAAGTAGGCTTGATCGTCACACTTCGCGAAAGCTCGGCTCCGTGCAGGATCCAAAGGAAATAAGAATTCATTGAAAATGTACGCACTAAAGGTCTTAATTTAGCCGTGTGCCAGAGAACTTCCATACATTTAAACACTCAGTCAAGAATTATTAAATTCGTCTGAAACAGTTACTCGCTCCCCGCCGGAGACGGCTGCTGGGACTCTTAAGACCTGCAATATCACGTGCTGTGACGTGCAAGCCACGGTCTGTCCTTCTCCTGGGTTTCGATGTGGACAGTGTGACGTCATACTCTCACGAGCGGGAGCGCTGGTTCGCTATCTTCACAAATGTGGATAATACAGAATTTTATTACGTACCAATATCTAATCGTATGAACAATCGAAATTAGCCAGATTTCTATGAAGTCTTAAGTCTAATTGGTTATTTAACGTGAACTGTGCATTTCCTTTTTTATGTATATAAATTTCTGCTTCCTCTAATACACTAATGGCCATTAAAATTGCTACACCTAGAAGAAATACAGATGGTAAACGGGTATTCATTGGACAAATATATTATACTAGAACTGACATGTGATTACATTTTCGCGCAATTTTGGTGCATAGATCCAGACCTCTGACCGTAATAACGGCCTTGATACGCCTGGGCATTGAGTCAAACAGAACATGGATGGCGGGTACATGTACAGCTGCCCAGGCAGCTTCAACACGATACCACAGTTCATCAAGAGTAGCGACTGGCATATTGTGACGAGCCAGTTGCTCGGCCACCTTTGACCAGACGTTTTCAGTTGGTGAGAGATCTGGAGAGTGTGCTGGCCAGGGCAGCAGTCGAACATTTTCTGTATCCAGAAAGGCCCGTACAGGACGTGCAACATGCTGTAGTGCATTATCCTGATGAAATGTAGGGTTTCGCAGGGATCGAATGAAGGGTAGAGCCACGGGTCGTAACACATCTTAAATGTAACGTCCACTGTTCAACGTGCCGTCAATGCGAACGAGAGGTGACCGAGACGTGTAACCAATGGCCTCCCATACCAACACGCAGGGTGATATGCCAGTATGGCGATGACGAATACACGCCTCTGTCTGTGATGCAGGCTCAACGGTAACCGCAGTCATGGTCTCCGAGCTGATAGTCCATGCTGCTGCAAACGTCGTCGAACTGTTCGTGCAGATGATTGTTGTCTTGCAAACGTCCCCATCTGTTGACTCAGGGATCGAGACGTGGCTGCACGATCCGTTACAGCCATGCGGATAAGATGCCTGTCATCTCAACTGCTAGTAATACGAGGCCGTTGGGATCCAGCACGGCGTTCCGTATTACCCTCCTGAACCCACTGACTCCATATTCTGCTAACAGTCATTGGATCTCGACGAACGCGAGCAGCAATGTCGCGATACGATAAACCGCAATCGCGATAGGCTATAATCCGACGTTTATCAAGGTCGGAATCGTGATGGTACGCATTTTTCCTCCTTACACGAGGCATCACAACAACGTTTCACCAGGCAACGTCGGTCAACTGCTGTTTGTGTATGAGAAATCGGTTGGAGACTTTTCTCATGTCAGCACGTTGTAGGTGTCACCACCGGCGCCAACATTGTGTGAATGCTCTGGAAAGTTAATCATTTGCATATCACTGCATCTTCTTCCTATCGGTTAAATTTCGCGTCTGTAGCACGTAATCTTCGTGGTGTAGTAATTTTAATGGCCAGTAGTGTAGATTCAAAATATGACTCTCTTTTTTTAATAAAGTATTTTTAAATTTTCAGAAGGGCTTGTGATGCTGCGCCCATCTTCACGTAAGTGCGCTGTTAATGAAGATCGGGGATTATTTAAGTTAAGGTGTCCCTGAAATCTTATACGAAATGACCTACCAGTTTGCCTAAACATTTTTAGTGCAATGTAGTATACATCCGCTTTTATATTCATTTACCGCTGCTTTTCGCTTGTGCCTGAGGTTTCTACCTAGATCCGAAATACATTCATGCTCATAAATTAAGGATAATTGCAGAATGTGGTGCCACACAACGTGGCACTACACAAAACAGGCGTTAATAGCATAGGCACATAGGGAACACACACGACACAGATCTGTAAGTCCACGGTATTGGTAATGAGTTGAGGATACCGTCACAAAACACATGTGCTACAAAACGCCAGTGTTTCCTGAGCATGTACCCCGACATCTATATGGGATATGATCACCATGCTCATGTACCCAAGCCGCACAACGTGTTGGCATATCCTGGATCAGGTGGTCGAGCAGCTGCTGGGGTATAGTCTCTCATTCCTGCAGCAGTGCCTGTCGGAGCTCCTGAAGTGTCGTAGGGGTTTGTATACGTTCAGTGATACGTCGACCGAGAGCATCTAAGACGTGCTTGATGGGGTTTAGGTCTGGAGAACAGGCAGGCCACTGCATTCGCCTGATATCTTCTGTTTCAAGGTACTCCTCCACGATGGCAGCTCGATGGGGCCGTGTATTGTCATCCATCAGGAGGAAGGTGGGACCCACTGCACCCCTGAAAGGGCGGACTTACTGGTGCAAAATGGCGTCCTGATACACCTGACCTGTTACAGTTCCTACGTCAAAGACATGCAGGGGTGTACATGCACCAATCATAATCCCACCCCACACCATCAAACCACGACCTCCATGCAGGTCCCTTTCAAGGACATTAAGAGGTTGGTATCTGGTTTCTGGTTCACGCCTGATCAAAACCCTTCGAGAATCATTGTTCAGACTATACCTGGACTCGTCTGTGAACATAACCTCACCAGGGGTCAGTGGAATGCACCTTGCTGGTCTCCGGGCGAATAAACCATGTCTGTTCAGTCGTCTGCAGGCAGTGTGTCTGGAGACAACTGTTCCAGTGGCTGCAGCAAGGTCCCGAGCAAGGCTACCTGCAGTACTCCGTGGCCTTCTGCGGGCACTGATGGTGGGATATCGGTCTTCCTTTGGTGTTCTGCAGGAATGAGAGGCTATACCCCAGCAGCTGCTCGACCACCTGATCCAGGATATGCCAACACGTTGTGCGGCCTGGGTACATGTGCATGGTGATCATATCCCATATAGATGTCGGGGTACATGCTCAGGAAACACTGGCGTTTTGTAGCACATGTGTTTTGCGACGGTATCCTCAACTCATTACCAATACCGTGGACTTACAGATCTGTGTCGTGTGTGTTCCCTATGTGCCTATGCTATTAACGCCTGTTTTGTGTAGTGCCACGTTGTGTGGCACCACATTCTGCAATTCTCCTTAATTTATGAGCATGAATGTGGACGTCCCATACTGTAGCGCCTGGACACGTTGCCTGTCTGCTGGAATCGTTGCCATTATCTTGAGATCACACTTTGTGGCACACAGAGGGCTCATGCTACGACCTGCTGTGTTTGACCAGCCTCCAGTCGCCTTAGTATTCTACACCTCATAGCGTCATCAATATGTGTTCTTTGAGCCATTTTCAACACACGGTCACCATTAGCACGCCTGAAAACGTCTGCACACTTACTCGCTGCACCGTACTCTCACATGCACCAACACACCTCTGCGTAAGTGGACTGCTGCCAGCGCCACCGTGCGACGACCGCGGGTCAAATGAACCGCATGGTCATACCCCGAGGTGATTTAAACCCGCAAACCGCCGACCAGAGCGTTATTTCACCATGTGTCAGTATTATCCTTAATTTATGAGCATAAGTGTAGTAAAATACTATGAAATACTGTCTTTAGGTCTCACACATCTATTTTTTTCGATATTGCAGCCAGACACGGTATTCTACAAAAATGGAGCGTGGCTTTGCCTGCACGGCTGGTCTAAATGTTATAAAATCTGCCTCCGAGCCTCTACGGGAAATAAGATATTTCTTTCCTAATATACTGCTATTAATAGCGCTAACAGGTTCTGGATCGTAATCGTTTTGATACGCTGTATACTGTACAATCTCGTACTGAGCCATTTGAGTTTCACTATCAAAGGGAACTTTATACATACGGTTTAACCTGGCTCGGAATGCAGCGGATTCATATTTCACGTCACTGCGTCCGTATAATAAGGTTTGTCGCGGCTGGCTTTCGGTAAATATCGAAGCCGATTTTCCCATTTTTTACCGTCACTTGGAGGTCCGAAAACGGCAACGTGTCATTCTCAGGGCACTGCGCAGTAAACTGTATTTATTTAGATCCCGGAGAAAACGGTCGCTTTCAATATCAGAAGGAAAAATCACATTCATTACTCGCCACTAAAATTGTCTTCAGCACAAAAAGGAGTGAAAAACGCTGCAACAAACTGAGAAAGTTTCTCCTAGAAAACTCCTTCTATTTCGTACAAGAATTTCTCTTACTCTAAAGTGTAAAAGGTGGTGGGTAGAAATTACTAACACATCGGTACATCTTTTTTTTCTTTGTTCTTTTTGTAGTAAAAAAGTGAGGAATGATCCACATGTAACCGTACGTACAAACTAATTTGCGATGAAATGTAAAATGACTCATTCCGCATCATTACGATATATCGTGCAAAGTGATCCATGGAACATGTAACTAACTAAATAACTAACAACATTATTACCATCGCATAATATGAAAATATCGTCAACTTATCTATTCCATAAAACTGTTCTTCTAGCATGCTGAGGGAATTTTGTCACAAATTCCTGCTCAACGTCATAGACATATTGGCTATGCAATAGGCAAGTGGCGCGTCCATCACTAAGCCTTCTTGTTGTTATTGCTGAAGTGGTTTCCACTTTACTCGTGGTGACAGGTGTGCAACCGACGGCGTGACAAGTGCGGTCGGAGTCGTCGATCTTGTTCTAACATCCTAACACCGCTAGTGGTATGGAAACCGAATCAGAGAATGGCGGCGCTAGTGTCTGTGTGACAGGTACAGGGTTTGGACAAAAATATGGAAAGCTCACAAACACAACACGTTAAAATGCCCAATGCGCTGTAGGGAACCAGTTAGCGTTCAAAGCAACTTCCAGTTGTTTCGGAATGGATAAATACAGGTCCTGTATGGTCTTAAAGGGAATCTAATACAATTCTTCTTCGAAAATACTGACATCATCAGGTAATGATGATGGAGATGGATAGTGGTCACGTACCATTCCCTCCAAAGTGGAGCACAAAGGCTAAATAATATTGATACCTGGTGACTATGGTGACCAAGGGAGTTGTGACAGTTCATCCACCTGCTCACGAAACCAGTCCTGGACGATGAGAGTTGTGTGAACAGCGACGATGTCGTCTTGGAACACAGCACCGCCGTTGGGGAACTAATATTTTACCATGGGACTGACTGCCGGCCGCGGTGGCCGACTGATTCTAGGTGCTACAGTCCGGAACCGCGCGACTGCTACTGTCGCAGGTTCGAATCCTGCCTGGGGCATGGATGTGTGTGATGTCCTTAGGTTAGTTAGTTTTAAGTAGTTCTAGGTTCTAGGAGACTGATGACGTCAGATGTTAAGTCCCTTAGTGCTCAGAGCCATTTGAACCATGGAACTGACTGATCAGCCAAAATAGTCACATAATCCGTGGCAGGATTGCGACCCTGTCGAGTCACCATGTGGCCCATGGAATACCTCGATATGTCTGCCCAAATCGTCACCTAGCCCCAACCATCTTGGGACATAAACTCGGCCAGAAGTTAGAAACAATGTGAGATAAGACTCATCCGACCAAATTACGTTCTTACATTGTTGCACAGTCCAGGTTTTATGGGCTCAGGCATCACATTTTCCTGTTACAGGCATTTGCATCGCTGATGATTGGTTTTGGAATTCCACCTCGACATACGATTCCCTGCTTATGGAGCTCCCTTCGTGTTCTTTTGTTGCTGACAGGATTCGCTGTCGTCCTCTTATTTTCCTTTTCAATTCTCTTCAATGACCGTCCGTCGTGTTCACTCAACATACATTCCCGTCCGCATTGTGACTTAGCGGATGATACAAAACTGGTAAGACTTTGGTGGCGAGTTTTTGACAAACTATTTGTAGGCTTCTGTCTCGAATTCTTCTGCCGAGGTTTGTTTAACGATTTTTCCGACGTTTCCCTGCACGAGTGACAGGCATTGGGAAGTTTCACCCTCCAGTGTTGGTCAGTCCACCATCAGCAATGGAGGGTGAAGCTTTGCCAATGCCAGTCTTTCGTGCTGGCGATCCATCAAAAAATCATCAAAGAAACGTCAGCCGGAGAACCCGAGACAGAAGCCAACAGGCAGTCTCTTAGCGGATGATGTTTCTCCAGTGGAAGCGGTAGAGATCTTCGGCACGGTGATTCTTGCAACACCAAACACTTCGGCCCCCTTGGTTATGGAACCACCCACCTAACAATCACCAATGATTTACCAACGCTCGAATTCACTTAGCTTCGACATCGTGCACTCAGATCTACACAAAACACTGTTGTGACAACGACTGACTGTTGTAACGTATTGGGGACATTGCGTGGGTGCTATTCGTGATCACACACAACAGCCAAACCTGCAACCTTCGCTAACATCTGCGTTTAAATTCAAGCATGCATTTCTCTCGGTGCTCCGATATTTTTATCCAACCTCTGTAGCTCCGCTTTCAGTCACGGCGACTGCAATGGTCGCAAATAAGCAGTGCAGTCAACAAGCGTTGTGGCTTATTTTAACAAATGTACCCACTTTTTCAGAGTGATGGACTATCGAACAATGCAGAACTGAGCATCTGGCGCACCCTCACACTTACGGCTCTCTTGTGTGTTCGGTGGTGTGCTTAAAGGCCGCCGAATCACACTTGAAACGACGGAGAACTCTTCAAAACAAAGTTTTTCGAGCTACAACGACGCTCATTATACTCTCAATACTCATATTAGTGAACACTTAGGGCAACCATCTACACTCCTGGAAATGGAAAAAAGAACACATTGACACCGGTGTGTCAGACCCACCATACTTGCTCCGGACACTGAGAGAGGGCTGTACAAGCAATGATCACACGCACGGCACAGCGGACACACCAGGAACCGCGGTGTTGGCCGTCGAATGGCGCTAGCTGCGCAGCATTTGTGCACCGCCCCCGTCAGTGTCAGCCAGTTTGCCGTGGCATACGAAGCTCCATCGCAGTCTTTAACACTGGTAGCATGCCGCGACAGCGATGACGTGAACCGTATGTGCAGTTGACGGACTTTGAGCGAGGGAGTATAGTGGGCATGCGGGAGGCCGGGTGGACGTACCGCCGAATTGCTCAACACGTGGGGCGTGAGGTCTCCACAGTACATCGATGTTGTCGTCAGTGGTCGCCGGAAGGTGCACGTGCCCGTCGACCTGGGACCGGACCGCAGCGACGCACAGATGCACGCCAAGACCGTAGGAGCCTACGCAGTGCCGTAGGGGACTGCACCGCCACTTCCCAGCAAATTAGGGACACTGTTGCTCCTGGGGTATCGGCGAGGACCATTCGCAACCGTCTCCATGAAGCTGGGCTACGGTCCCGCACACCGTTAGGCCGTCTTCCGCTCACGCCCCAACATCGTGCAGCCCGCCTCCAGTGGTGTCGCGACAGGCGTGAATGGAGGGACGAATGGAGACGTGTCGTCTTCAGCGATGAGAGTCGCTTCTGCCTTGGTGCCAATGATGGTCGTATGCGTGTTTGGCGCCGTGCAGGTGAGCGCCACAATCAGGACTGCATACGACCGAGGCACACAGGGCCAACACCCGGCATCATGGTGTGGGGAGTGATCTCCTACACTGGCCGTACACCACTGGTGATCGTCGAGGGGACACTGAATAGTGCACGGTACATCCAAACCGTCGTCGAACCCATCGTTCTACCATTCCTAGACCGGCAAGGGAACTTGCTGTTCCAACAGGGCAGTGCACGTCCGCATGTATCCCGTGCCACCCAACGTGCTCTAGAAGGTGTAAGTCAACTACCCTGGCCAGCAAGATCTCCGGATCTGTCCCCCATTGAGCATGTTTGGGACTGGATGAAGCGTCGTCTCACGCGGTCTGCACGTCCAGCACGAACGCTGGTCCAACTGAGGCGCCAGGTGGAAATGGCATGGCAAGCCATTCCACAGGACTACATCCAGCATCTCTACGATCGTCTCCATGGGAGAATAGCAGCCTGCATTGCTGCGAAAGGTGGATATACACCGTACTAGTGCCGACATTGTGCATGCTCTGTTGCCTGTGTCTATGTGCCTGTGGTTCTGTCAGTGTGATCATGTGATGTATCTGACCCCAGGAATGTGTCAATAAAGTTTCCCCTTCCTGGGACAATGAATTCACGGTGTTCTTATTTCAATTTCCAGGAGTGTACTTACCTAATCACAAAATTTTTGGCCCCACTATCTCACACATTCACTAAGACAAGGACCCCGACATTCATTTCATAAAAGACCAAAAGGTGATCCTCAGATGACACTTAAGGAGGTGAGACATATGAAACACATACAAAAACAGTAGAACTATACACAGATCATACCCCCTCAGTTTTGTAATCCTCTGTACCACAGTCACATATCAGACGTGCACAATTCTCTGTGGTGTTTCTGTTGTTAATATGACCATTACGCTTGGGGATTAACAGTCGCTATCCCTCCACTGAAGCTTACGTTACGCGGATGTGTCAAACACAGTCTGTCACCTCGCTTCTCTGACTTGTGCGTGTCGCTGTTTAGATGATTTTCGTCTCCTCATTGGTACTAATCTGAGCTCACTTTGCATTCGTAGTGTTTACTCTGCTCTGTTTTTCGGCACGGAACGTGGTTTGCGGCAGTCACCTTACCACATCGCGTCTGACTGCGACACAAAACTTCCCACGTGTTTAAGAAAAAGCTTGTTGTCTTGTCCTTGTGTTAGTGTTGCCAGTAACTGTCATAGACTCTTTTGTCACAGAGATCATTCGACTGTGCCGAACAGTTTGCACACAAAACTGTCTTCCACTCGGCCGCATTCACGTTTGCCTAGTAGCGAACTGAGTGACTTCTATAGTAAATCCGTTCCTAGACAGCTACGGTTTAACTTAACAATGGAGACATATCCATGGAAACAACTGAAAGACTCGATGTTGCAGACTGCGCATCCACCGACATTGAAGAAACTGATGATAGCTGTATTCTCGAAGAATCTGCAAATAACAGAGCAAATTCTCATCATCAAGTATCTGGGGATGAGAAACATGTGTTATGCTTCAATGGAGGAGGTAAGAGACGCCTATATGTTAGTACTGTTCTACATAAATTTCGATTTCTCCATTCTTAATGTGAATTTTGTGGATGAGACAACGAAGCTGCACAAGACGAACTTGTCGGTCGGAAATAGAGGTAGTATTAAATTCATGACATATTTAACATTTTTTTCTGGATCCAAATAAGATTAGTGTGAGCGGTAATATACTGTAACACCGGTCTTTAGATAGTACTGATAATATAGGCGCACAATTACGAAGTTTGGTTAAAGTGCAGCTACGTGTCAGGATGTTTTGCATGGGATGTAGACGTTGATAACGGCGCGACCAGACGGCTAATAATGAGTCAGATGGAGATAGCCCAATGAGAATGTTGATCTTCATTTCTTTCGTTTTATAAATGAAGGTAATTTAGTTAGATTATATTTTATTTGTGCCATGTTGACTCAGATGAAAAAGAGAATGTCGTGTATCATTCCTTTCGGTACGTAAATAAAGTTAAGTGATATTTTGTTTGTCTCTCAGAAATTTCTATTGTGTGTTATCAGCGCTGTGCTATCAGGTTTGATAATAGAGAAATTTTTTTAGACCGTTATATATATCGATTATCATTAGCTACTGTATACTATATCATAACAACCCAATTATATAACGGTCTAAAAAAACTTCTCTAGTATCAAACCTGATAGCACAGCGCTGATTACACGCAATAGAAATTTCTGAGAGACAGAGAAAATATCACTTAACTTTATTTACGTATCGAAAGGAATGATACACGACATTCTCTTTATCATCTGCGTCAACATCACACAAAGTTTATTGGAGATTTGTTTCGTTTGTTTCGAGATGGAAGGTTTCAAAAATTCCATACACTGACTTTGTTATTATGAATTGGAACGTTGATAAGCTATCTTTCGGTCTGTTCTTTATTTGTGGGAATACTTTAGGAGTTTTTGTGATTGTGCATAACTCATATACTCGATTTAATTTGATGGGCGAAATCGTGGAGTGGTATTTCAAACGGGACTGCTTGGAACAAAAAGAACTTGTAATAAATGTCCCGAAAGGACTTCAATGGTGCTGCAGGAAATGAATGTCCCACATATATCGCTTGCCCTTATGACAAAGGACTTACTTTGCTGGCTGCTTTGAGGCGGCATCTTAATCTTATTGATGCTACCTCTAGTGCTAGCAACTCGGCTGACCTGGTTTAACATTTTTCCCGCGATGGTGGTTTCCATTCATCCCTGTAAGGTTGCTGTTTGGTGTCATTGACTACCTGAGTGGTCCGCTGTTCCCCCTCCCCCTACCCCAAGGATCTCTTACGGCCAGCTGGCCGCTGTGGCCGAGCAGCTCTAGGCGCTTCAGTCCGGAACCACGCGGCTGCTACGGTCGCAGGTTCTAATCCTGCCTCGGGCGTGGATGTGTGTGATGTCCTTAGGTTGGTTAGGTTTAAGTAGTTCTAATTCTAGGGGACTGATGACCTCAGATGTTAAGTCCCATAGTGCTTGGAGCCATTTGAATTCTTGACGGCCCTTGCTGAGTGTTCCAGACTGGCCTCTGCCCTTTCCACCTTTTAATTCTGTTTTTCTTCTTCATTTCTTGGTTTTAATGCCTTGTCTTGGGTGATGTTACAACGAGTTGTTTGTGCTGTCTTCTTTCTAGGTTCTATTTCTGTTCTTTTATTGCATTAGTTACACTTACGCTCCAGGATTTGCCTTCGCCTCCTTCCTTTGACGACTACTCCTAGTTTGTCGCTTGACGGATGAAGGAACTGATGACCTGGCAGTTTAGCCCCTTTCATTCCAAACCAACCAACCAACCAACACTCTGAGGAAGACATTTCGAAGACGACATGTCTGTGGCTCAACAAATGTTCAAATACTTTTATCTCATCAGAATTACAGAGACAGCATTCTTGACTGGAGGAGCTCCGGCCGAGAAGTTTCCGTTTCGGATTGTGTTCGCGGTGATGATCTCTTGGATGGCGTAACGAAAGTAGTTGACATCGATGAATCTAAATTCGGCAAGTTTCACACAGGGAGGGGTGTTATTGGCGAGTGGGTCTATGGTTGTGTAAATATGGGGAATAATAAGTGTTTTCAAGTGGTACGCAGGAGAACAAAACATGCACTTTTCAGAGTAATACGTTTTCGCTGGAACTACTGTTATAATAGATACTTCAGTTGGTACAGCTGCCTCAAAGATCAAGGTTTTGGTTTTGTTCATTTATCTTCACTTGCGAGATAATTACCTTTCTCATTTCATTTCAAAGCGTGATCACTTTTTAATAAGTTTCTGTTCTTTGTTCTGTTTCCTTTTCTGTCAATTTTTACTTTATTTATAGAACTAGTAATGTGATATCTACTATTGCATACTAAGAGTTGCTTTCAATTTTGAATAATATCATGACTTCAGATTGTTGCATAGAAGAGTAGTTGTTAACTGTAGAAATAAAATTTTGTCAAAACCGACTGGGAAGACGCAAAGTGAAACACATCCAACGAGTTCGCTACGCCGGCCGGAGTGGCCGAGTGGTTCTAGGCGCTACAGTCTGGAACCGCGCGACCGCTATGGTCGCAGGTTCGAATGCTGCCTTGGGCATGGATGTCTGTGATGTCCTTAGGTTAGTTAGGTTTAAGTAGTCCTAAGTTCTAGGGGACTAATGACCTCAACAGTTAAGTCCCATAGTGCTCAGAGCAATTTGAACCATTTTTTTGAGTACGCTACAGTGATGTAACAAATGTCAACTCTGGAACTGCCAAAGTACAGACAGACAGGGAACTTACTGCCTCTAAGGTGCGGGGGAGGACGCCAGAAAACACGTGTTTCAGTACACAGGCAACAGCACCAAGCAGACACAATGCTCCTCTGTAATGAAGCTAAATGTAGTGGCTGCACCTATGGATGACACAAGAACGCCTTCCAGGCTGCAAACTTTACATAAAGGAACGCTCTTAAGCCCTTAAGTTAAACATTAGGCCAACCAAATCGCTGACAGAGTCAGAAAATGGGAGCACATTCCAGACTCATTTCATTGACTGCTGTAAGACCCTCTGCTTCCTGCCACTCACTCTCAGCGTTAGCCCATTGCATCATGGATACCGATGGAAGGTCAGCTCTACCAGTTGCTGGATGCCCTGGTGACTACAACGAAGTGTCTAAGTCTACTAAGAATCCACAGCCGTCCGATCTTGGAGGAAACTTCTACCCTGGTGCTGCACTCCTGGCAGTCAGAACAATGACTGACTGAAGATGAGGGCCAGGCTGACTTCCGTGGATGAAGAGCCGATCTGCCCGTCTGTCCATCTTGGAAGCAGGGCGCCTGTGCCGCCACTCCTGGGCAGTACGAGCACTGCCCTACTGGCTCTATACTGAGACATCCTCTCGGGCGGTTCATCGTGTCGCTGTTGGGTCTTCCGCCTGCAGGCCATCTCGACGACCGGTAACAGAGGCATGTGGACTTTTGGGGCCGAGCCTAGGCGCAGCTTCTCTCAGCTACGGCGCCGAGGCTCCGACACACGTCCACAGCCACGCCGGGCTGTAAGGAAGCTCCCGCCGTCGATCCTCTTACGACGGGGCCGCAGCACTGACCGCAGATAGTGCGAGGGCCTCCGCTTGCAAATTCCTGTCCGGACGCTGACGTGCTATCTTGTGTCTTCGTGCAACGCGGAGTCAGGAAGGCAGCTGCTAGGCAGCGCCGAAAAGAAGACGGCGTGAAAGTAAATCTCTCGCTAATAAGTGATTGTTAACTGATTGATGTCTCATTAGCACCCCGGCGCCCAATACTCCACCACGCACCTGGCGGTCTCCTACAGCCCTGTTGTCACATCCAAGAACTTCCCACGTCATGCTTCCAGAGATGGTAGAGGTGCGGGTCTCGAGAATCGTTGCTCCCTGTCGCTTTTCACCGGGTCGTCTACGGATACATTGGAGCCAATCTTACAGTCAGTCTGACGTGACTCATTGCTGAACATCGCAGAATGACATTCAATGCCCCAGTCGATGCTGGCTCTATACTAAGCAAGTCTTTGTTGTCTGTTGTATGGTGTTAGCGATAGGTGACACATGGTAGCTCGACATCTCAACCCAGCTTTCAGTAATCTGCTTCAGACGCTTCAAAGTGACACACTGCCTGTAACCTCTGCCCGGATTTCAGCTGCTGTCGCCCATCCATTCGTCCGAGCCGTTACAACTGTCCTACGCCCTTGCTGTAGTGTACTGCTTCTGAAAGGACCGGCGCCTACTATACGAGTCAGTCACATTAATGTGATCACTGCCTCTGTTCGATGTCAACGTGCAATAACCACTCAGAGACGACCGTTAGCAGCACCATCAGTGGAGGATATATGAAGCATGTCTGGGAGACGCGAAAATCCATGCAGTCATTGCCATAATGCTGAAACGGAGCGATTTATCCGACTTCTTAAATGGCAATATCATTGGCTTTCAGGCCAAGGGTGCAAGCATTTCCGAAACAGCTAAGTCTGTAAACTATGCGCGTGCCGCCGTGATAGAAGTACACCATGCATGGCAAAATGACGTATCTAAAATCGGCGCTGAGGCAAGTGTGGTCCATCACGGGCCATACATGGCAGGGTGAGTAAAGGCTGCGAAACGTACCGGGTGATCAAAAAGTCACTATAAATTTGTAAACTGAATAAATCACGGAATAATGTAGATAGAGAGATACAAATTCACACACATGCTTGGAATGAAATGGGGTTTTATTATAACAAAAAAAAAAATACAAAGGTTCAAGAAATGTCCGGTAGATGACGCTTCAACTGATCAGAATAGCAACAATGAGCATAATAAAGTAAGACAAAGCAAAGATGATGTTCTTTACAGGACATGCTCAATATGTCCACCATTATTCCTCAACAATATCTGTAGTCGAGGAATAATGTTGTGAACAGTACCGTAAAGCATGTCGGGAGTTGAGGTGAGGCATTGGCGTCGGATGTTGCCTTTCAGCATCCCTAGAGATGTCGGTCGATCACGATACACTTTCGACTTCAGGTAACCCCAAAGCCAATAATCGCACGGACTGAGGTCTGGGGACCTGGGAGGCCAAGCATGACGAAAGTGGCGGCTGAGTACACGATCATCACCAAACGACGCGCGCAAGAGATCTTTCACGCGTCTAGCAATGTGGGGTGGAGCGCCATCCTGCATAAACATCGTCCGTTCCAGCAGGTGTTTATCAGCCAGGCTGGGGATGATGCGATTCTGTACGATATTGGCGTACCTCTCACCCGTCACGATATCAGTTACAATACCAGAATCACACATTTCCTCAAAGAAAAAAGGCCCGATAACGGTAGATGTGGTAAATCCAACGCATACCGTGACTTTCTCGTCGTGCAATGGAGTTTCCACGACAGTTCTACGATTTTCGGTAGCCCAACTTCTGCAGTTGTGGGCGTTGACAGACCCTTGGAGCGAGAAATAAGCTTCCTCGGTCCACAACACGTTACTCAACCAATCGTCATCTTCCGCCATCTTTTGAAACGCCCACACCGCAAATGCCCTCCGCTTCATAAATCTCCAGGTAACAGTTCATGATGCCGATTGATTTTGTACGGATAGCATCGGAGTGTACGCCTCAGTGCCAACCAATCAGTAGTGTATGGAATGCCGGTGCGACGACGACTGCACGAGCGCTGACTTCCCCATGCATAGACGAACCCGCTACAGTCTCCATTTCTTCCTGAACGGTCTCAGCAGCATTACGCCTTGTGCTCGGTCGGCCCCTACGGGGTCTATCGTCTACACAACCCGTGGCTTCGAACTTCGAAATCATTCTCGCCCCAGCTGCATTTGTCAACGGACCTTTACCCGTTCTAATCCCCTTCCTATGGCGATAGGATCGTAACGCTGAACTAGCACACTGTTAGTACAGCTTCACTAAAAGCGCCTTTTCAGGTAACATCAACATGCTGCGACTGCTGGCGCATCTGATTGTCTTTCTCATTACAGCTCCTTTGATGCACGATTGTCATGCGCAGTCACTGACGTTTTGCTGCCCAGCGCCATCTGTCGGACATTTTGTGAACTTTGTTTTATGTTTGGTTGTAATGAAACCTCATGTCGTTCGAAGCATGTGTGTCAATTTTTACCTCTCTATCTACATTAATGCGTAGTTTATTAAGTTTTCAAATTTATACTCACTTTTTGATCCCCCGGTATATGGGGGGATACACCTGCAACTGGTGAGTAGCCGACCGCCCAAATGAACCAAGGGGCTACCAACAGTGTCACCCTAACGACCGTTCAACGAACGTTGCTGCGTGTGGATGTCCACAGTAAGAAACTGGTTCGTCCACCCATGGTGACTGCTGTTCATCGGCGGAAAAGGCTGGAATTTGCGCTCCAGTACAGCGAGTGGACATCCACCGAGTGACGGTAGGTGGGATTTTCTGATGAATCACGTTTTATGCCCCGTCAGTGTGAAACGTATGAAAGCAAAGGTCGTGCAATAATCGTGAAAGGGATCCAGGTCGGACAAGGGAGCGTTATGGTGTGAAGAATGTTTTCGTGGCGTTTCCTGGTTGATGTCTTCATTGTGGAAGGAACAATGGATCAACACTAGTATGCATGTAACCTTGAGCACGATGTCCACCGCTGCACGCCGTTTGCTTTCCTTCGCCACGACGGCATCTATGAGCAGGATAATGCAACGTGTCACACAGCTCGCAGTGTACGTACATTGTTCGAAGAGCATCAGGATGAGTTTGTCGTGCTCCCCTGGTCACCAGACCGCAGGTTTGAACCCGTTCAGGACTCTGTGGGACCACATCTATCGGGCTGTTGGCGCGTGGATCCTCAGCAGAGATGCGCAGAGCAGCTGGCCACGGCAGTGGAGTCGTCATAGCTCCACATCTCTGACACTCTTCCTGCACTTCCTGTAGCGGTCTGCACTGTAGAAGATGAGTTATTCAGGCTCTCAAAAAAGGCTCTGAGCACTATGGGACTTAACATCTGAGGTCATCAGTCCCCAAGACTTAGAACTACTTTAACCTAACTAACCTAAGGAGATCATACACATCCGTGCCCGAGGCAAGATTCAAACCTGCGACCGTAGCGGTCGCGCGATTCCAGACTGTAGCGCCTAGAACCGCTCGGCCACCCCGGCCGGCTTCAGGCTATTGACAGGTGGTCAGATAAATGTGACTGGACAGTGTATTTCCCTACATTTTCGTCCTGCGCTCATCTTCACACATCTCGTTCTGCAGTTACAGCACGACAACCACCTCTTTGTGTAATCTGTAAGTTCGGCGCTCCCATGTCTGTCACGCCAATGACCCAACTTCCTCTAAGTGCGAAACATGGCGATAAGCCGCAGATCTACGACCTCCAGTCTTACTGTGTTCTCATTTCCATCCGAAAAGTTGCACTAACATTGCACACATCCAGTAACCACCATGTTCTCACACCAGTCTTCATCTGTAGGAAAGGCTTTTGTCTCTACTGAAAACAAGCTCGAGTCAGGACGAAGTTATAATCAGCATATCGCACAAGCAATGAAATACTGGATTATCAGCTTGGTAACAAATGGTTCAAATGGCTCCAAGCAATAAACATCTGAGGTCATCACTCGCCTAGACTTGTTGTTGTTGTTGTTGTTGTGGTCTTCAGTTCTGAGACTGGTTTGCTGCAGCGCTCCATGCTACTCTATCCTGTGCAAGCTTCTTCATCTCCCAGTACCTACTGCAACCTACATCCTTCTGAATCTGCTTAGTGTATTCATCTCTTGGTCTCCCTCTACGATTTTTACCCTCCACGCTGGCCTCCAGTACTAAATTGGTGATCCCTTGATGCCTCAGAAAATGTCCTACCAACCGATCCCTCCTTCTAGTCAAGTTGTGCCACAAACTCCTCTTCTCTCCCATTCTATTCAATACCTCCTCATTAGTTTTGTGATCTACCCATCTAATCTTCAGTATTCTTCTGTAGCACCACATTTCGAAAGCTTCTATTCTCTTCTGGTAGGCGTGAGCTTCGTGTCTATCTTGGCTACAACAATGCGTTCACTATGCTGTTTGTAGTGGCTTACCCGAATTGCTATTTTTTTATTCATTATTAAACCTACTCCTTCATTACCCCTATTTGATTTTGTATTTATAACCCTGTATTCACCTGACCAAAAGTCTTGTTCCTCCTGCCATCGAATTTCACTAATTCCCACTATATCAAACTTTAACCAATCCATTTCCCTTTTTAAATTTTCTAACCTACCTGCCCGATTAAGGGATCTGATATTCCACGCTCCAATCCGCCCGGAGATCCGAATGGGGGGACTATTTTACCTCCGGAATATTTTACCCAAGAGGACGTCATCCCCGGGACTTAGAACTAGTTAATCCTAACTAACCTAAGGACATCACACACATCCATGCCCGAGGCAGGATTCGAACCTGAGACCGTAGCAGCAGCGCGGTTCCGGACGGAAGCGCCTAGAAACGCTCGCCCACAGTGGCCGGCGGCTTGGTAAAGTTCGGTCAACATTTTCATGGCATAACACTTACATTTCTGTCACTGTATTGCGCAAATGAGTTGTGTTCGGTAGAGTAACTGTGATCAAAACCAACATTTGTACAAAAATTATTATTTGTATCTGTTACAAGTTATACTTGGCACAGAAACGAAGGTGAATAAATTACACCTATTAGAAGAACTTCAAATATTTTTGCAAAAATTTTCGTAAATATTGTAAGTGCACAAAGTGATTTTAACGGACACAGAGTTTTGAGTGGCTCTTTTACGGTCGTATTTGTTACAAAAAACACCTAAATAATTACAAACATATATAGTAGACAGTAGACTCGAAAATCGGTAGGAATGTATCATCTTAATAAGTTAATTTCTACAATTCATAAAATGCAAGGCTGTAGTAGTACTTGTGCTTTGTGCTGTAGCGAACTAAAATACATTCGTCGGTATAGTGGCGGGTTGTTTGCTTTACGCTGGTTCAAAAATGGTTCAAATGGCTCTGAGCACTATGGGACTTAACATCGGAGGTCATCAGTCCCCTAGAACTTAGAACTAATTAAACCTAACTAACCTTCGGACAGCACACACATCCATGCCCGAGGCAGGATTCTAACCTGCGACCGTAGCGTTCGCGCGGTTCCAGACTGAAACGCCTAGAACCACTCAGCTACTCCGGCCGGCCTTTACTCTGGCAGGAGGGCTAATGGATACCATAACAGATGAAACATTACTTTGTTATAACATAAATAAGAGGAATTAGTTAACTCTGTGCAATCCATTTCACAGGAGTGCCATGACTATTTGTAACAGTCATTAAACATTAACATAGCACTTGATTCGGACAAAATAGAAGTAGCTTCACTCGATTTAGAACTGACAATACCTTGTATATAAAGTTCTGAGTAATTCAGTGTTCGCACCGCTGGCCTGGCAGAAAGACGGTGCTGTCGTCTACGTCGATTGTAGCAGACTGGGGCTGAGCTGCGGCTTGAGGGCTGCTTCTGAACAGGTCGCTCCTATCGGTCGTGTGAGTGCAGTGCGTTACCCGCAGGTATTGCCTGCCGTATCTGATCCGTGACGCTAACTAGTACCGACTACTACGGACATTCGTTTCCCTCACGTGCGTCTTAAAGATAGTAATAATAAACTCGCATGAGAATACTGCCCATCAAGTAGGGCCACGGGCAGCTTAAGGCGGTCAGCTGCTTTATTACGCCGTCCCAATCCTCGCACGAGGGAGTTTGGTGATTTTTGTAAGCCCTAGTCGCCAATTTTGTAAAAGCCTAGTCGCTACTACCGTGGAGGCCGATTTGCCACTGTTGTTAGGATAGGACCGAGCTTGTGAGCTTGTGAAGTGACTTCTGGTGCAATACACCGAATCTCTCCCTGTCGCAATTACACAGCTATGCCCCAGGGTCAGGTAACAGAATAGGAGGACGAAGGTTCTACAATACTCCAACAAATTAGTAACAAAGTCACACAAATGATTTAAAAATCTTTGCTGATCTTCGTGACTTGTTGAATGATTAAGTCTACAACACTGCATGTAATATAAGACAAAAAAGGCCCTCAATGGCTAAGTGCAAATGTTGTTGTTGTGGGGTTCAGTCCTGAGACTGGTTTGATGCAGCTCTCCATGCTACTCTTTGCTGTGTAAGCTTCTTCATCTCTGAGTAGCTACTGCAACCTACATCCTTCCGAATCTGCCTTGTGTATTCATCTCTTGGTCTCCCTCTACGATTTTTACCCTCCACGCTGCCCTCCAATACTAGATTGGTGATCCCTTGATGCCTCAGAACATGTCCTACCAACCGGTCCCTTCTTCTAGTCAAGTTGTGCCACAAGCTCCTCTTCTCCCCAATTCAATACCTCCTCATTAGTTATGTGATCTAACCATCTGATGTTCAGCATTCTCCTGTAGCACCACATTTCGAAAGCTTCTATTCTCTTGTTGTCCAGACTATATATCGTCCATGTTTCACTTCCATACATGGCTACAAATAATCGTACGTAAACTTCACAGTACATAGCAAATGCAATTTACAGCAACTATCCGTTCACTTCTAGGAGTTCACTAAACGGCGTTCCCTGTCTGAGAAAGCCCTGAACGATAATCTACAACGAAGTCAGCGAGAGCTGCTCTTCTGTCTTCCAATTAGGCTTCTGTCCGTTCTCGTCCGGTCATTGGCGGACTGTACTCGGCCGGCAATTGGCCGAAGCGAAGTCGGAATCTCCGTCCTCAGCGCCACCCGTGGCCCCGGTGTAACTCGCGCAAGTCTCTATGGCACCGGCACCAGCTCGCATCACTCCGCCTGTGGTGCGTTTGCCCTGGCCGTGTCTTGTTCGGACGACACAGCAGTGATGACTGTGTCTTCTGATACAGATTCGCTGCGCCTTCCTGAAATCGCACGAGTACAGTTGGTTCCTTCGCTGCCTCGAGAAGGTGAAAGTGTGGGAAATTACGTGGTACGTGGAAAATGCGCCGAAACGTTTTATTACTGAAGCGCTGCAGTTTAGCTATATAGGGTGTTACAAAAAAGGTACGGCCAAACTTTCAGGAAACATTCCTCACACACAAATAAAGAAAAGATGTTATGTGGACATGTGTCCGGAAACGCTTAATTTCCATGTTAGAGCTCATTTTAGTTTCGTCAGTATGTACTGTACTTCCTCGATTCACCGCCAGTTGGCCCAATTGAAGCAAGGTAATGTTGACTTCGGTGCTTGTGTTGACATGCGACTCATTGCTCTACAGTACTAGCATCAAGCACATCAGTACGTAGCATCAACAGGTTAGTGTTCATCACGAACGTGGTTTTGCAGTCAGTGCAATGTTTACAAATGCGGAGTTGGCAGATGCCCATTTGATGTATGGATTAGCACGGGGCAATAGCCGTGGCGCGGCGCGTTTGTATCGAGACAGATTTCCAGAACGAAGGTGTCCCGACAGGAAGACGTTCGAAGCAATTGATCGGCGTCTTAGGGAGCACGGAACATTCCAGCCTATGACTCGAGACTGGGGAAGACCTAGAACGACGAGGACACCAGCAATGGACGAAGCAATTCTTCGTGCAGTTGACGATAACCCTAATGTCAGCGTCAGAAAAGTTGCTGCTGTACAAGGTAACGTTGACCACGTCACTGTATGGAGAGTGCTACCGCAGAACCAGTTGTTTCCGTACCACACAACATGTGGTTCATGCACGATGGAGCTCCTGCACATTTCAGTCGCAGTGTTCTTACTCTTCTCAACAACAGATTCTGTGACCGATGGATTGGTAGAGGCGGACCAATTCCGTGGCCTCCACGCTCTCCTGACCTCAACCCTCTTGACTTTCATTTATGGGGGCATTTGAAAGCTCTTGTCTATCCAACCCCGGTACCAAATGTAGAGACTCTTCGTGCTCGTATTGTGGACGGCTGTGATACAATACGCCATTCTCCAGGGCTGCATCAGCGCATCAGGGATTCCATGCGACGGAGGGTGGATGCATGCATCCTCGCTAACGGAGGACATTTTGAACATTTCCTGTAACAAAGTGTTTGAAGTCACGCTGGTACGTTCTGTTGCTGTGTGTTTCCATTCCATGATTAATGTGATTTGAAGAGAAGTAATAAAATGAGCTCTAACATGGAAAGTAAGCGTTTCTGGACACATGTCCACATAACATATTTTCTTTCTTTGTGTGTGAGGAATGTTTCCTGAAATTTTGGCCGTACCTTTTTGTACCACCCTGTATGTGTATCAGCGGGTGTCCAACACACTGGGTAGGCATGGTCTACGTTAGTCAGGATGGGCGCTCTCTCTATTCGAAGGCCACACTGCACCGACAATGTGGACCGTTCACTCCGCAGGGATAAAGAGCTCCGGTTGCAGCTGACGCCTTCCTGGGGCTGAGCGGCTGTGTGCTCGGCCGTTAAGTCAGACAGCGGAGGCGGACGCGCATCGAAACCCTTCTGTGCGTGGCTACGCTGGCGTCGCTCATTCGCCTATAATTCTGACAGCGGCCACGTCCAATTGTGCTTGCATTGTGATGTTCCAAAGTTGCGCTAGAACCTCACTCTTCGGACGACACCACCCTTTAAAAGTACAGTAAACATACCAGTTTATTAAGCAAATCGATGCTACCATCTAGCGAACGTAGCCAAATGGCTATCGAAGTCAGACGACACTACTCAAAGAGCTTCGTCAGCAAAGCCAGTTCACTTCTAGGAGCAATTCGTTTTCATAGCTCGATCAGTGAAGATACTGATGTCTGTTGCAAATCAGAAATACAATTCTGAATGTGCGCGCCGCAGTCTCGGATTCTGCTTTTTCAAAAAATTAAACGAGATCTGCTGGCGTCCTGACATTAAGGCTGGGGCCAGATAAAGTGCAACAGCACTAGCGATTGTTCAAACCGAGACCGCTTAAAACCGATACCGGTATTTTAGCTCTGAACAACTGGTACTGTTCGATATTAGCTTGGTCTCTGTTATAACAGGTGTCAACCGAGCAAAAGAGCCAAAATATAGATTATTCAAAACAGCAGTGCGAAAATTTTTCGTTTTTAAGTATGGCTTTTTCTAAAACACGAGTAATTTTTATTCGTAAAATTTCCATTGGCTTGAAATATAGCGTTATTATAGAAAATGTAAAAAGCGATCAGTGCTATTTTAGTAACAATGACGACAGAAACGATCAATAAACACACGGCGTAAGAAATGACACAGGATTTCTGGGACAATAATGTCCCTGTTGTGTGGTTTGGCGTAAGGTATGCGTGTACTTGCAGGCTGCGAGACTTGCCCCCACCTGGTCAACACGGTAGTTTCTCGCTGTCGTTGCCGGACATCGGTTGTACTCCAGAATGCTCCGGAAATATTTTTACGAAGTGATGTAGCCGAGGCCGCTAATGCGGTGCTTCCTGGACTCGGGTAGGTGCACTCGATCCAGATCGAATCCGGCAGGCGGATTAACGAGGCCTGCCTGGATGTGGTTTTTAGGCGGTTTTCCACATCCCACTACGTGAATACCTGGCTGGTCCCCACGTCCCACCTCAGTTACACGACTCGCAGACATCTGAAAAACGTTCGCACTATTTCCTGGTTTACACTCGACACCGACAGCTGGGGTACACTAATTCTGTCCTGGGGCAGTACAGGGTGGTGACAGGAGGGGCATCTGGCCACCCTCTGAAACTAACATCGCCAAATCCATAGCAACAAGGTCGACCCTGCGTTGCAGTGGGACAAAGGCCCAAAGAAAATGATGATGATGTAGCAATGAAGTACACCACCTCATTTACTTTAAAAGATTAAAGATTTGTCTGTCATTTCTTTGAAATAATAAAAGAGCAAGGAAATTATGGTAAAAGTAACAAATTAAAAACTTAACAATTCATTAATAGTATACAATAAAAATCGAAAATAACTGTTCTGCTGCGCGTTTCTAAATAATGTTCCTTTATGTGCTTGTAGCCGTTTGAAAACGGATAAATTAATAGTGTTCTTCAAACTAAGTTTTTAGCCCGTGGCACTGACTATTTGTAATGCCCAAACAGTGGTAGATCCTCAATTAGCACATGATTTTTGAGCAGAACTGGAATTAATAGGAGAACACTGGTGATGTTTCTGTTATCGGTCTATTTATTACTTCATGGCCAGTAGTGGTACGGTGTACTTTCCGCCACGCACCGTACGGTGGCTTACGGAACATGTATGTAGATGTGGATGAATATAACATTTTTGTATTATGTATATCGAAACTGAGAGAGTCAAAATATTTCGGTCTTTGTTAAATTTCTGTTCTACAGGAAACAACGGGAATAAACAATTTAAAATGAGTTACTTCTGAAACCTGTTATTTTGAGCGGTTTTAACAGCCAGATTAAATGGGAGTGGAAACCTGTTGCCTCAGCGATAACCTCAATCCCTAAATAGCAGCTGCCCGTTACATGGACGGATTGCTGTGACGCACGGGGTGGATGCAGCAGTACACAATGCACAGGGAGGAAAGTGACTTTAATTCCGCGCGGAGTTTATACAAGTTCCCAGCCAGTGGGTGAGCAAACAAAGTAAAGCACCCTGGCCCGCGCTCGAGCCTGCAAAAGCTTACAGCGGCATTAGGCCAGCTTATGGTTAATGGAGGCAGTGTCACTCTAAATCACGAACTGGGAAGGAGACGTTTCAAAAGCTTCGTAATTTGAATTAGTATAACGTGGCACGGAGAATTTCGCTGTCAGTCTCCAAATTAGGACGACACAGAATTTGGTGAACGCTTTTTGGCGTTGTTTTATGGTTTTTGATTATTGTTCTCGAGATGTGAACAGAACTATAACTTCGGCTCACCGAATACAGCGGTTGCGAAATAAGGTAACTGGGAGTAATAGTCAAAACCTGAAGGAGGAGTCCACCGCCAGTTTCCAACTACCCTGCCAGACGTGAACACTTTGAACAGGCTGCGTGGACTGGAGTGACACGGTGCAAATAAAACTTGAAGCGGTGGGGCTGCGTTACTGGAGATGCAATCTGTGAATGTAGAGATCTTTGAGATGCTCAGCATCTGCTGGTCTGCCCGAAGTTGCCCGAAGTCTGCACGTTCCATTATATAGTTTTAGAAAACGCTCCAGCAATCAAGACTGCCGAAATCTGGGCCACAAAATGAGCCTGACATTTATGAAGTCTTATGTATATATTTGTGTCTGTATTTGTAGATAAATGTGGATTTTGTCCTGCATACGATGATAATAATAATAAGATGATGATGAAGAAAATGAAATGAACGAAATATTTTCCAGTTTCTATCTTCATTGATCGGTTCTAACCAGGGGCGGATTTGCAGAAAGCTCATGATTTTTATTGGTAATCATGTAGGGTAGCTGTTATTTTCAGATGGAAGGAAGCTCGCTCCCTTGAAACATTGTTAGTAGGTATATGTAGGCCTGTGACGTCGCAGCGGGTGGGCAGCAGATGCAGCGACGGTAACGAAATGTGTAACGGCCGCTGGAGGCGGGGTGACCTTTGCTGCCGTGTTGGCCAGTGCAGCTGCCTGAACAACTGGCTGTGCCGCTGCTTCCCTCAGCCCCACACACAGGCGGTAGGAGCGCTATATTTGGAGAGCGTGCGCCGTGTCCCCCAGACAGCTACAAGTTACCTGGCTAAGCAGCACGCACCTCGGATACAACACGACGTGGGCCAGCTCATTCTGTAACACGGGCGGGCGCCAGCACCGTACCTCATCCCACATGTGGCTAACGTACCTCCCTAAACTCCACATTTTCTACTATTACTCTCTTACGTACAGGGTGTCCCACTTACATCGATCACACTAAATAACTTTTTTGTCCAGAAGCATAGTCTTTTCGGTAATCTAACTTATTGTCACTAAAGGAAGTTTGGTTACATACGATTGAGACTAGACCTAATCTTTAGTAAACGTGTTATCTTGTTTCTCTGTAATTTAATTTGACTTATTCTCACTAAAGTAAGATTTTTACCATGAGTGAAAAGTGCCTGACGTGCCGTAGAATTGTTAGCTCCGGGGTTTGGTGTGATGGGTGCAGTAGTTTTTTCCATTGGGATGACTGTAGCGGCGTGGGAAATGGGGAAGTGGATTAGACTCATCAGTGGTTCCGTAGGATACGCAGTAGAGAGGGTAAAATTGCTGCCCTTCAGGCACAGTTAGAGCAGGCTAGGGAAGATCTGAACAGGTTAAGGAAGGAGCAGGGTCAAGAGAGGTGGGAAGTGGCTACAGGTAACAGGAGTAACAGACCTAGAACTTTGTCAGACAGCTTTGTGGGGAATGTGAAGAATAAGTTTGACATGTTGCTTCAGTTAGAAGCTGATGAGCCTCAGGCAGAGGTAGGTGTAGAGAGGGCACACCAAACTTTCGGTAGAAAATTGAATAAGAATTTAGGGAAGTCAACAAAGAGAAAGAAAGTTTTGTTGTTAGGTAGTTCACATGCCAGAGGTGTGGGCCAACTTTTGCAGGACCAGTTAGGATCAGAATACCAGGTCACAACTTTTTTTTAACCAAGTGCTGGTCTGGGTCAGGTGACAGAGGATTTAGGTTCACTCTGTAAAGATTTTACCAATGAAGACACCGTGGTTATTCTGGGTGAGCCGGACAATAGTATTGACAGAGATCCTGGGTACAATATAGAGTGTGACCTGCAAAGATTGCATCAGCAACGAGACGTATTGGAGCAGCACCTTTTTTGGGGTAGTTAGGACAGAACGAAGTCAAATTCTGAGGGAAGTAAAGATTGAAACAAACCTTCAGTTTGATAAAGAAATCAAACAGCATAATCCTGGCACATTGGATCAGTGAACACGGCTGTTGGTTAAAAATTTACAGCAGTCAGCAGAAATTTTATTTCCACCCGATTTCATCTCGGTAAATGTGAAATGCCAACTATCTTTAGTGCATCAAAATATTCGAGGGCTTAGTAGTAAAATTAATAAACTACTTATGTGCATTGATGAATTAGTCACCGAACCCAGTTGATATAATCTGCCTCTCTGAACATCATGTGACCACTGGTATAGATATGTTAAACCTTACCGAATTTAAGTTACCCTCCTACTTCTGTAGACAAAAGATGGAGAAAGGAGGAGTTGCCACATTTGTTAAAACAGTTTTAAATTTAAAAATATTGACATAAATAAATTTTGCTTAGAGCAGCACTTAGAAGCATGTGCAACAGAGACAGAATTTCATAATAGGTCCTTTATAATAGTAGCCATATACAGAGCGCCTTCATGAAATTTCAACCTGTTTACAAACGGTCTTGAAGATGTATTATCTCATCTAAAATTAAAAAGCAAAGAACTAGTGGTTGCTGGTGATTTTAATATAGATGTCCTGAAAAACACTGTCAGTGAACAATTACTGAAATCAGTTATATTGTCATTCAATTTAATTTCTACTGTAAATTTCCCAACTAGGGTATACAAATGTTCTAAGACTGCCATTGATAATATATTTATAGACAATTCTAGGCAACTAAGCCACATTACAAAAGCAGTAGCAAATGGGCTATCTGACCATGACATGCAACACCTAACATTACGTTTTGAAAATTCTCAGGGTAAAACATCTATCAGAACTGAGTACAGAAGGCCAATAAATCAGTCAAAAATTTAGAAACTTAGGAGATTCCTCAAAGAAATTAATTGAATGGATGTTTACAGCATCCAAGACACAAATGGAAAATACAAAATATTCATTAATAGAGTTAGCACCTTATTTGAAAATTGTTTTCCCCTGAAAGTAACTCAAATTAAGCAGAAGTCTAATAAGAAACCATGGATCACACAAGGTATAAAGATATCATGTGAAACAAAAAGGAAACTCTATCTAATACGTAGGGACACCTTTGATATTAGCATTATAGCTCATTACAAAAATTACTGCAAAATATTGAAGAAGGTTATCCAGAAATCTAAGCACCTGCATTATGAGAAGAAGATAAATACATCCAGCAATAAAATAAAAACAATATGGGATATAGTTAAGTCAGAGACAGGTAGGACCAGAAATGAACAAATAGCACTAAAAATAAATGAAACCCTGGTAACAAAGGTATGTTGTGTTGCAAACCATTTAAACAAGTATTTTGTCTCTGTTAGTGATAGCATGGGGTTGTCAGGTTCAGTAAACAATGCAATGGAATATCTGAGACCAGTGCACACAAGCAATCTCGGTAAAACGGAATTGACACTTACTTCACCCAAAGAAATAAATCCATCATTAAGTCCTTGAAATCAAAGCATTCTAGTGGTTATGATAACATATCGACAAAGTTAATAAAAGAATGTTCATGTGAGCTTAGTCATATCTTAAGTTATTTGTGTAATCAATCACTTGTCACAGGAACATTCCCAGACTGGCTTAAATATGCTGAAGTTATACCTCTCCACAAGAAAGGGGACAAAGAAATGCCATCAAATTACCGACCGATCTCACTTCTGCCAGCTTTTTCCAAAATCTTTGAAAAGGTTATGTTCAAGTGTCTACTTAAGCACCTTAGCGAAAATAACATACTGTCAAAGTCACAGTTTGGGTTTCTCAAGGGTTCTGATATTGAGAAAGCTATTTACACTTACAGGAAAATGTCCTTAATTCATTGGACGACAAATTAGAGGCAACTGGCATATTCTGTGACCTGTCAAAGACGTTTGACTGTGTGAATCACAGCATTCTTTTAAGTAAATTAAAATATTATTGCGTCACTGGTTGTACTGCAAAGTGGTTTCAGTCATATCTTACTAATAGAAAACAAAGGGTGTCATTACGTAACACTTCAGCAATAGCCAATCAGACATCATCTGACTGGGAAGAAATTACATGTGGTCTTCCCCAAGGTTCCCTACTAGGTCCACTACTGTTTCTTGTGTATTTTAATGACCTGTCATCTGTTACATTACCAGATGCCAAGTTTGTCTTATTTGCAGATGATACAAACGTTGCAATAAATAGTAAATCAAATATAAATTTAGAAAGGGCAGCTAATCTAATTTTTACTGAGATTAATAAGTGGTTCATAGCCAATTCACTGTCATTGAAATTTGAAAAGACCCACTAAATGCAGTTCAGAACTTCCAGGAGATTTCCTTCTGGTGTGTGTATAAAATATGATGACATGGAAATAGGAGAAGTTGAGAGCGTAAAATTCTTGGGATTACAACTTGATAATAAATTCAGTTGGGAGCAACAACTGATGAACTGCTAAACGGACTAAACAAGTCTGTGTTTGCAATTCGAATGATGTCAGACATAGGAGATATAAATATAAACAAACTGGAATATTTTGCTTATTTTCACTTCTTTATGTCATATGCTATCATATTTTGGGGTAACTCCACAAACAGAGAAAAAAATTTTAGAGTACAGAAGCGTATAATAAGAGTAATGAGTAGTGCAGATCCAAGAACATCATGTCGAAACCTATTCAAAGAATTGGGCATATTAACCACAGCTTCTCAGTATATTTATTCCTTACTGAAATTTGTTGTAAATAATACATCTCTTTTTCCAACTAACTGCTTAGTACTCAGTATCAATACTAGGAATAAGAACAATATACATAAAGATTTAAAATCACTTACTCTTGCCCAGAAAGGAGTCCAGTATTCAGCAATGCATATTTTCAATATGTTACCAGCAACCATTAAGAGTTTAGTTTCAGACAAGGCACAATTTAAATATAATTTAAAAAACTTTTTGGTGACCAACTCCTTCTATTCCATCCACGAGTTTCTCAACAAGTGCAGTGGACCATTTTAATGAAAATTTTATTATACTTTAATTTTTGATAATACTTGGTTGTAACAGCCTATTATGTGAATGATGGATGTATGGAAAGCAGATTTAAGTCTTAATGGAAGTTTAATTTTAAATCTTGTACATAATCTAACTGTTCTTAACTGAGGATCACTGAAATGAATAATTTACTTTAATTTTCGACAATATTTGGTTGTAATAGCCAAGAAACTAGCAAATGTCTGAATGATGGATTTAATGAAAACAGATGTAAGTATTAAACCTGTAAATATTAGAAGTTTAAATTTAATTCATGTACATAATTTTACTGTTTATTGACTGAGGATCATTAAAATTAATGAAACTCAAGTTTTTCTAATTACATTTTTGTAATGTGTTTATCTTACATGTTCCACACCCAGGAGAATTCCCTCTTTTATGGGTCTATGGAATGAATAATTAATCTAATCTAATCTAATAGTAAAAGATGTATCATATAAATGTTGTTCAGCTGCCATACAGTCACTGGCCAGCATGACTGCCTTTCTTGTAACTTTGTCCGTCACACATATGAGAACATCGGTACGCCTGTTTTAAATAGCACCTCATAATTTTATCAGGCAATCCACTTCCTCTCCGCAAGACCGATTCAAAAAGATATCACACTAAACAATTCATGTATCTGTTTATTTACTTAGCTTATGGCTAGCGTCAAGTCAGACAAGGAAACAATTTTTCTTTAAAAATAGACACACAGTCGTTTAACACATACAAAAGAAAGTTATGATTATGAAATGATTAAATTTACAATATTTACAGGCACAAAGTTCACAGGCTTATGACCAACTTCTAAAGATACACGGATAATGCCTTGCTTACTAACAGGAACTACTCTGGATCGACAGGAAAGTATCGATTTGGGCACATACATAAATGTGCTAAAGAGATTGTCGTCCTACACCACAGTCACAGCTGGGCGATATTGTCAATCCACATTTGTATACTGAGTCAGCACCTCTTCGCGATTTGTTCTTATTCTATTGAGACCAGACCAGACCATGCGATGCTTTACAAACCCTTGTGGCTTAGTCGACATGCAGAGCATCTTCAGCTGATATGGGGTAGCGATGTTTTGCCATATTTCCGTCCATAGGTCTGCGGTTGTTGCTCTTTTGTTCACCAGAGATTTCGCAAATTGTAGAGCTGTCTTTTTACTGACAAGGAGAGGTCTCCAACGGTGGGATCGACTTTTATTAAACAATCTATACAGTGATGTAGGTTAAGGTCCAAGAAATCACACACTGCAGCATTCACTCCTTTGCAAATAATCGACAAAAAATATTCAGTATTTCATGTGATTCTGTATAGGTTATTCGGAAATTCCCGTTACAAACTTCTAGGGCTTGTAGAGGCGAATGAGTATATTTTATTTCGAATTGGAGCCCATGTCCGGAAACGTACCGTTTCCGTGCTACAGCCGTTTGAAAACGTCTTTGCTATGTAGGTATGCACCAGTGTTTTCATTTCAAAGTATTATATGCTCATTCCATTGATCACTGTAGTCATTCAATTACACTGATTCGTAATTGCAGACAATATTCAATACCGCCAGTGACTGTCCAGTTTATAGTTTTCTTTTCCCTTCCGTTTTATTACGGTGACGGCCTCCACAGAGTTGAGGACAGATAGGAGTTTTCTTAAAAGGAACAGGTTGCACTGGAAACTTGTAAAGTCCAAAACTAAGATTCAGAGCGGGTAATCAACACAGTATTTGCCTCCCTAGTACCCCACACTGCGCGCACTTCACGGGGACAGCTGTTTACCAAAAAAAAAGCACCGTTCGAAGAATCCTTTTAAAGACGTAAAAATCTAGCCAGATGCGACTTTACAGAGGCCAGCGTGAGAAACGCTATTGCCTCAACAGCCACGCTGTTGTTGTTGTTGTGGTCTTCAGTCCAGAGAATAGTTTGATGCAGCTCGCCATGCTACTCTATCCTGTGCAAGTTTCTTCATCTCCCAGTACCTACTGCGACCTACATCCTTCTAAATCTGCTTAGTGTATTCATCTCTTGGTCTCCCTCTACGATTTTTACCCTGCATGCTGTCCTCCAATACTAAATTGGTGATCCCTTGATGCCTCAGAACATAGCCTACCAACCGATCCCTTCTTCTAGTCAAGTTGTGCCACAAATTCCTCATCCCCAATTCTGTTCAATACCTCCTCAATAGTTACGTCATCTACCCATCTAATCTTCAGCATTCATCTGTAGCACAACATTTCGAAAGCTTCTATTCTCGTCTTGTCTAAGCTATTTATCGTTCATGTTTCACATCCATACATGGATACATTCCATAGAAATGCTATTAGAAAAGAAATTTCTGACACTGACATCTATACACGATGTTAACAAATTTCTCTTCTTCAGAAACGCTTTCCTGGCCATTGCCAGCCTACATTTTACACTCTCTCTACTTCGACCATCCTCAGTTATTTTGCTTCACAAATAGCAAAACAGATCTAATACTGTAAGTGTCTCATTTCCTAATCTAATTCCTTCGGCATCACCTGATTTAAATAGACTACATCGCATTATCCTCGTTTTGCTTTTCATCTTATATCCTCCTTTGAAGACACTGTCCATTCCGTTCAACTGCTCTTCCAGGTCCTTTGCTGCTTCTGACGGTATTGCAATATCATCGGCAAATCTCTATGTTTTTATTTTTTCTCCATGGAATTTAATTCCTGCTCCAAATTTTCCTTTTGTTTCCTTCATTGCTCAATATACAGATTGAATAACATCAGGGATAGACTACAACCCTGTCTCACCCCCTTTCATGCCCCTCGACTCTTATAACTACAATCTCGTTTCTGTACAAATTGTAAATAGCCTTTTGCTGTCTATATTTTGCCCCTGCCACGTTCAGAATTTAAAAGACATTATTCCACCCAACACTGTCAAAAGGTTTCTCTAAGTCTACAAATGCTAGAAAAGTAGGTTTGCCTTTCCTTAACCTATTTTCTAAGATAATTCGTACGGTCAGTATTGCCTAGCGTGTTCCAACATTTCGACAGAATCCAAACTGATCTTCCCCGAGGTCGGCTTCTACCAGTTTTTCCAACCGTCTGTACAGAATTCGTGTTAGTATTTTGCAGCCGTGACTTATTAAACTGATAGTTCGGTAATTTTCACGCCTGTCAACACCTGCTTTCTTTGGGGTTAGCATTATTATATTCTTCTTGAAGTCTGAGCGTATTTCGCCTGTCTCATACATATTGCTCACCAGATGGTAGAGTTTTGTCAGGACTGGCTCTCCCAAGGGTATCAGTAGTTCTAGTGGAATGTTGTCTACTCCCATGACCTTGTTTCGACTTCAGCCTTTCTGTGCTCTATCAAATTCTTCACGCAGTATCATATCTCCCATTTCACCTTCATCTACGTCCTCTTCCATTTTCTTAAATTTACTTTCAAGTACATCGCTCTTGTATAGACCCTTTATGGACTCCTTCCACCTCTCTGCTTTCCCTTCTTTGCTTATAACTGGTTTTCCATCTGAGCTCCTGATATTCATAGAGGTGGTTCTCCTTGCTGCAAAGGTCTCTTTAATTTTCCTACGAGAGGTATCTATCTTATCACTTCTGATATATGCCTCTACATCCTTACATTTGTCCTCTAGCCATCCCTTTTAGGCGTTTTGCACATCCTGTCGATCTCATTTTTGTGACTTTTGTATTCCTTTTTGCCTGCTTCATCTACTGCATTTTTATATTTTCTCTTTTCATCAGTTAAATTCAATATCCCTTCTGTTACCCAAGGATTTCTATTAGCCCTTGTCTTCTTTCCTACTTGATCCTCTGCTGCCTTCACTATTTCATCTCTCAAAGCTAACCATTCTTCTTCTACTGTATTTCTTTCACTCATTCTTGTCAATCGTTTGCTAATGATCTCTATTTAACTCACTACTACCTCTGGTTCTTTCAGTTTATCCAGGTCCCATCTCCTTAAATTCACACCTTTTTGCAGTTTCTTCAGTTCTAATCTACAGTTCATAACCAATAGATTGTGGCCAGAGTCCACATCTGCCCCTGGAAATGTCTTACAATTTTAAATCTTGTTCCTAAATCTGTGTCTTACCATTATATACTCTATCTGAAACCTTCTAGTATCTGCAGGGTTTTTGCACGTATACAACCTTCTTTCATGATTCTTGAACCAAGTGTTAGCTATGATTAAGTTATGCTCCGTGCAAAATTCTACCAGAAGGCTTCCTCTTTCATTCCTTACCCCCATTCCATATTCACCTACTACTTTTCCTTCCCTTCCTTTCCCTACTATCGAATTCCAGTCCCCCATGACTATTAAATTTTCGTCTTCCTTCACTATCTGAATAATTTGTTTTATCTCATCATAGATTTCTTCAATCTCTTCGTGATGTGCGGAGCTATCTGGCATATAAACTTGTACTATTGTGGTAGGCGTGGGCTTCGTATCTATCTTGGCTATAATAATGCGTTGACTATGCTGTTCACAGTAGCTTACCAACGCTAATATTTTTTTATTCGTTATTAAACTGCTCCTGCATTACCGTTATTTGCTTTTGTATTTATAACCCCGTATTCAGCCGACGAGAAGTTTTGTTCCTCCTGCCACCGACTTTCACTAATTCCCACTATATCTAACTTTAACTTATCTATTTCCCTTTTTAAATTTTCTAACCTACCTGTCCGATTAAGGGATCTGATATTCACGCTCCGATCTGTAGAACGCCAGTTTTCTTTCTCCTCATAACGTCGTCCTTCTATGTATTCCCCGCTAGGAGATCCAAATGGGGGACTATTTTACCTCCTGAATATTTTACCCATGAGGACGTCATCATCATTTAACCATATAGTAAAGGTCCATCCCCGCGGGAAAAATTACGGCTGTAGTTTCCCCTTGCTTTCAGCCGTTCGCAGGAGAAGCAGAGCAAGGCTGTTTTGGTTAATGTTAAAAGGCCAGATCTGTCAATCATCCAGGCTGTTGCCCTGCAACTATTGAAAAGGCAACTTCAGGAATCACACGTTTGTCTGGGCTCTCAACAGATACCCCTCCTTTGTAGTTGCACCGACGGTACGGCTATCTGTATCGCTGAGGCAAGCAAACCTCTCCACCAACGCCAAGGCCCACGGTTCATGGGGCTCATGTCATTCAATTGAATTGATTCGTAATTGCAGATAGTATTCAGTACCGCCAGTGACTGTACACTTTATCGTTTCCTTTTCCCTTCTGCTTTATTACGATGACCGCCTGCGGAGTTGTAATCCTTCGAGTTGGCTGAGAATAGATAGTTTCCTTAAAAGGAACAGGTTGCACCATAAGCTCACGCTACATGAGTTTGCCAAGAATGGGTCAGCTTGCAAACACCGATACAGTAGGGACGCGAAGTTAGTGTATTCCATTCAGGAGCAAACTGCACATTGTTAACGCCTCGCAACTAGCTAGTTGTTTCCGTTACGCACTTTGGCGATCTTACTCGTGTTTGTACTTATTTTTCAATGTTCTTTCAGCAATCCACTAATCATTTATTCACCAGACATATTCGTGAATTATTGTTACAATTTTGCTTTTATCGTGCGCACACTCCTGCGCCAAGGATAGATTTTACGATTACAATCTCTTGCCCAGTTATTAAATGTTCACTTAGTTTCATCAGTGGGTAATTCATGTTTTGATATTTTACAGTGATAAATCCGATTGTTTTAGATAGGTCGCCCTTCTTCTCGTTATCTATGTGCCTCGTGTGGTACCCTCATTTTCATACTTGACTAAGCCATCGCTATTTATTATCATTGCAGTAAGACGTTTCCGTTGTGGGACATTATCATTTCCTCAAAATTAAACTGAATGATCGTATGGGGTTCTTCTCTGTGAAGCTCACCGGTGATCAGACTATTGCATCATAGTGACTGCACAATCGACATCACCACGTCATCACAAACTCTTGGATAAGACGGCAATCGGTTTGATGGTCAGAACAGATAAATTGCTATTTTCTTAATACTGTAATTACTCCGAATGTAGTGATCGGGTCTTGGAGGGTGAACGCTGTCGGCTTCGCCTCTTTCAGAATTACGATAGTGTAGGGTGTTTGTTTGCCGGCCGAAGTGGCCGTGCGGTTAAAGGCGCTGCAGACCGGAACCGCAAGACCGCTACGGTCGCAGGTTCGAATCCTGCCTCGGGCATGGATGTTTGTGATGTCCTTAGGTTAGTTAGGTTTAACTAGTTCTAAGTTCTAGGGGACTAATGACCTCAGCAGTTGAGTCCCATAGTGCTCAGAGCCATGTTTTTGTATGGTGTTTGGAAAGTTACTGTGCAGTTGCAATATATGTCGAAAACGACGCCCACTGGCGGCTAAACAAGTCTGAACCCACTTCATTTTATAGGAAAATATTTTCTCCAGATCTGATTGTGACATGCTTATCGCGTACGCACTTAATCAGTTTTTAAATCACAAAGCGTACGTGGGTGGTTGCGATTCACTACAGGCTTTGCTGCTTCCCAAAGAAAAAACGCGGATTGAGGCCCGGCGAGCGGGGGACCTTAGGTTTTTTGAGGTGGCACTCTCTCCAGAAAACTCTTCCAGGACTCACATTGATGTTTGTATGGGCAGTAGCGCCATTTTGTTGAAACCACGAGAGATTTCGTTCTCCTTTAGTTGGCCCATGAAATCGGGGCTCATTAAACAATAACGTTCACTGCTCACGGTTTCTTCAAAAAATAAAGGTCCAATAACGCACCATCAGGATTTTGCTACCTACACTCCAAGTTTCTGATCATATTTTGGCGTCTCAAGGACATCACGAGGTTTCTCCGTTGACCATAATAGAATGTTTTGTGTATTAACATGACCAGAGAGGTGGAACAAGGCTTCGTCTTTATAGAAGGTGACATCAAGGATATGAGTGGAAAACCATTTGCATTCCGCTTTTCATGGTCGACATCTTTCAATTCCTGCACTGTTGTCACTTCATATGGTGACAATTTCATAATTTGCATAACCGCTTTATGGGCGGTTGCAAGTCCGATATCTTTTTTTTTGAGACGACTTGTGCTGTGATTTAGTCATACTCTGCTGCACAAAGTCAGACACATCCTCAACCTTCTGTTCATTTAGGTGGTTTCTCAGTTCGTTCGGCCGGCCGGAGTGGCCGTGCGGTTCTAGGCGCTGCAGTCTAGAACCGAGCGGCCACTACGGTCGCAGGTTCGAATCCTGCCTCGGGCATGGATGTGTGTGATGTCCTTAGGTTAGTTAGGTTTAATTAGTTCTAAGTTCTAGGCGACTGATGACCTCAGAAGTTAAGTCGCATAGTGCTCAGAGCCATTTGAACCATTTCGGTTCGTTCGGCACCTAACACTGAGCCTTTCTCTCGAAAACTAAGTAAGGAGAAACATATTGATATATGTTGGAGTGCTTTTGGAAATTCGCCACGCACTGTACTCCGCACAACTGATGTAGATTATTTTGGAAATCTGAAACATAGTTAGCCGGCCGGTGTGGCCGAGCGGTTCTAGGCGCTTCAATTTGGAACCGCGCGACCGCTACGGTCGCAGGTTCGAATCCTGCCTCGAGCATGGACGTGTGTGATGTCCTTAGGTTAGTTAGGTTTACGTAGTTCAAAGTTCTAGTGGACTGATAACCTCAGATGTTAAGTCCCATAGTTGGCAGGACACTTGTTGGAGGAACTGTTGACACGCGATGGCTTTTTTTATTCGTTCTACTGTTGCGTAATTTCAGGTGTTTGGTTATGTTGATGAAAGCTGTTGAATGGGATGCGTAGTGTTTGGCTGTTCAGTTTGTTTTTAAATGATGGTGCATTTAACTGAGGAACACAGTTTCTTGCTGAACGTGTGTTTCCACAAAGCGATAAACACATGGATTTAAGTGCAGGACGTATTTGCTCAAAAATTTCCGGAGACAGCTGCGCCCCCTTTGGACAGATGGGACACAGACTGAAGAAAGACAGCCGGACTGAACTGGCGACGGGAAGCTCAAAATCGACAGAAGTGGAAGAACCTGCATGGACCCTAGGTTGCACGAAGACTCAAGGAGACAACAACACCAAGTGATAGAATTGGCAGGTGATGATGATGATGATGATGATGATGATGAAACAGGGTGATTCAGATGCCTCTATCGATGACCTACAAAAGTGACCCCCACACCCACACTCAGCTCACACCGATCAATATTTCTAGTACATTGTTCATAACACTCGCCTTTACCACTTTACAAACATTTGTTACTAAAACAATAACGGGGGTAATCCCAAAAGTAAGGTCTCCTAGTTTTTTATAAGTACAGAACTTTGTTTGTGTGGCAGTAAGTCTCACTGTTGTGAAGAGTGCTTCACGCGCTGTGGGTAAACATGCACACGCCGCGCTGAGGCGCTCAGTCTTGACTTGGCAGCCGTTGGGAATGGAGCTCCCGTTGGATGTTACCGCCAGTTATTCGGTTTTTGAACGCAAAGGGCACTGCGCCGATTGAAATCCATCGCCAATTGACGGAAGTGTATGGTGAGTCGTGCATGGATGTCAAAAATGTTCGTAAGTGGTGTAGAGACTTTACAGCTGGTTGGATCGAAATTCACGACGAACAAAGGAGCGGAAAACCGTCAATTTCTGAGAAGTCAGTGTTGAAGGTTGAGCAAAGCACGCGTGAAGATCGGCGGATCACCCTGGATGATCTATGCACGTTGGCTCCTGAGGTTTCCCGGAGCACCGCTCACAGAATTTTAACGGAAACATTGAACTACAGGAAGGTGTGCGCAAGATGGGTGCCACGCTTGCTGACTGAGGACCACATGCGGCAACGAGTTGATGCTTCCCGCACATTTCTTCACCACCTTGCAGTCGAACAGGACAACTTTCTGGACTCAGTTGTCACGGGGCCCGGGTTCCCGGGTTCGATTCCCGGCGGGGTCATGGATTTTCTCTGCCTCGTGATGACTGGGTGGTGTGTGATGTCCTTAGGTTAGTTAGGTTTAAGTAGTTCTAAGTTCTAGGGGACTGATGACCAGAGATGTTGAGTCCCATAGTGCTCAGAGCTATTTGAACCATTTTAAGTTATCACAGGTAACGAAACCTGGGCATACCACTTTACACTTGAGACCAAGCAACAATCACGCCAGTGGCGGCATCCTTCTTCGCCAAAGCCGCGGACATCCAAACAAACACAGTCCGCCGATAAAGTCATGACAACCGTTTTTTGGGATCGGAAAGAGATATTGTTGGTCGACTTTATGCCCACCGGGACCACAATTAACGCTGACAGGTACTGTGAGACTCTGAAAAAACTCAAACGGGCAATACAGAACCGGAGAAGAGGAATGTTGAGCAAGGGCGTACACTTTCTCCATGACAACGCTCGCCCAAACATCGCTCGGCAAACCGTTGCTCTCATGCAACAGTTTCAGTGGAACATAATCACCTACCCACCCTATATCCTGACATGACGCCCAGTGAATATCATCTGTTCCCTAAGTTAAAAGAACATTTGGCCGGAAAGCGATTCAGCTCCGACGACGAGGTGAAAGAAGAGGTTCATAACTTTCTGAACAGCATGGCGGCGAGCTGGTATGACATGTGCATACAAAAACTGCCACAGCATTTACGAAAAGCATGGACATAAATGGTGATTATGTCGAAAAATAGCTAAATGTTCAAGCCGGAAACTGATGTAAACCATTGTAGAAATAAACAGGTCTATGTACTTATTAAAAAAATAGGAGACCTTACTTTTGCGAATACCCTCGTATTTCCCAGACTCGACCTTTTATGGCCTTCATTGATTGGTCATATTACGCCCGCGGCACGGTCGAGCATTTACAAATTCTAAAATTTATGTTTGTGTAAATTTTACCTAACATTTTTTTAATTATAGCGGTATAAAGTAAACAATTGCATCGTTGTATCCGTCAGGCCTTCTGACTACGAAACTATTGAGTTTTTCAGGCTTAAGCTTGGATCGAATTGTCAACGTAATTAGTTTATCCGTAACGTTCACAAAAGTTGTTTTTCTATCACTACGCTCACGGGCACGTTTGGATTAATTATTTTAACGAAATAGTCGACTATGCTGGTGGCGTAATAGCCCAATCAGTAGAGAGCAAAAAGTCTAACATCGCGAATAGTTGGTATAGTCGGATATTTTTGTACAGTGGTAGGAGGGACTGCTGCGTACAAATACGAGGAGTCCTGACTGGTGAGGGATGGGTGTGGAGATAGAGCTGCATGTGAAAGTCACTTTTGTACATTTTTCGTGGCCTCCTACGAACACCTTTCTCAGTACAAAATTTTACTACAAAAGGGTCCTGCTCATTTTTTCTGTAGGGCTAACAGTTTCCGCGTGGGGAGCGAGAGAATATGAAAATCTCGTGCGTGGTTTTTGAAGGGTAGATATATCATTGCGGGTTGCGTAAAACGTCATCGGTAGGGACAGCTAAATCACCGTGTATACGACATGTGTAAGTTAAGCTGTTCACCTGTAACATTTCGTGGGCTGTTTAAGAGACAGTAACTCTGTCTTCACTCGAATGAAATGTGAGAAAGTCCTCCCTACTTGACGAATATCCACTTTTCCTAGCTATATTAATCACAAAGATATAGGTATGAGCTACGGTTTTTGAAAAAAAAAAAAAACTATAGCAATTTCTGAGAGAGACGAATTCAACAACGTTTCATGCTTCATAAGATGATTAATAGTTTCGGAGCAATTACAGCATTTAGAACTTAGAAGTTATCTGTATTGAAAATGAAACCAACTGACATGCGGAAGCTCTTCAGTTAACACCGAAGTCGATGAGGAGAAAATACAGTGTTACACATCTGCGATACCGTTATAAAAGGCGAACAGAGGAATTGCAATTTCGATTCTCCCTCTGTCATTCATATCCCATTAGTTTGAAAAAAAAGTCTTTCATAAACCAAGGGAAACTAGGTACGCTGCTTCTTTACAGAGAATGTACAACCAAATCGACTAGAACAGTTGAGTTGTACAGAGAAAGATATCCCGTCAGCCGTTGTCAACCAGAGTGATAACACAGTGAATATGCAAAAAATTGTTGTTGAAAGGGTACTGAAATACAACTCAGGGGGTGTATTATTCGAACTAACAGCCGGCCGGTGTGGACGAACGGTTCTAGGTACTTCAGTCCGGAACCACGCTGCTGCTACGGTCGCAAGTTCGAATCCTGCCTCGGGCATGGATATGTGTGATGTCCTTAGGTTAGTTAGGTTTAAGTAGTTCTAAGTTCTAGGGGACTGATAACTTCAGATGTTAAGTCCCATAGTGCTCAGAGCCATTTGAACCATTTCGAACTAACAGCTTCCATGCGTATCATATGCCACTACAGCGGCAGATTAACTAGTGGGATTGCAAAAGACGCATGGATCTCTGTCTGAAACACTAAGACAATAGGTTCTATCTTCAAATAATTTTCTTTTCTGGTGAAGCAACCGTTACAAACCACGCAAAGCTGGCGCACGTTTATTGGTGGGTACATCATTGGTTCTTACTTCATTCATGAGACCTTAAAATTTTTTTACGAAGTGATACCGGCTCACAGAGGAAATACCACTTGAAATACACTCTAAGACCAAATTTAAAAAATAAATGAATAAAAATATAAAAAATTATGCACTGTGAAGGAATTATCCGAACGAGATGGAAACAGTTAGGTGTGAAGTGCATGTACACACAAGTAAATGATAACAATTTCAGAAATTGAGTTGGATGATGCATGATTTATTCATAAGAAAGAGTTTCACAAACTGAGCAAGTTAATAACGCATTGGCCCACATCTCGCCCTTATTCAAGCAGTTGTTCGGGCCGGCACTGACTGATTTTATGGATGTCATCCTGAGGGGTATCGTACCAAATTTTGTCCAATTGGGGCTTTAGATCGTCAGAATCCTGGGTTGATTGGATGGTGTTGCCCATAATGCTCCAAACAATCTCCATTGGAGAAAGATCTGGCTACCTTGCTGGTCAAGGGAGAGTTTGGTAAGCACGAAGAGAAGCAGTAGAAACGCTTGTTGTGTGTGTTTGAGCGATATCTTACTGAAATGTAAGCCCAGAATGGTTTGTGATGAAGGGCAACTAAAAGGTCCATAGAATATAGTTGACGAACCAATGTGCTGTGAGAGTGCCGCAGATGATAACAAAAGGGATCCTGCTAAGAAAAACAAAATGGCGCCCCAGACCATCACTCATGGTTGTCGAGCCATTTGATGGGCGACAGTCCCACAGCTACCCAGGTTGTCTCTAGAAACGTCTTCGACCTGGAATCTCATTGACTGGAGTAGAATTATCCCCAGTGATAAGAGCCCTGTTTCCAACTGAGCTCTGATGAGCAGTGAAGACCTGTCTGGAAATGCCCAGGCAGTGGTGGGATACCAGCCTGACTGTCGCACGCCGTACAGCCCGACGACCACGATTTATGGTCCAGAGTGCCATTTCTGTTCATAGCAGGACCCCTTAGGTTTTCATCCGCGGCAGCCTTACGGAACAGCGATAGGTCAGCGGTATTCTACACCCCATATTGTCCTTCCAGGCGATCCATCCTGAGACTACGTTTCAGCAGATAATACCTGCCCGCACACGGTGAGACATTTTACTACTTGTCTTCTTGCTTGTCAAACCATACTCAGCCCAGTAAGTCGCCGGATCTCTCCTCAACTGAGAACATTTAGAGACTTATGGGCAGGGCCTTCCAACTATCTCGTGAGTCTGACTGTCTAACGCTCCAATTGGATAGAATTTGGCACGATATCCCACAGAACATGCAATAACCCTGTCAATCAAAGTCAAGCCGAATGACTGCTTGCTTAAGGGACAGAGGTGGACCAACACGTCACTGACTTACTCAGTTTGTAAAGCTGCTTCTCTTGAATAAACCACCCAATTTTTCTGTAATTCCAACCATTCGTTCTACTGTTCACACACGTCACATCTATCGATTTCAATCCCAATGTGATAATTCGTTCATGGTGCGTCTTTATTTTTTGTCTTAGAGTGTGTGTTGATACTTGTAGTACCAGCATGATGGGTCCTGAGCTCCCTACTCGCTTGTAGCTAGTGAAGCGCTTACCCAACTCTCTTCTGGTCGTTTGTTAGTAAGTGAAGGCGTTACCAGTTGACCTGCACATTCGCCTAATTTGACTCAATTAGCCCCTTTTCTGTAGCGCAATCTCAAAGATGAAATCTACACCCAAGTTCCGACAACCTAGGAGGATTTTAAACGTTGCCCTTTCTCTAAATTTGTAGTGATGTTGAGGGAATCTCTTCAGTCTGTCCAGAAGTCGTTGTGCCAGCGACTGAAAACGTCTATTGCAATAGGCAGTCAGCACTACGTCTTCAGACTCCAGTGTTTAGAGCATCTGGAAGCAGAAAAAAATGGCTCTGAGCACTATGCGACTTAACTTCTGAGGTCATCAGTCGCCTAGAACTTAGAACTAATTAAACCTAACTAACCTAAGGACATCACACATATCCATGCCCGAGGCAGGATTCGAACCTGCGACCGTAACGGTCACTCGGTTCCAGATTGTAGCGCCTAGAACCGCACGGCCACCCTGGCCGGCTGGAAGCAGAAAGAAACCACTACTACCAGAGTAGGAAAAAAAAAAACACCACGCGGCCCACAAATCAGGAAGCTGTCGAACTATACACTTTACCAGACAGCAGCAGCAATGCGAGGAAAAGTAAACTGCTGTAACATACACTAAGCTCCAGGGCAGTTAACTGGGGCGTTAGCGGCCACTAGGTAGGAAAAATACCCCTGGTTCACCTTCACCGATAATAATACATAGAATTGAACAATTAATAATAAGAACTGGAGGAAGGCTAATTAGGTTCGCCTTCCGCAAACGCTCCACTCGCTGCTCTTCGTCTCGGTGACACTGCAAGCAGCAACACACAAGCAAATGGCAAGATCTCACAATAATGGAGGTTTCACTACTTGAATTAAGGTTCACAACTTCATGAGTCCGGTTGATAACGAGGTTGTACCCATCGTGACTACTGCCCTTTCATCCTGCAATGCATGTGTGCTGCCAGCGGTCCCGGCATGTTCTCGCGCTGCGCGGACCTGGCTGCTCGTCTGTCCCCAACAGATCTGCCTATTCACACCACACGGAGCACCACAACGTCGCCTCAAAGATAGTACCACCGTTCCTCGATATCAATAACCGCAACTGCTGCCACTAGCGGACAGACAATGCTTGCAAACGCAGTGGCGCAAATGAACACAAGAATAAGACGAAAACCGTAGCTATACCAACTAAACGATGTCAACCTAGCAACGGCATCAACGCGAACCGCAGTACGGCTCGGTCCTACAACAGTTCATATCAGGCAACTTTCATTGCATAATGGCTGACAGATTTCGTCTGCATAACTGAATTGTGCTCTACCTGTGCCGGCGTTCCACTGTAAAGCAGTTGCCCCTATGCGGAACAATATATCATAGGAAATGTAATTAATTTGCATGATGGCTTACTAATGAGGACTGCTCTCGTTTGCATTCAATGCAATCTTGAGATCACAGAGCATTTTCAGCGCCTCTGATTAGCAATTGATTTAGTTAAGGAAATATCAGGCTTAGACCAGTTTGCATTTAACTTGTGTGTTGGGGACGTGAGTGTGGAAGGCAGACAGCACTCTTCACTGCTGAGCCCAAGCACGTCACGCTCACAGTAACGAAATGCCACTCGAGGAAAATACACTGAAGAGCCAAAGAAACTGGTACATCTGCCTAATATCGTGTAGGACCCCACGTGAGCACTCAGAAGTGCTGTAACACAACGTGCGGTTAAAAACAGGTTGGTGGCGTCCAGTGCCACCAATTGCGGCTCGTTGCGGGCTAATTGCTGCTTCTGCAGCCGCCTCCGCGGTCTACACTTTGTGCGCAAATTGGCGCACAACGTCCTCCCGGGAACAGGGGCCCGTCATCGGCGTACTGTGCACTGACACTTCGTGAGGCAGTGTGAGCCGCATCTAGAATTCCATCTGATACGACAACTGTTATTGTACTGAGGGAAACAATTGAAGCATGGCGGATATGAAGTGTCCTTTAAAAGATGCCAAGATGCGAGTAGGACTGGCGCTCTCAGGTTGTTTTATTACACTGAAGAGCCAAAGAAACTGATACACCTGCCTAATATCGTGTAGGGCACCCGCGAGCACGCGAAAGTGACGCAAACGACGTGGCAGGGACTCGACGTTTGAGATAGTGCTGGAGGCAATCGACACCAAGAATCCTGCAGGGCTCTCCATAATTCCGTTAAGAGTACCAGAATCTAGATTTCTCCTCAACAGCACGTTGCATGTCATCCCAGATATACTCAATAATGTCCACTGAGCCGCAGTAAAGATGGCTTTGAAAAGCGCGCCGCAGCGCGTGGCGGGAAACAGTGGCCCTCTGTTTCCTGGCGGTGGCAGTTGAATGCTTCGGTGTCTCCCTCTAGCGGGAAAGGGGAAAAGTGGGCTGTTCGCGTGGGTTTAAGAGGTGGCTGTATGGGCCCTCGTGGAGTGTTGGCAGTCGGGGCATCAAGAAGCGACTCCTCTGCCGGTGCTAGAGGGACAGCACGCAGACCGCGGCATCAGCGTAAGCGACGCGAGCAGCGGCTCCGTGGTATGGGGCGTTAACTGCTCGTCGCGAAAGGAATCTTCCTGAGCGTGCGTCCGCAAGGGGCCTAATCTGCAGTTCGGCCGTATGCTGTCGACCGGCGAGGAGGTTCTGAAACGGCTGGGAGCAGGCGGCTCAGCAGAGCATTTGGAGGTGCTGCGTTGGTTCAGTCCTGGGAGTCGTAACGCACCAGAAGTTGAATACTGATTGTTAATAGATTTTATGAAGTTAAATAGAATTCAGTATACTTATTCTTGTTAATTACACCAGCCGTTTTTTTTGCCGGGGGGGGGGGGGGGTGTTCCCGCCATTCATTCTCGTCTGCCCACCTGCGGGAAGGTGTGGTAATATTTGGAAAGGGTGCTCCGTTTGTCCCCTTTTGAGGACGAAAGAGGCGGGGGGGGGGGGGGGCGGAGTCAGAGTAAATCTGTGGTTCGGATTGCTTCTTTCCCCTCCCAGTTTACCTATGGGTTTATTCGACTGTTAGCCCCTGCCATGTCTTTGAAAGTCTGAGGCACCAATGACTACTGTTTAAAATGCAAGGCACTAAGGCCTGATCCATTTTCTCGCCCGCCATAACTAGTATTATTAGACTCACGTGTAAAAGGTACTCTAAGAAAGAAGAAAAATTCCTTTTGCCTCGTGGTAAGAACTAGTCAATTGCATAACGAATTCCTGCTCATCTGGAAGCTGTAACTTACGTAAATTTGTGTTTATGTATATTTGGCTATAATTAATCAATGTTGATAACGTACGCCGTGGTGGATTTTTTTTATATTGGTTCTAGTCAGCAAAAACTGTTGTGTGTTTTTCCAATTCAATACCTTTTAAGGCTTTTACTTAACGTGCTTATGTGTTTTATACAGGTAGTTGGTTATTAGTGTGTTTACTTGTCATGCAACGTTCGCCATTTCATTACGGGTAGAAATTGTTGCCTTGAAAGGAGAATGTTGTAAAAGTTCGCAAGTCCTACCTGGCGAGCGGGTATGTTTGCTGTAAGTCAACTGGCAGAAATTTGTAAAACAGGATTGTCTTTACATGTTGCAGACAAGTTAGATTCTGCGCCATTTAATGAATGGAGTGAAATTCACCTGTAATTTAGCTGGGCTTGAAATACTATACAACGTCGCGTTGTATATGTTAAATTGCTTGCCTGTACTTGCCTTTTACTGGCGTGAAATTTTTTTATAATAATTAAATAATTTAAAAGTCCTTTCCTATCGTAAATTGTGACTTATTTGTTAAATGATTGTTTTTTTTTTTTTAATATCGTTAAGTCTTGCACCAAATTTGAATATAAAGTGTTACTCAAAATTATGTGTAATTTCACCAGTTATTCCTTGGCACCTACTTCCACTCTACATTTTGTGTATTCATTGAGATTAATAACCTTTGGTGAACCAGTAGTAATTTTACGGTTCATTCAGTCTGGGTAATTTGGTAGCCAGCGGAATAGTTTAAACTTAGAAGAGTGTTCCTGGAGACAGTCTGTAGCAATTAAGGACGTGTGGGGTGTTGCATTGTCATGCTGGAATTGCCAAAGTCCGTCGGAATGCACAACGGACATGAATGGATGCATGTGATCAAACAGGATGCTTATGTACGTGTCACACATCAAAGCCGTATCTAGACATCAAGGGTCCCATAGCACTCCAATTGCACATGCCCCACACCATTACAAAGCTACCACCATCTTGACCAGTCCCCTGCTCACATTCAGGGTCCACAGATTCATAAGGCTGTCTCCATACCCATACACGTCCATCTGCTCGATAGAATTTGAAAAGAGACTCGTGTGACCACACAACTTGTTTCCAGTCATCAACAGTCCAGTGTCGATGTTGACGACGCCAGGCGAGCCGTAAAGCTTTGTATCGTGCAGGCATCAAGAGTAAAAGAGTGGGCCTTCGGCTTCGAAAGCCCATAGTGATGATATTTCGTTGAATGGTTCGCACGCTGACACTTGTTGATGGCCCAGTATTGAAATCTGCAGCAATTAGCGGAAGGGTTACACTTCTGTCACGTTGAACCATGCTCTTCAATCGTCGTTGGTCCCGTTTTTGCAGGATATTTTACCGTCCGCAGCGATGTCGGAGATTTGATGTTTTACCGGATTCCTGATATTCAAGGTACACTCGTGAAATGGTCGTACGGGAAAATCCCCACTTCATCGCTACCTCGGCGATACTGTGTCCCATCGCTCGTGCGCCGACTGTACCACCACGTTCAAATTCACTTAAATCTTGATACCCTGGCATCGTAGCAACAGTAACCGATCTAACAACTGCGCCAGACACTGGTTGTCTGATATGGGCGTTGCTGACCGCAACGCCGTATTCTGCCTGTTTACATACCTCTGTATTTGAATACGCATGCCTATACCAGTTTCTTTGGCGCTTCAGTGTATTTCACACGTTTATTTCAGCGCCTTACCAAAGACAAGAGAAACACTGTTGCCTTTCATTTCGTGTGCTGTCCAAACACTTGCTGCCAAGTTTGGTCAGTATCAGTTTTAAATTACAATTTTCTTCACAATTCCGCTTTTGTAAGCGGACTCTCTTAGCACCCCATCAGCCTAACGCGACAGTTCCTTGTAAAACGGCAATCAGTTTTATGTTTAAAATAAATAAATTCTAAGTTTTGAAAAGTGGAATCTCAGTTCGTCTCGTTTAGCAGTATGACACTTGTAGCAGGAATTACGATACTTGCATTTGAAACAGCAAAGAGATACCGACATCTCTGTAATTAATGTAGTTATGAAAGAAGATTATAAGACATTTAAAGCGGACTCTTTCACAGCTCATTCGAGTGAACACAGAATTACAATATCTTAAATGGTTCAGGAAACATCTCAGGTATACCAGACTTACTGTGGTTGTTCACGTAGTGGTTGTACCCCTCACTGATTAATACTGAAGTGAAGGACGGAATCTGAGCAGAAAAAACGTGAGAACACTCCTGGAAGTAATGCGAAGGGAGGAAATACGTGGCCAGGGCAGATATTTATACTAGTAGATAAGCAGGCGTACCGACATTTCACGTAGCATGTGAGGCAACATTCTTACAAGCTGGTAGTACGCGATTATCTTCGGTCACGCACGGTCACAGTACAGGCCTGTGCGTGCTGGCAGTCGTACATAGCTTCTAAAACGTAGTACTACAGGATGGCGCTGGTGGTTAGATAGTTAGATGGAATAATAAGGGAAGTGGTACTGAATCGGAATAAGGGGAAAAGCAATTTATGAGACTGCTAGACTAAAAGAAGAAACACATCCTGAGGCATCAAAAAATTGTAAATTTGGTAATGAAGAGAATGGCTAAACACTACAGGCAGAGATAAACTATAAAATACAGCAGCCGCAGTAGAGTGGCATCAAACTGGTCTTTGGATGATGAGGACAACAACCAGGAATCTATCCTTCGAGATGCTTATAGGCGATACGCAGTGCTAATGTGTAGTGACGCTTACTGCTGTATCCAGTCACTGTCAGAGTCTCTACGAACAAAGTTTCAGTAGAATATATCACGTGTAATGTTGCTATGGCAACAACCTGTCACTTCTTAACACACGGCGTGTTCCAGGAGGACTAGCAAATATTCGAATAAAACATTACGTATTACATGTGTCCAGTTTTTATTGGCTACAGAAATATTTCTGTTAGAACATAATCCAAACAAATAGGTCACTCACACAAAGTGTTAAGCAAAAGCGACTGATTTAGTTCAAAGTTCATTTCCATAAATTCGGCGCCCGACAAAAGGGCGCTTTCGAGTTATCCTAACGTCGTCTAGACGTTGTTTTATGAGCGCAGCACTATTCAGAATCCGCTCAATCATTTCGTCTCTCGTGTTTACTTTTTATTTTTGTAGACTGCTTTTCATCCATCCCCATAGGCAAATATCTAAAGGGGCAAGCTCCGGGAATCTTGATGGCCACGAAATGTGACCATTTGTACTGTCTATCGATGAAAGCACTTGTACCCGTGACGGTCTAAGTAACACCTGCAACTCACTTCATTGTTACGACGAAACCGCATAGGCCTTAGTGGAGACACAGGTTCAAGAGCGCTTCTCTGCAAATACGTGGCGTGATGTGACAGGCAACCAGATGGTTGAGTTACCACATCGTCTTACAGGGGCCCGTTGTAAAAGATTTCTTTGAAAGTAGGTTCCAGCGTTATTGGAACAGGTTTTATAAGAATGGGTATGTTCTTCCAGTTCGATGACGCAACGACACGTTCTTGTAGTCAGGTGACCTATCCTTTAAACCTATTTTTTTCATAATATGATATGATACATTACCTGCAAAACAAAGCCGCGAGACGGAGTAGAAACTGATAAATTAGATAAAGCTTTAAATGCCTTCAATTCGTAATATCTACTGTCGTAAGGAATCGAACACCTCATGGACAAAATTTATGTTGCTTCCTCGGAGATAAAACTATTGATAAAAATTGCAAATCAATAAAGAAACTGTCATTAAGAGTGGTATTAAAATGTACAATAATATCTAACAGGTAATACATTTTACATCTCTGGTGTCTGGAATGATCCACTGCCTGCTAACATTTGCACTGATAAGTCAACGCCTGCTTAATAGCGCGTTGATTCACCGTGCGAGCGCAGTACGACAGCGTTCCTTCGTGGCATGAGTCCGTCAATTTCTTGGTAGGTTTACGAAGGTTTGTGGCACCAAAAGTCTACACACAGGTGACACGATACCCGCATATTATATGCTGGTGGTGTGTGGCTGCGAAGCTGGCACCCCATACTGTCCCAGATGAGTGCCCTCGGCTTTGCAACAGACGAATTTTGTGGTCAATGCATCATGGTGCGTCGACTAGCATGCTTCTCAAAGCACTGTAGAACGACTGCGGACAGTTATCCTCCTGGAAGATGCCATCACTGTCAGAAAAGACATCAAACACGAAGGGACGGACGTGATTTCCATTAATGTACACCTAGTTCAACAACTGTCATAGTGTCTTCGATTACTACCATAGGTCCCAAGCAAGGCAAGGAGAATATCCCACGTAGTACACTGAAGAGCCAGAGAAACTGGTACACTTGCCTAAAACCGTGTAGAACCCCCACCAGCACGCAGAAGTGCCGCAACACAATGTGGCATGGCTCGACTAATATCTGATGTAGTGCTGCAGGGAATTTACACCATGAATCCTGCAGGGCTGTCCATAAATCCGTAAAAGAGGCAGCCCAGATATGTTCAATAATGTTTATGTCTGCAGAGTTTGGTCGTCAGCAGAAATGAGTAATCTCAGGAGAGTGTTCCTGGAGCCACTGTAGCAATTCTGGACGTGCGGGGTGTCGCACTGTCCTGCTGGAATTGCCCAAGTCCGTCGGAATGCACAATGCACATGAATGGATGCAGGTGATCAGACAGTACGCTTACGTAAGTGTTACCTGTTAGAGTCATATCTAGACGTATAAGGGGTCCCCTATCAATCCAACTGCACACGCCCCTCTCGCCAGCCGAAGTGACCGAGCGGTTCTAGGCTCTACAGTCTGGAACCGCGCGATCGCTACGGTCGCAGGTTCGAATCCTGCCTCGGGCATGGATGTGTGTGATGTTCTTAGGTTAGTTAGGTTTAAGTAGTTCTGAGTTATAGGGGACTGATGACCTCAGTAGTTCAGTCCCATAGTGCACGGAGCCATTTGAATTTTGAACGCCCCACTCCATTACAGAGCCTCCACCAGCTTGAATAGTCTCCTGATGACATGCAGTGTCCATGCATTCATGAGGTCGTCTGCATACCCATACGCGTCCATCTGCTCGATAGAATTTGAAACGACACTCGTACCAGCAGGCAACATGTTCCCAATCATCAACAGACCAATGTCCGTGTTGAAGACCCCAGGCGAAGTGTAAAGCTTTGCGTCGTGCAGTCATCAAGGGTACAGAAGTGGACCTTCGGCTCCGAAAGCCCATATCGATGACGTTCCGTTGAATAGTTCGCATGCTGACACTTGTTGATGGCCCATCACTGAAATCTGCAGCAGTTAGTGGATGGGTTGCACTTTTGTCATCTTGAACCATTCTCTTCAGTCGTCGTTGGTCCTGTTCTTGCAAGATCTTTTTCCGACCGCAGCGATGTCGGAGATTTGATGTTTTACCGGATCTCTGATATTCACTCGTGAAGTGGTCGTACAGGAAAATCCCCACTTCATCGTTGCCTCGGAGATACTGTGTCCCATTGCTCGTGCGCCGACTGTATCACCACGTACCAACTCACTTAAATCTTGATAAACTGCCATTGTAGCACCTAACAACTGCGCCAGACACTTGTTGTCTTATATAGATGTTGCCGACCGCAGCGCCGAATTCTGCCTGTGTATTTTGAATACGCATGCCTATACCAGTTTCTTTGGCGCTTCAGTGTATAATATCGCTCCCAACGGCTGATGCAAGCCGCGGTGCACGTTTTCATCAGCCATTCGCCATAATGACGGCGTAACCGCCGACGACCATCCACCTGGTTAACAAGAAACCTGATTCATTAGACTGGGCGACACTTTTCCATTGACCCACCGCCCAATGTCGACTATCCCGTGCCCATTGTATACATAGACGAAATGTCGTTGCGTCAACGTGGGAGCCACTTGTTTCAACAATGTGGGCTGAGCGTCGTGCACTGAAAACACTTATGCCAGCATCAGCACCGTAGTCTGCCATTACAGTGCCACAGATCGCCGCTTATCGTGTTTTAAAGGACGATCCAACCTCCAGTAGTGGGATAAGGCCGTCATGAAGACAGTTGTAATTTACTCAAGAGGACAGACCTTGCCCTCTTCACCTTTGGGAAATCCCCAGCCCATCAGGTGGTCCCTCCCCATCCCTGTTTGGAAAATCTCCAGCCCATCCGCATTTCCCTCCCCTACCTTCCATTTTCCACTTCCTCTCCCTTCCCCAACATCCCCTCCCTCACTTTTCGTAGAAACAAAAAATTGTTGGGGAAAATCGCTGTCTGTGCTGAGTTGCTGGACTGGAGGACCTCCCAACAAGAAATTCGGATATCAAATTCATATCAAATCAATTAATTAAATAGTTCGATTAATTACTCCCTTCTTATTCCCCACTTCCCGCTCACTCCCACCACTCTCCACTTGTAAATTGGTGGGAAATGCTCATTGTGTTCTGAGATGCTGGTGTGGGAGAACATAGGGTGGTTTTGCTTTATTTTGAGGTGTTATCGTGTCGGTAAATTGCTTTTGTCATATGGAATCACGGTGAAGAAGAACTGAACCGTTTTTTGAAGCATTTGAATAGCATCAATTCAAAAATACAATTCACTATGGAGACAGAAAGTAATGGACAGATAAATTTTTTGGACGTCTCAGTAATTAAACGAGCAGATGGGACTCTGGGTCACAAAGTCTACAGAAAAGATACGCATCCGATCGTTATATTCATAAGGAGTCAAACCATCATCCCAGGCAGAAGAGAGGTATTATCAAGACATTGGTGGACAGGGCTAATAAAATCTGTGAGCCAGCTTATTTGCAAGAGGAACTAAACCACTTGCGAACCGCTTTCCAGAAAAATGGGTACCCTGGCAAGGAGATAGATAGAGCACTCCATCCCAGAAGAAAAATGTCCGAAAACGTGCAACAACAAAAACCATCGGTGGGGAAAGTTTTTCTTCCATTCATCCACAATATTACGGACCGTATCGGGAAAGTGCTGGCCAAGTTCAGAGTTGAAACAATCTTCAGACCCACCAAGAAGATTAGTGAATGCTTAAGATCGGCGAAAGATGCACGGCACCCTCTAGCTACTCCTGGTGTCTATAAGATTTCGTGTAGTTGTGGGAAGGTTTACATTGGAACCACAAAAAGAAGTATCAATACTCGCCTAACTGAACATAAAAGGAACTGTCGACTGGGACACACGGACAAATCGGCTGTAGCGGAACATGTTTTTGAAACGGGTGACCATGAAATAAAATTTAGTGAGACGAGCGTGCTAGCTAAGACATCGCATTATTATACACGTATGTGTAGAGAGGCTGTAGAGATTTTTAAACACCACAATAATTTTAACAGGAAAGAAGAAGGCTTGAAGCTACATAAGATATGGCGATCGACTCTGTACCAAAGATGTGACAATCGATTACCTTCGATCGAGAGTAATGACGCTAGCCAGAGATTGTTTTACTGTTGACAACACGTGACGAGTGGTGGCGCCCTCTACGCGCTCTATATAAACAGGACCTCCACGGCCTAGCAGCCAGTCGTAGACTCACCTCAGATGATGTTGCCCGCAGCTGGCAACGAAACGTCATGGAGAAGTATTTCTACTATTGGACTACGGCCTCTTAGCCCGGAAGTTTTAATTACTATTTCTGAAAACTTTGATTCCTTGTTTACTATCTGTAAGACAGAGAGAAGCAAATTATTATTTGTGGGGATTTCAGTATAGACTTTCTGAAAGAGTCTGATAGGAAGCATGATCTTGAAATATTACTCGTTTCTTTCAACTTGAGGTAAGTTATTGATTTTCCTACTAAGGTAGTACATGAAAGAAGCACACCAATAGATAATATTTTCGTAGACCAAGACAAACTAAATCAAATAAACATTTGCCCTGTTAAGAGCGGCCTTTCTTATCGTGGCGCACAGTTAGTTACAGCATATGACACAGCTACATACAGTAATGCAAAACAATCTTCCAAAATGGTGCGTTCGATTAACGATTTAACGATTGCGAATTTTAGGAAAATGTTGAAGCTGTTAGTCTGAGATGAGGTGTACTGGGAAACTGATGCTAATTAAAAATATAACATTTTGCAATGCGTTTGTGACTGTTTTTGGAAACAGTTTCTCTAAGAAGACAGTGAAATAAAATTATAAGAAACCATGCCTTACTAAAGGGATAAAAAATCTTGTAACCAGAAAAGAAAAATGTATCTAACAACAAGAAAGAACAAAGACCAGAAACAATTAAAAGTTATAAAAACTATTGCACTATATTAAGGGCAGTTCTTAAAAAGTCTTCAAATATGTGTATTAATTCTGAGATTACTAACTCTGATAATAAAGTTAAAATAATTTTTAATATTGTTGAAAAGGAAACAATGGAGCCAAGTGAACAGGAAGACTGTATTACCACCAAACTGAATGAAAAGTTTATTAACAGAAAGTCAGAGGTTGAAAATATTATTAATAATCATTTTTTAATGTTTGGAGAAAATAGCATCCAGCGGTTCGTCAGAAATGACAAAGCTATCAATGGCAGAGACAACATGTATGCAATTTGATAAAAATGAAATTCTATTCATCTCTCCTTCTGAAGTCAGGAAAATAATAAACTCACTCAAAAATAAATGGGCTCTGAGCACTATGGGACTTAGCATCTGAGGTCATCAGTCCCCTAGAACTTAGATCTACTTAAACCTAACTAACCTGAGGACATCACACGTCCATGCCAAAGGCAGGATTCGAACCTGCGACCGTTGCGATAGAGCGGTTCCATACTGGAGCGCCTAGAAACGCTCGGCCACTGCGGCCGGCTCAAAACTAAAATCTTGCGTAGAATTGATGGCATCTTCAACAAAGTACTAAACGCTTGTCCCCAACAGATAAGTAATATTCTCAGCCATATATGTAATAGCTCACTGAAACAGGGATTTTTTCTGATAGGTTGAAATATGCTATTGTTAAACCATCGCATAAAAAGAGGGATAGGTTTTACGTCAGAAACAATCACCCAATCTCACTTCCGACAACTTTGTCCAAAATACTCGAAAAAGTAATGTATTCAAGAGTAGCTTGACATATTTGTAAAAATAAAGTACTAACAAAATGTCAGTTTGGTTTTCAGAAAGGCTTTTCAAATTATATATATGCTTTCACTGATAAAATACTGTGTGCTCTGAACAACCGAACATTACCAGTTTGGATTTTCTGTGTTCTCTCAAAGGTTTTTGATAGCGTAAATCATGGGATTCTTCTACATAATCTTAAGTATTGTGGTATGGGTGAGCCAGTGCCCAAATGGTTTAATTTCTATTTCATTGGAAGAGTACAGATGGTTGAAATAAGCAGTTCACATAAAGTGTAAAAATCAGCAAATTTCTCAGACTGGGGGAGGGGGTGGGGTGGGAGGGTAATATCAAGATATGACTTGCACTCTGTCTTAATGAAGATGCAAAGCTAGTTCTTTTTGGTGATGATGGAAGTATAGTAACCACATACAACAAACAAGAATCAGGTGAGGAAATTATAAATAATGTCTTCAGAAAATTACTCTATAAATGGACTCTCATTAAATTTTGATAAAACACAGTACATACAGATCTCTACAGTAAATGGCACAGCACCATTAATAAATTAGAGTTTGAATAGAAGTCTGTAGCTAAGGTAGAATATTTCAAATTTTTGGGTGTGTGCATTGATGAGAAATTTAAATGGAAGAAACGCTTTGATGATCTGCTGGAACGTTTGAGTTCAGTTATTTATGCTATTAGGATTATTCCAAGTTCTGGCAATACACAAATAACCAACTTAGTTTACTATGCCTATTTTCATTCAATGGTTTTGTATGGCGTCATATTTTGGGGTAATTCATCACTAAGCAAAAGAGCATTCATTCCACAAAAGCGTGCAATCAGAATAATAGATGCAGCCCAGCGAAGACCATCTTTCAGAGCTTTATTTAAAGAACTGGGGATATTCACAGTAGCTTCGAAGAATATATATACAGGGTGATTCAAAAAGAATACCACAACTTTAGGAATTTAAAACTCTGCAACGACAAAAGGTAGAGCTAAGCACTATCTGTCGGCGAATTAAGGGGCTATAAAGTTTCATTTAGTTGTACGTTTGTTCGCTTGAGGCGCTGTTGACTAGGCGTCAGCGTCAGTTGATGCTAAGATGGCGACCGCTCAACAGAAAGCTTTTTGTGTTATTGAGTACGGCAGAAGTGAATCGACGACAGTTGTTCAGCGTGCATTTCGAGCGAAGTATGGCTTTAAACCTCCTGATGGGTGGTGTATTAAACGTTGGTATAAACAGTTTACAGAGAATGGGTGTTTGTGCAAAGGGAAAAGTTCTGGACGGCCGAGAACGAGTGATGAAAATGTAGCACGCATCCAGCAAGCATTTGTTCGCAGCCCAGGAAAATCGACTTGCAGAGCTAGCAGAGAGCTGCAAATTCCACAATCAACTGTATGGAGAGTCCTACGAAAAAGGTTAGTTATGAAGCCTTATCGTCTGAAATTGGTTCAAGCACTGTCTGCAGCTGATAAGATTAAAAGAATCGATTTCTGTGATTTTATCCTTGCTCAAATGGAAAAAGATGAATCTTTCGTTTCAAAGATTTGTTTAGTGATGAAGCAACTTTCCACACTAACGGGAAAGTCAACCGTCACAATGTCTGTATATGGGGCACTGAGAATCCGCGGGAAACAACTCATTATGAACGTGACTCGCCTAAGGTGAACGTTTTCTGTGCCATTTCAGCCAATAAAGTTTTTGGTCCCTTTTTCTTCGAAGGTGCTACTGTAACTGGACTACAGTATCTGGAGATGTTAGAGAATTGGCTGTTCCCTTAGCTCGAACAAGAAGCACAACAATTCATATTTCAGCAGGATGGAGCGTCACCACATTGGCACTTATCTGTCCGTAACTACCTGAACGTCAACTACCCGAGGCGATGGATCGGCCGCCAGGCAGCCCGTGACAGAGCACTTCATCACTGGCCTCCAAGAAGCCCTGATCTTACCCCCTGCGATTTTTTCTTATGGGGGTATGTTAAGGATATGGTGTTTCGACCACCTCTCCCAGCCACCATTGATGATTTGAAACGAGAAATAACAGCAGCTATCCAAACTGTTACGCCTGATATGCTACAGAGAGTGTGGAACGAGTTGGAGTATCGGGTTGATATTGCTCGAGTGTCTGGAGGGGGCCATATTGAACATCTCTGAACTTGTTTTTGAGTGAAAAAAACCTTTTTAAATACTCTTTGTAATGATGTATAACAGAAGGTTATATTATGTTTCTTTCATTAAATACACATTTTTAAAGTTGTGGTATTCTTTTTTAATCACCCTGTGTATATATATATATATATATATATATATATATTTTTCTTGAAATTTGTTATTAATAACTCGTCCCAGTTCAAAAGCAACAGCAGTGTGCGTAACTCCCTAACACAAGGCCTAAGGCTGATCTTCACTGCTTTACGTTAAATCTAACTTTGGCAAAGAAAGGAGTAAGTTATGCTGCTACAAAAATATTCGGTCAGTTATCAAATAGCATCAAAAGTCTTACAAACCAGGTTGATTTTTTGCCGAGGAAGATGTAAAGGTTTCTCCCAAAAGTTAAGTAAGTTCACGTGTCCATTCTGATCATTCGAATCCGAAAGCTAGTTGTCATCTATAGAAGGACATTAACAGTACTACAGGCTGATGGTCCACTTCAAAATGAACCAGTCAAGCACTTGTTACAGGATCTTATGGAACTCTACAGCACAAATCGTAACAATGGTAGTCTGTTGTGGAGTGAAATGAAGTTTTATTTAACCCAATAGAAGACTGCATAACTGGAAGAATGGTGGTCAGTTCCATGCTTCGACACTAAAAAATCACAATTTTTCAGGATAGAACAAAAAGTATTAGGACCAGAGTGTAATCATGGCTGTCATATTAATAGAAGACCTAAGTGTGATTGATGTAGGAAAAAACAAAAAAGAACAAAAAAGAAGAACGCATTTTAACGATAATGCGTTATTCTTCGCAATGTGTATTAACAAAGTATAAAAATTACATCACCAAATAATACAAGTATTATCTCTCACAACATCGTAACCTGCATCACAAATCATCTTACTGTAGCTGAAACAGGTCGCTGACGCACAGCACACGAGGAAATGGCTGGTCCACATTTAACGGAAACGGCAGTATGTCTGTAGGGAAAGAACTGTCCTTCCACGTCTTTCTGGAAGCTGATTTTACACAGGTGAGCATCGTCAGATGCTCTCACAGTCACAGGGTGTCCTGTTGCTGCTTTCCAAAGGTTTGATAGAGGTTTAACCTTTGCAGTATATTTTTCACCTCACTTCCGGCAGAGATTATCCACAATATCTCCACCCCTCGCAAGAAGCACAAACAAGCGCTTAGAAAAACTGTACAGCACGTTCAGCCTATGGGTTATTCGTTTCATCCCAATATTCTAACCCTCCACCACAATGGAAACACACTGTTTCATCTCTGTCACCAGTATAAAAGAATCCAGCTTCACGGAGTTTGTCAGGGCGTTGCTTAATAGCTAAAGACCAATCTTTGAACGATCCCAGCCTTGCATAATATGTTTTATATTTATGGTGAACTAACCTAATCTCCCACACATCACAAGTTGAACTGCATAATGATGCTGATTCTGAGATGAATGTGGGAGTATCTTCATTCCGCACAGGTTACAAGTGACCTAAAAAACATACAGCTCACTCCACCAACATACCTTCCCAATACCCTCACACACCCACTGTGTTACAGAGCGACCTGCTCGCAAAGCGTCCTTTATATATAACCTATACTAAGGATTCAAGATACTACTAAACATTATTATTAAACATTAAGTTAGTGTTAGTCACTTACATAAGTGTACTAGCATTCAAGAATGTTTGTTACAATTAAGAACATTACTCTCATTATATGTAAATAAGCACCATTGAAGAACCTACATCTGTACGAAGTTACGTATGTCTCAAGTGAGGGGCTGAGAGTACAAATGCTAGAAGCGATATTTCACAAAAAAAAGATCTAAATGCCCGTTTGGAAAACTGAAATGTGAATCTCTTCTGGGCAAAAAAGTACAAATGATTTCCTGCATAGCACCACACTCTGTGAAGCTGAAGTCAAAAGTAATGCCTCGACTGCACTTACAGTTCAACTAGTACAAGTGAAATGGCGTAAAGAGAGAGAATTGCTGCTGTCTTTAATGAAGGTTCACGTATATATTTTTCTGTCCGCCCCACAATAGCTGAATGCTGAACTGCCACCAGTTGAAGGTGACAGTGGAGGTGCTAAATGTGTGCTACTGCTAAGGACTGCATGTCATTACTCATTCTTAGAACGCTATAATTTATGACTACAATTACCTGTCACCTCATTTATATCATTTCATTGTAAGCTAGCAATTTTTGTTACTGTTTTTGTGGAATAAAAAAAAGTGGCAGAATGCTCGCCAGCCACGTGGGCGGCCCGGGTTCGATTCCCAGCCGATGCAAAAAAAAAAAAAAAAACAGCGTGACAGACTGTCGTTCTAAGGGGCCCGGGTTCAATTCCCAGCTGGGTCGTGGATTTTCTCCGCTCAGGGACTGTCATTTCATCCCCATTAGGCGCGCAGGTCGCCCAATGTGGCGTCGAATGTAATAAGACATGCACCAAGGCGGCCGGACCCGCCCCGTAAGGGGCCTCCCGGCTAATGAGACCAAACGCTCATTTCCATTTTTTATATATTTTCTGAATGTACAGCAACAGCTTAATGGATATGGTTTCAAGAGTGATTATTGTAATATTTAATCCATGTTTAAATAGACCATTGCTTTGAAATACTGCTTGTACATCTGGTGGCGAAATCAGCCTATTGACACAATAGATCATAAGCTTTTTGGTCTAGCGATACATGTATGGAATGTAAAGATTTTGGTATCCCTGAAAGACAAAGGAACACATCGAAACGTATTTGGTCCCCAAGACAGGATGGAAGCAGTGCAACAGGTCAGCAGAGTTTTCCACAGTGGAAATGGAAAATGAAAACTTTGTTTCAGTTAAAACCATTGACACCATAGCAAACGGTAAACTTGCTAAAGACACACAAGGAAACAAAATACAACAGAGAAATACCCGGTGGCTCTGAATCAGCAAAGAAAATTCCCTAACATTGCAGTTCAAGTATTCACCAAACCGTGATCTTCAGTTTATTGAAGTGGTTTTTAGGAGGTCCGATACTGGTACCCAATCAACGCCTCTTCTGCAGCCTTTGCATCAAGATACGTTTGGAATAGAATCTGAAAAATGCAGAAATCTTCAGGAGATGAAGAACTACGTCCCTACACCTTAACATGAGTTCTATACCAATATATCCCATTCCCAGACAGCACTTCCCTTGGATGTAAGAAGAGAGAGTGGAGAAAGAAGAGAATGTGAAAAAAGAAGGGCATGAGGAAGAGTGAAAAATACTTAACATAATGGTACAGCATCAGAGTCTTACCCAAGAAGGAAATTTTTCAACAGATACCGCAGAAGGAAATGATTATGAGTCTGTAGACACCGATTGTGACGTGATTATGGAAAATGACTAAGACTGGATAATCTCTCAGATGTGCTGGAATCGCGGCAATATACAGGGGAAAGAAATAATGCCGTACTTGGCGATCGGCATGCGGTTCCTCATCCCAATTCAAGTGAAAAACGTATCTAGCAAAATCCTAGTCCCGCTAGTAGATTTAATAGAAATGCGATTTAAAAATAAGGCTCTGGCAATGCTGTCACTGCGTGCAGCTTGGCCGAGGACAGGTACCGTGACCTCTGCACTGTGCTGTAGCAGCCCTATTAGCCCAGTGACACAGTGCGGACGTGCTCGACGCGCCGACCAACGCTTCGCAGGCATGCTTGTTTAGCCGCTAGCGCGCGGTCGTGTGTCGTTGTATTGACTTATAGTATCGACCGGTCATGGCATTATCGTATCGCCAAGTTACAGTAAGACTAACGTTCAACGTATCGTAAACAAGACCGAAGGTCCATGAAAAAGAACGAGTGCTGCACATAGAACAAAAAGAACTAATTGGCATCCATTTGTCTATTGTATCTAACACAATATATTTCAAATTGATTGACGAACCGGCGTGAGACAGATTCCTATAACGATGCACCAACAGCTTCTGCTTCTGCCACGCTGATAGTGATGGGAGCATGGTAGCAGTTGATCACGCTGGTCTGGAGATGAGTACTCGATGCATCTCTGAACTGCCATTCGAAGTCTCCGCCAACCTCACCATTCACGCACTGTGGCGATATGGCATAGTCTTGAGCCATACAGAAGAGATATGGAATACCTTTGAAATGTACACTATACTGAACGGGGTACACAAAGTACACATAGAACTTAAGAAGCTCGTTCCATCATATGTTGGCAGCTGCCGCGCACTTGTTATATATGATGGACAACCAAGGAAGGACCTGCTCGGGCTGGGGCCAGGAGCATCACATCTGATCTGAGTATCTGCAGCGATGCCTCGTCCATATATCTTGCACTTAACTTCCCCAGCGATCCATGATGATCTTCCTCTTTCTAACATATGTTAAATTGGTACGAAATGATGTAATGGATGTTGTGTTGGCAGAAGAGCCAACACCGTGTTACTAGTGGAGGCCGAAATCCACGCGTTTTAGCTCACGCAGGCTGGCGTGAGGAGGGAAGGACTATACCTACGTGAGGTCTGGAACATGACAAGGAATTAGAATTCAGAAAGCGGACGGAATTAGTTTGATATTTAACTTTAATCCATTAATGATGAACGTCGCTCTTGACGGTACATGATTCACAATATTATCTGTTCAGAATATATTCATAGTAACTGAATATGGCGCCTTGCTTGGTCGTAGCAAATGACGTAGCTGAAGGTTATGCTAAACTATCGTCTCTGCAAATGAGAGCGTATGTAGACAGTGAACCATCGCTAGCAAAGTCGGCTGTAGAACTGGGGCGAGTGCTAGGGAGTTTCTCTAGACTAAACCTGCCGTGTGGCGACGTATAATAACGGACCGCGGCCGATTTAAAGGCTACCACCTAGCAAGTGTGATGTCTGGCGGTGACACCACAATGGATGGTCCAGACCCAGTACCGTCTCAAGCCACTATAACTTCCCTTGGAGGCCCAGCACCGACGGCGCAGCAATGACGCCACCACTGCAGAAATATTCGGAGGTTCTTGCTGCCTCTGCCCATCGCAGCATCAGTGGAATCCAGCCACCATTACTGTCAGGATCAGAAACAGGGATTCCCACCCTCCTAGTCATCCCAGCAGCAAAGAAGAGAGGATTGTCAGCTGAAGAATGGGACGAGGAAGTGATGTTGGAAGAAGACAACATTACTGTCGCAGCGTCTACAGTTGCAACGGATACCAGCAGCCTCATTAACCAGCAAATGCCTGATAGTATGGAACACTCATCCCTTCCTAGGGGTTCTAAAAACAAGGCACATTAAGTCGATCCCCAGAACATGAGATCCTGTGAAAGGGGCTGGCCACCAGTGATATCCCAATCCTCTTTTAGAAATTGGACAGAGGAGATGGAGATGAATAACACGCAGTACACATCAGTAGCTCCTCCAATGCCCATGGTCAGCACTTAGTCTGGGCGGCTCTCCCTGTTGGATGACTATACAGCACAGTAGTGCACATCATCCAGGCAGGCAATGCGTGGTGTCTGATTCCACAATGGGCTTGCACCCACAGATTTCCTCCGCCACTTGAGATGTCGCAATCTTCAATCCTACTGCATGGGAACAGTCAATGTCAATGCTATACACTCCACTGTCTAGACCTGCATGTTACCCGACGTGATAAGAGCAGAAGACTTGGAGAGGAGGTCCATCCAGAGCTGCGGTTAGACCTTTATGGCTACACCAACTACAGCCTACCGTTTGGTGATGCTCAGGAGGAACACCCATACTTCTCTGCGATGGGATAGTGACAGACATGATACACTTGCTGAATGCACAAGGCGTAGCACTCCCACTTCATGCAGTCTGCCTGTGTGCCCTGCACACTGCGGTGACAGGCATGTATTCTGTTAAGAGGAGGTAGCCCCACTTTAGCAGGGAAACACAGACCATTCCACAGTGAGTGACAATTTTATCAGTGTCCTGCAACCTGAGGACTAGATACCACATTACAGCCCATGCCTGGCTCTACATTCACTGGAACATAATCTAGCACTCCAACGACACATGGCTCTAACATCACGGGAACTAGTGCAGATACATGCACTTTACCGGCCACTCTGCCAATTGACGGACTGAATATATGTCTTGTGCAGCTTCCACATAACAACCAGTGATGCAGAAATCTGTCTTACAGCCTTCATGGATCATCTTGCGTGTATCTGCACTGTCATCTTACCCAATCAACTCACCCAATACGGAAGAGGCCCACAGATGCTAAACATCACCCTCCTTCATGAGGAAGCATGTCGGCAAACAGTTGCTGGCACGTGGCGCCGTCGTCACAGGCGCCTGCTCACATGTGGTGGCTGGGATCTGTCACACCTTCACTCCAAAATATCCTGATGGCATACAGACGTGACAGACCGATCTGGTAAAGAACGACGTTGGACTTTTATTATAAGGCATTACATGAGCTGGCGATGCAACTGCTGTCGCCTGAACGTCTGTTAGCCATGCAACGCATCAACGTCTGTCTGCTCTGCGTCGGGACAGAGCAGCTAAAAGGCATTCACGCCTGTACGAGAGTGCTAGATGGCATCCCCAATGAAGTGGCGTCGGTATATCACATCGCGCGAGAGAGGCATCACTACAAACTTCAGCTCATGATGCCGATAAACACAGAGACGGCTGGGCGCGCCGTGAGACAACCAGACATAGCACACACGTTCCCCTGTTACTATGGGACCTTATGCATGAAGATCTGCAGAATGTACACGATTACGAAGATACTCTAGTGACATAGCACCCAATGATATAGTGCTGTCACCCACCACATTCGACGAGCCTTGGCACGAGGCCAGGCCAGGGCCAGGGCCAGAGGGTTTACCCCAGGAATTCTATCAAACTTTTTATGATCTTATGGGCGACAAGTGGCTCCAGATGTTTCAAGAAGTAATCCACCCTGATTTCACCATCCCCACAGAATTCACAGACGACATCCTGATCCCAGTAACGAAACCGAATGGTGGTTGTAGGCAGCACTCCTCGACACTGGCTACAACGTCTTTGCCCTTATCCTTCACACGCATCTCCACAACGCTAACCTCCATGGGAAAAGCCATTCACACCGATCAGATATGTTTAAGTGGTGTCAGGAAGATTCATTCAGTGTTAGGAACATCCTGCAACGTAATGGCTTTTCCGCTGGCCTGCAAAATATGGGGCACCCTTGTTGCCATCGATTTCGACCACTCATTCGACTAAGACGACCACGGATTAGTACACGCAGTTCTGTAATGCATGGGCCTCTCTCTGGAGTTTGCAGCGGTGGCGTTTCAATTGATTCACAGAGTGCATTCCTGCATGATGGTGAATGATTACCAGTCACGTCACATTGTTGTTGGACAGTCAGTGCATCAAGGATGCCCCTTTTCAGGTGTATTATTGTGGCAGTGTTCGAACCAGTTTTGCAGGGTCTACAGTGGTGATCAGCAGGAATCTGCATATAGGACATGACCTTTCGTTGTGGTGCCTTCGCTAATGATGTTGTGTTCCTGGCCAGGTCAGAGGATGAAATATACATGGCGCTTCAGTGGCTACGCCAGAAGGGGCAATAGCTGGGAATGTCACCAATACGAAGAAGACCAAATACATGAATGTTGGAAGGAGGCTTGCCCAGACAACAACAGTGCCTTTTGACAAGGTGCCCGGACTCAAATGTTTGGGGGTGCTGTTCTCTAGCAATGTTCGCCTCATGGCGGCAGCTATGTACTACTGACTACTACACCATCACTCGCTCAGATACAGAGTAACAAATTGCGTCGAATGGACATTCCGCTATGAACACTTTATGTCAGCACCTATCATGTCTCAAAACTGAACTATTTTTCACATGAAAGTTACGAGGGCCTACAGATTTCAAGCAGAATGTGGACATTTCTTAAGCGCTGGTCTAGTTTCTAAAGTCCGATACGCCACCCTGGCACTGCCACAGTGGGTGGTTGGTATCGGTTTAATTCATGTCTGTACCTCTGCCGCCAATCTGACGGACACCCTGATAGCTGAAGAGGCACTGCACTCTCTGGGACTACCAGTTTCTGTGGGAAACATTTCACAAGCATTTGCCCACTTCAGGAAGTTCTTGATTGAGCATGTGAGAACTGTGATAGGGAAGGTGAATAGTCCACTTCAGTTTAGTGGGAGAGTTTTAGGAAAGAGCGACTCACCTGAAAAAGGCGACCGCATGTAGGACGCTGGTGCGACCTAGTCCTGAGTACTGCTCGAGTGTCTGGGATCTGTACCAGATCGGATTGAAGGGGGACATCGAAGCAATTCACAGGCGGGATGCAAGATTTGTTACCAGTACATTCGAACAACATGTAATGTTATGGAGATGATTTGGGAACTCAAATGGGAATCTCTGGAGGGAAGGCGACGTTCTTTTCGAGAAACACTATCGAGAAAATTTAGAACATCGGCATTTGAAGCTGACTGCCAAACGTTTCTACAGTCGCCAACATACATAAGTCGGTTAAGGACCACGAAAGTAAGGTACGAGGAATTGGGTCTCATCGGAGGCATATAGAAAGTCGTTTTTGCCTCGCTCTATTCGCGAGTGGAACAGGAAAGGAAATGACATCTAGTGGTAGAGGTTACCCTCCACTACGCACCGTACGGTGGCCTACGGAGTATCTATGTAAATGTAGATGTAGACCTCAGCTACGTACGAGCGGACCTTCCTTCGACACGAATGTCCAGCACGAAAAACTGCTACCGCCTTTACCAACAGCAATAACCCATCAATACAGTCGCACACTTATACCTTGAAGTTGGCGAGCAGCACACACGCCTTTTCTACCTATGGCAGTGCGTGCATTGCGGTGAGTGGCTGTGGGCAGGAAGTTTGTTATACGTCAGGGGGTACATTCCACTCATCTGACAGACGACCCTTCGAGTCCCAGATGCTCAGTCGTTGTTCGGATGCGCACCACGTGACTCGTGACGCACCGGCGACTGCTGGCTGCCCACGCATCGCATGCTGGCGTTACTCTTGCGGCGACTTCTGCAGTACGTCTCCCCTGTCCATATATTGCACCCCGACAGAGAATATTTTCCACCAGTCAGACGAATCCCGTTAATTGGCTAAAGGTCATGGCCCATTATTACATATTTTGTGATGCACACGAAGGCACACTCTACATTTGGTCCCTACTGATGACGACAAATGCTGCTTTCAGCCATCACCCGAAGTACAGGACCCACTTTGCTAATTATTTATGTTCACTATTTGCGACCCTCCTGCTCACTGGGGCGCTGTACTGAAGAAGAATCCTGGAACGTGTTCATCACCTAAGGACGGAATATGACCCCTGCCAACGAGCGCTACAGCAGTGGTAGGACCTTTCGGTACTAAATAAATAAATACAACTATATTGGTTAAAAACAGTCTTGGTTGTAATTTTAGTTTTTTATTTTTCAGCGACGCGTTTCGCCTTATTTAGGCATCTTCAGGTTACCTTTTCTAGATAACCTGAAGACGCCTAAACAAGGCGAAACGGGTCGTTGAAAAATAAAAAACTAAAATTACAACCAAGACTGTTTTTAACCAATACTGTTAAGCACTGGTTTGCTGTATGACACATATGGATTGGAAGAATTTCAATAAATAAAACTGCTTAATCCTGTGCCTGATCCTGGGGCACGTTACGTGGGCGTGGCGATGGGATGACCAGCCTCGAGTGCCGACCCCTGTCCTACCCGTCGTCCTACTCCCGCAGCGGTTCCCTAGATTTGAGAAGGAAAAGGTGAAATGAGGCAATGCTGTGGAGAACGGATATGGAGACTCGCCGAGGTTCGAGCCACGTTTGTGCCAAACTTTTTTTTTTTTTTCATTTAAGGCACGAAATTGTATCCCGTTTACACTTCCGCACCTCCACAATGCGGTATCTTGTCTAGTTTTTCTGTTACTGTTGCCTTGATTTAAACATTAAGACATAACATGAAGTCCTTACAGATATAAACGACCATTTTGTTTCGTCAATGACACAAATAAAGCCAAAAAAATAGTCCATACAGGAACGTCGTCTGCAACCAATGAGGTACAAAATAATGGAGTAGATAAGCTACACTAGATTCCATATTAGGCCGTGCACAACAGTTCCATTCTGTACTTAATATCAGTGTTAGATATAATAATGCCTGGAATAAAAATACATTTTATTTTACTATACGACACATTTCGTATTATCTTGCTAATTTTCTTTTCTAATCGAATGGATATATATACTATTTTACAATGAACTTTACAGTCAATTGCACTTTAAAGATTGATGTATGCTTTATAACATAATCACAATTTTAGAACGTCAAAGAGAAAATACTATACACTAGTTTTTTACACTTTCTATCATTGTTATCATTCTTCAGTGTTTGTCCGTTTTTGCCGTAACAATTTGATGAAGAGAGGACCAGAAGTAAAGTTGTGTGGAAGTCTGCAGCGAACTTAAAGAACTGCTTCAAGACGAGCCATAGTTTCTTTGAAACGTTGGCTCCGGCGACTAATGTTGAGTCTATTGCTATAGTCCTGAAGATAAGCAGCAGCTGTCAGAGTGAAAGAGTCTGGCCACTGGAGTACGTTAGTGTTATTGTCTCTATTGTTGTTACGAGACGTAGTAGAGTACACTGTGTGATCAAAAGTATCCGGACACCCCCAAAAGCATACGTTTTTCTTATTAGGTGCATTTGGTGCTACCTACTGCCAGGTATTCCATATCAGCGATCTCAGTAGTCAATAAGCATCGTGAGAGAGCAGAAAGGGGCGCTCCGTGAAACTCACGGACTTAGAACGTAGTCAGGTAATTGGGAGTCACTTGTGTCATACGTCTGCACGCGAGGTTTCCACATCCCTAGGTCCACTGTTTCCGATGTGATAGTGAAGTGGAAACGTGAAGGGACACGTACAGCACAAAAGCGCCCAGGCCGATCTCGTCTGTTGTCTGACAGAGACCGCCGACAGTTGAAGAGGGTCGTAATGTATAATATGCACACATCTATCCAGACCACCACACAATAATTCCAAAGTGCAACAGGATCCACTGCAAGAACTATGACAGTTAGGCAGGAAGTGAGAAAACTTGGATTTCATGGTCGAGCGGCTGCTCATAAACCACACATAACGACGGTAAATGCCAAACGATGCCTCCCTTGGTGTAATGGGCGTAAACACTGGACCATTGAACAGTAGAAAAATGTTGTGTGGAGTGACGAACCACGGTACACAATGTAGCGATCCGATGGCAGGGTGTGGGTTGTGATATTCGCTATTTTTGGCTTAATTAAAACAGCAAATTCAGCCAGAAGGCAAATACTTGTTTATAAAGAATGATTAATATATAATAAGGCGTCGCATGGCGACGGTGGAATTTTCTAGATAATGTAATTCGTCGTCTTTGGGCGGCAATAAAAACAGAAAAATACGGATAGATATACGATCCTTCACTATTTTGTTCGAGGGAGAACAAATGAAGCCTTGAGCGCTAAGAAGACTTTTACTGTTTTTCTCGAGTAAGACGGACGCAGATTTGTGGCGGTCTGATCTAATTATTTTTACTAAATAAATAAAAACGTGTTCCGTCTAAGTTTTGAGTGAAGTGTAGGAAGAAGAACTGTTGTAACTTACCGTGACGAAGCACGAGCGACTCAAGAGGACAATGGCTATATAAAAGAGCGCTCAATGGACATGATACGGACATAAAAAATCTACCGTCATTGTAGTATTAAGCTTAAGGTACGATATATGTTTTAGTTATAATAAATATTTGTTCTGGGAATACTGAATCATTTAGCAGTGCTCATTCCTATTATCTCCTCAGTATTATTTTCATTTTAATTATGCATTTTGCTAATATTACAGACTCCAAGATCAGCAGTCCAATGTGCGTGTTACATTGATAAAAAGAAAACTGTTTTATCGTCTTCTTGCATCAGCTTTAATATCGAATTTCCCTTTTGTGTGATGTTACAGTTGTTTTTGCGCCCTTAAGAACTTTCTGGTCCCTTAGGAAATTGTTTTGTCATAACAATAACTTCACAACCGGGTATGATCGTATCTACGATCATGAAGTAATTAGAAATACGATAACACAATTTCTTAATCAATAGCACGCTAGTTGAGACTGCCTCAAGCCACGCGAAACTGCAAGTAAAAACTAATCACATCTCATAATGCAATATTTTATGACAATGGTCAATCCATGATTCTTACGCCAACTGTGATTGATAAAACAGTAAGCTAAATCTCAATTTCCAACTTTCCATTGAATAGCAACATCACTTCTATTTTGTAACATCACACTTGGCGCCCGAACAGGGACTTGACCAAAAATTAGTTCAAATTCTTGGAAAATTTTCTATGTGCTTGTGTTAATAAATGTTCTGTCGTTTCATGTACACATCGTCTCTCTGTGAGAATAACGGTCGATAACGCAGTTTAATTATCGAGAGAAAGGAAAAGAAAAGAGACGCGAATTTGCTGAGACAACATAGCGGTAACCAAGCCATCAAAAAGTAAGTCAGAATTTTGCATACGCAGTGTAGTGCTTCAGTAGCAACGTCGCTTTTCCAAGTCGATCCACATCCTTTCTATCTCCTTCCCGCTATAGAAAATCTGCTTTATTTTATCTTTCAAAGTAAAATTCTTCGTAGTCTGATAATAGAAATTATTTCTCCCCATTGTTAGTATACCTGTATTGCATTTTCAACATGGTGGATAGTGTGCGCAATTTGCAGTGAAGAGCATCTTCATTCATTTGTCTGAAACGGTTAGGTTCCATCTTGTCTTCTTGCCAGATAGAATTTCATTTGTTGCTCACGCGAGAGTGGTGCTCTTAGCGGACTCACCACGTCACTGACAAACGACGAAAGCCTTACGTAGCACGTGATTTACTAACGAAAATGGCAGATAGTAAACAGAGACAGGTGACAACAGGAGACGGGAGTGAAGACGTTAATAGTATTCCATACCCTTTACGATCGCGAACGGTAGGTTCCCGTGTGGAAACTGAACTAACCATGTCTGTAACAGGGGAAAGTGACCCTAAAGTCCAAATTCTTCCCGCTGCAGCTACAAATGACCTCGGTGCGTTAATGGAAATGCTGAAACAACAGTTTGACGCAGTAAATGAGACTATAAAAACACAAAATGAGACTGTTAACGCCCGATTAGATGCTGTAAGCGAATCAGTAAAAACACAAAATGAGACTGTTAACGCCCGATTAGATGCTGTAAGCGAATCAGTAAAAACACAAAATGAGACGATAAAAACACAAAATGAGACTGTTAACGCCCGATTAGATGCTGTAAGCGAATCATTAAAAACACAGCTAGGCACAATCAAAACAGATCTGCATAAAGAAATTACGGCTGAATTAAATACCCATTTGGGTGAGGTGCAAACTAAGATCAGTGATCAAATTCAGAAAATGCAGAAACAGGTGAAAAGTGAAATAGCTGAAGTATCTGGAACATTAAACACAAAAATTCAGGCAGCTACCAAAGAAATAAACTCAGTTAGAAATGCAGTATCTGACATTGAAGGTGTAGTGGAGGATCTGTCGAGGCAGATAGACTCAATCAATATTGAAGAACAGGTTAAGAGCACCGTGAAAGCACACGCGGAGGCATTGTCGGAACACTACAGTGAATGGATAAAGGGTAAAGATATTTTTATCGAAAAGAAGGTCAGGGAGGAGCTTAGGGAGACTGTCAAGGATGTAACTTACGAAATCTTAGCTGCTCCTGGTAAGTCGGGAGACACAGTAGTTTCTGAATTGGGACAGATT